>NC_092370.1:91511301-91814039 GCF_030028105.1 Mobula birostris | reverse complement strand
CAATAGAGAGCATCCTAACAAGCTGCATCACTGCTTGGTACAGGACCTGCACTGCAGTGGGACCGGAAGGTTCTACAACAGGTAGTCAAAACTGCCCAAAGCATCACCATCACCAGTCTATCTGCCATCAAGGGCATGTGTACAGAAAGGTGTTGGAAAAAAGCCAGAAAAGTTATGAAGGATCCCACTCACTCTGATCATGGACTGTTTGTTGCACTCCCCTCGTGGAGGAGGCTACGTAGCATCCATGCCTGGACTACCAGACTCAAAAACAGTCTCTTTCCCCAAGCAGTAAGGCTGAACAACATATAACTTATACAGAGCCTAGTGTCACTTTTGGACTTAGAGTAAATCTATGTGAAACACGCTGGTTTCCTCGGCTGCGTAAGTCTAGGGGAGACAACGTCCAGGCCTGCCAGACTCGTGAGATTGAGGTGTGAGCCCTGTTTATGTGGATGCTGTATAATTCACTACCCTGTTACAAGTTAGTGCCATGAAATAACAGACAGTGCACTGCATAGGATTAAAAGATTATCTTTATGTTAACATTATGTTAATGTTGACTGAAGGGTTAGCAAGGAAAAGAAAAGAAATGGGGCCATTTTAATGAAATGGTCTAATGTGCACAAGTTGGAGCTCACAGTTTCTTCAAGTCACCAATCCTCAATTGCACTCACCCTGGGCTTTGTCGAATCACAGTCCCACTCTGGGTCGAATCCTCTAACCTCTTCTCTCCAGCATCTTCCCTCCATCTCCTCTCAAACAAAAGCCCCAAACCCAACCTTAGCGTCCCTCACCAGAGAAACCGCCCCTAAGTTTGACCATCCTAATTGGATGGCACACATTTCCCCTCATCTCTCATCTTCAACAATAACCCAAACATAAGCTGAAAACAAGCAGCTCTCACAGAACTGCCAAAATTACATACATACAGCATAACAGTAGAAATATGAACCAGGGCATTACATATGTATATAAGCTATCTTAAGTATTTATATGTATTGTGTTTTTAAAATTATCATTGTGTTTTTTTTCTGGTGCATCAATCTTGAGTAACAATGGTTTTGTTCTCTTTTACACTTGTGTACTAGAAATGATATGAAACAATCCTGAATCTTGAATGATTTTGTTGCATAGCAAGAGACCCTATGATCCTTCTGTTGCTTCTAGACAGATCATAATCTTGATATTTTGGACAATGTGTTAAAATTGATCATGGGTAACTGGTAATCAATATTTTCATCTTTTTGAGTTTTTATTTTCTTTTGTATATAGGCCCACTTTTGTCACCCACTAAAGATCAAATTAAGGCTTGTATCAGGTAGTCACAGCACCCCATCTTGGGGATGCCTTGGTAATTGTCAATGTACAATTGAGATGTCATAACTGAACTTCATATATTCTTGTCCTGTTGTCAGAAAGAAATCCTAATCAGGAAGAGGGGTCCTGGCTGGTTTTGAATTTTGAAACTTTTTACTTTATGGGTGAGAAACAGGATTTGCATGGTTGCATATGAATACAACCATGGGAACCGAACTGAAGAGACTGGGGAAGAGGAGGTTGGCTCACAAATAGAGAAAGCTTGTAGATGGTGCAAGAGGGAGGATAGGCAGGTGATAGAGAAGGGACGCTGTCAGACCGAAGGTTTGAGATGTGTCTATTTTAACACCAGGAGTGTTGTGAACAAAGCGGATGAACTTAGAGTGTGGATCAATACTTGAAGATATGACGTGGTGGCCATTACAGAGAATTCGATGGCTCAGGGACAGGAATAGTTACTTCAAGTGCCAGGTTTTAGCTGTTTCAGAAAGGACAGGGAGGGAGAGGGCATGGAACTGTTGATCAGAGATAGTGTCACGGCTGCAGAAAAGGTGGACGTCATGGAGGGATTGTCTATGGAGTCTCTGTGGGTGGAGGTTAGGAACAGGAAGGGGTCAATAACTTTACTGGGTGTTTTTTATAGGCTGCCCCATAGTAATAGGGAAGCAGATAGGGAAACAGATCCTAGAAAGGTGTAATAATAACAGAGTTATCATGATGGGAGATTTTAATTTCCCAAATATCGATTGGCATCTCCCTAGAGCAAGGGGATTAGATGAGGTGGAGTTTGTTAGGTGTGTTAAGGAAATATGTAGATAAGCCCACAAGAGGAGAGGCTGTACGTGATTTGGTATTGGGAAATGAACCTGGTCAGGTGTCAGCTCTCCCAGTGGGAGAGCATTTTGGAGGTAGTGATTATAATTCTGTCTCCTTTACAATAGCATTGGAGAGAGATAGGCACAGACAAGTTAGAAAAGTGTTTAATTGGAGTAAGGGGAATTATGATGCTATCAGGCAGGAAATTGGAAGCTTAAGTTGGAAACAGATGTTCTCAGGGAAAAGTATGGAAGAAATGTGGCAAATGTTCAGGGAATATTTGTGTGGAGTTCTGCATAGGTATGTTCCAATGAGGCAGGGAAGTTATGGTAGGGTACAGGAACCGTGGTGTACAAATGCTGTAATAAATCTAG
Source organism: Mobula birostris (assembly GCF_030028105.1). NCBI lineage: Eukaryota > Metazoa > Chordata > Chondrichthyes > Myliobatiformes > Myliobatidae > Mobula > Mobula birostris. The sequence continues at coordinate 91,811,529 of NC_092370.1, read as the reverse complement.
TGAAGAAGAAAAGAAAAGCTTACAAAAGGTTCAGAGAGCTAGGTAATGTTAGAGATCTAGAAGATTATAAGGCTAATGGGAAAGAGCTTAAGAAGGAAATTAGGAGAGCCAGAAGGGGCCATGAGAAGGCCTTGGCAGGCAGGATTAAGGAAAACCCCAAGGCATTCTACAAGTAAGTGAAGAGCAAGAGGATAAGATGTGAAAGTATAGGTCCTATCAAGTGTGACAGTGGGAAAGTACATATGGAACCTGAAGAAATAGCAGAGGTACTTAATGAATACTTTACTTCAGTATTCACTATGGAAAAGGATCTTGGTGATTGTAGTGATAACTTGCAGCAGACTGAAAAGCTTGAGCATGTAGATATTAAGAAAGAGGATGTGCTGGAGCTTTTGGAAAGCATCAAGTTGGATAAGTCGCCAGGACAGGATGAAATGTACCCTAGGCTACTGTGGGAGGCGAGGGAGGAGATTGCTGAGCTTCTGGCGATGATCTCTGCATCATCAATGAGGATGGGAGAGATTCTGGAGGATTGGTGGGTTGCGGATGTTGTTCTGTTGTTCAGGAAGGGGAGTAGAGATAGCCCAAGAAAATTTAGACCAGTGAGTCTTACCTCAGTGGTTGGTAAGTTGATGGAGAAGATCCTGAGAAACATTTGGAGAGGTATAATATGACTAGGAATAGTCAGCATGGCTTTGTCAAGGGCAGGTCGTGCCTTACGAGCCTGATTGAATTTTTTGAGGATGTGACTAAACACATTGATGAAGGTAGAGCGGTAGATGTAGTGTATATGGATTTCAGCAAGGCATTTGATAAGGTACCCCATTCAAGGCTTATTGAGAAAGTAAAGAGGCATGGGATCCAAGGGGACATTGCTTTGTAGATCCAGAACTGGCTTGCCCACAGAAGGCAAAGAGTGGTTGTAGACGGGTCATATTCTGCATGGAGGTCGATGACCAGTGGAGAGCCTCGGGGAACTGTTCTGGGACCCTTACTCTTCGTGATCTTTGTAAATGTCCTGGATGAGGAAATGGAGGGATGGGTTAGTAACTTTGCTGATGACACAAAGGTTGGAGGTGTTGTGGATAGTGTGCAGAGCCATTAGAGGTTACAGCGGGACATTGATAGGATGCAAAACTGGGCTGGGAAGTGGCAGATGGAGTTCAACCCAGATAAGTGTGAAGTGGTTCATTTTGGTAGGTCAAATATGATGACAGAATATAGTATCAATGGTAAGACTCTTGGCAGTGTGGAGGATCAGAGGGATCTTGGGGGTCTGAGTCCATAGGACGCTCAAAGCAGCTGCGCAGGTTGACTCTGTGGTTAAGAAGGCCTTCATCAATCATGGAATTGAATTTTGGAGCCAAGAGGTAATGTTGTAGCTATATAGGACCCTGGTCAAACCCCACTTGGAGTACTGTTCTCACTTCTGGTCGCCTCACTACAGGAAAGATGCAGAAGCCATAGAAAGGGTGCAGAGAAGATTTACAAGGATGTTGCCTGGATTGGGGAGCATGCCTTATGAGAACAGGTTGAGTGAATTCAGCCTTTTCTCCTTGGAGTGACAGAGGATGAGAGGTGACCTGATAGAGGTGTATAATTATGATGAGAGACATTGATGGTGTGGATAGTCAGAGGCTTTTTCCCAGGGCTGAAATGGTTGCCACAAGTGGACACAGGTTTAAGGTGCTGGGGAGTAGGCACAGAGGAGATGTCAGGGGTAAGTTTTTTACTCAGCGTGGTGAGTGCGTGGAATGGGCTGCTGGCAACGGTGGTGGAGGCGGATACGATAGGGTCTCTTAACAGACTTTTGGATAGGTACATGGAGCTCAGAGGGCTATGGGTAAGCCTAGTAATTTAAAAGGTAGGGACATGTTCGGCACAACTTTGTGGGCTGAAGGGCCTGTATTGTGCTGTAGGTTTTCTATATTTCTACATAAATAATTGCTGTTTTACTTGTAATTGCAAATGTATCTGGATAAAGCAAAGTCATTGGTGAAGATGTAATTAAGTGAAGTGTACCTGGTATTACATCCTAACTAAATAATCTAGGTTTGTGCATCTGCAGGGCAGTAAGCATGCAAGTGTCATCTCACTAATTTGAATGAATGAGCTTTTCTCAATATGCCACACTTCATTCAACATTGATCCCAGAGGATGTGCATAGCGATCATGTTACCATCATTTCTCCAAATAATAAAAGTTACGTTCACACCTCAAATGTTATCATAGGGTGGAAATTATTAAGCTATTTTCCCAGCAGGTCCTGTGAGTGAGTTGAACTGGTTGGGGACTGCTTATGAAGAAGTGCTTGTGACATGATTTGGCCTGAATGCACCAGCAATGAGTTGGTTAACTGTGATAGATGTGCACAATAAACAATGTATATTATTGATACTTCATAATCCTGAGTATGTACCTTACCTTTCCTTTTGACTTTGCAGCCTTATGAATGAACAGTAGAATTTTGCATATTTGTGGTACCAAATTTTATTGAACAAAAATGTTTCATTTCTTGTAGGTTGTGTTTGAAGCAGTCACATCAGGTCAGCCTGGGTACATTGCTATTGATGAAGTGAAAATCCAAGGACACCCATGCAGTAAGTAGCGAACAGATTATTTTGTCTAAATTCAGTGCCTGGTAATGAAAGGTAGTGTTGATTTTGCCCAGTCCTATTATTATCTTCTGAGAGCATCCTTGCTACTTATCATATGCCACTAGCATTTTTCCTACCATGTTTGCTTAGCAGTAACTTTGCAAATAAATAAATGATGCAGGGTTGTTTTCCATTTCTGTCCACAGGTGAAACTGGTTGTTCTTTCTTTCCACTCTTGAATTTTCTATAATTTTTTAAGAAAAAAGTATTGGATATTTGAGTCACCAGGAAAATGTGTCCTGACAGTTATTATGTTGAGTGTGTCAGACACAATGTGTTTCCTTATAAAACAGCAGGTGTGAGCTTCTGACACCTTTTCCTTCCATTAGCTTCCCTCCAAACATGTCACATTATTTTAAAAAAACTGACAAGATCTTAACATATTCTGCAATATCAGCTAACACTAAACTAGAACTCCTCTGACAGACTGACCCTAAAAGATTTTAGAAGAGAAGTAAGAAACAATAAAAAATAAATTACTTATGAACAGTCTAACGGGGGGGGCGGGGTTTATCATTTCCCCGGCTGTAGGTTGACTCATTATAGAGCCTGATGGCTGAGGGTAAGAATGACCTCACACAGTGCTCTTTGGAGCAGTGCAGTTGTCATAGTCTATTACTAAAAGGTGTCCCTTTGTTCAGCCAAGGTGGCATGTGGAGGGTGAGAAACATCGTCCAGAATTGCCAGGATTTTCCGTAGGGTCCTTTGTTCTGCCACAGCCTCCAGTGTGTCCAGTTTGACTCCTGTAACAGAGCCAGCCTTTCCAATCAGTTTATTGAGCCTGTTGGCATCAGCTGTGTTGATGCCATTGCCCCAACACACCAGTGCAGAGAAGATTGTACTGGCAACAGCAGTAGAACATGTGAAGGAGAGACCTGCATACTCCAAAATACCTCAGTTTCCTCAGGAAGTAGAGGTGATTCTGGCCCTTCAAATTCTGTGATGGTGCTCCACTCAAGTCTGTCATCCAGCTGCAACCCCAGGTACCTGAAGGTCCTCACCACATCCATGTCCTCACCATCAATAGTGACAGGGAGCAGTACAACTTTAGTCTTTCTAAAGTCCATCACTATCTCCTTTGATTTACTAATGTTGAGCTGCAGATGACTCAGCTTGCACCATTTGACAAAGGCCTCCACCAGGGCCCTGTATTCATCCTCCCATCCTCCCTTTATACATCCGACTATTGCTGAGTCATCAGAGAATTTCTGCAGTTGACATGACACAGTGTTGTATTGAAAGTCCAAGGTATACAGGATAAACAGGAATGGAGCCAATACAGTCCCCTGTGGGACCCAAGTGCTGTCTGTCACACAGCTGTGAAGCTGCATAAACTGTGGTCTGCCAGTCAGGTAGTCCGTTATCCAGGATACAATGGAAGTGCCAATTTGCATTAAACAGAGATTTGCACTCAACAATGAAGGATGTATGGTATTGAAGGCACTTGAGAAATCAAAAAAAACATGATCCTCACAGTGCTGTCCCGCTTATCCAAATTGGAGTAGGCTCTGTTCAACAGGTAGATGACAGCTTTGTCAACTCTAGTGTGCTCCTGGTAAGAAAACTGCATGGAATCTGACCAAGGGTTGGAGGTGAGCCAGGACCAACCTTTCTATGGTCTTCATATTATGGAGCCTAAAGTCTTGTGAAATAAAACAGAATCCTATGTACAAATGTGTACATAATAATTCTATCTTCCAGATATATCAGCATGCTTAGCATTGCAGTCTCAGGGTTTTCATTACTAATGAAAAATATTACAGGTATGGGAAATCTGAAAAATAAAACAGAAAATGTTGCAAGTACTCAACAGGCTAGGTTTTGTGATTAAAAATCAGTGAATTGAAATAACATACGTTCCTTAGCCTTCAAATGTTTTCTGGTGAATTGAGTATTCCCAATGTATTCTGTATAGTAGTTAGAATTGCGAGCTTGCATATCATTCAAAAGTATTTTAATTTTTGGACTGAAGGCACTCTTATTTTAAGCTAGGAAATGTTTAACCTATATAGCTATTATAAGATGGAAATGCATCCACAGGCACCTTTCAGAGTTACAGAGGCAATGGGCTGTTTGATTGAGTGGCAGTAAAAGACCGTAAAGGACAAATCATAGCTTTGAAGAGATGACATTGAATGGATGAGTATTCTATTCAAATTGATGTGGTGGTTAGAACATTATTTTGGACATTTTTAAAGTACTTTTCTAGCTTCATGATGATAGCCTTTACCCAGATGAAACTAATGCTTACATCTCTGTATGGCCAAAATGATCGCATTCTGTAGAGAGGATAGCTGATACTGAAATTAGCAGTAATAGAATATCAAGCAACACACATAAAAGTTGCTGGTAAACGCAGCAGGCCAGGCAGCATCTCTATGAAGAGGTGCAGTCGACGTTTCAGGCCGAGACCCTTCGACCTGATGAAGGGTCTCGGCCTGAAACGTCGACTGCACCTCTTCCTAGAGATGCTGCCTGGCCTGCTGCGTTCACCAGCAACTTTTATGTGTGTTGCTTGAATTTCCAGCATCTGCAGAATTCCTGTTGTTTGAGTAATAGAATATCTTATTCCCAGTCTTACAAGGTTGATTTGGAATTGGGAGAGTGGGATTCAGATCACTGAGCAAGTTTTATACCACTTTGGAATCTCGGCATTTTCAATTTATAAACTCCTGATTTATCAATTTTTACATAACACTATTGACACTTTGGGCTGTGCATCTTCAAAATTCATAAAGCTGTTTCTCACTATAATATTTAGTATGCCACACTCTGTGCTCAGGAATAGATTGCTCTGAAATACCCATGATGCACTTTGCCAAGCTTCGTCCAAAAGTTCACTTCATAAAGCATTTTCCAGGAATGTTCCTAACCCTAACCTCAATTTAGCCTATTGAAGAAAGGCTGTACTAATGCCAAAAATTTTGGGCTGTTTTTGCCAGAATTATACCAGCGAGGAACTTTGTTGATGAAATAGATTTCAATTTACTAATATTTACTCAGGAAATGAGTCGGCAGCTCTCTTAAACTTAGGCCATCTGCTTAAATAATCTATCTTTAGTTGCAATTCATAAACACAAGAAAGTCTGCAGATGCTGGAAATCAAATCAGCAACACACAAAATGCTGGAGGAACTCAGGGGGGCAGGCAGCATTTACAGAAATGGTCAACAGTGAATGTTTCCGGCCAAGGCCCTTCTTCAGGACTGAGAAGGAAGGAGGAAGATGCTAGAATAAAAAGGAGGGGGAAGGGGAAGGAGTTTAGCTGGAAGGTGATAGGTGAAGCCGGGTGGGTGGGAAAGATCAAGGGTTGGAGAAGAAGGAACCTGATAGGAGAGTGGGCCACAAGGGAAGAAGGAGGAGGAGCCCTGGGTGTAATGATATGCAGGTGTGAAGAGGTAAAAGGCCATAATGGGGAATAAAAGAAGATGGAAGAGGGAGGGAATACTTTTACCAGAAGAAGAAATCAATATTCATGCCATCAGATTGGAGATGGAATTCCCAGATGGAATATAAGGTGTTGCTCCTCCACCCTGAGGGTGGACTCATCTTGGCACATGGACTAACGTGTTGGAATGGGAATGGGAATGGGAATTGGAATTAAAGTGTTTTAGCTGTAATTTCTTTTTTAGACTATTAAGTATTGTTATGCCATTCAGAAATTGTTTTGGGGATGAATCTATCATTCAAATTTTCAAGGTATTATGTGGGAACCTATAAAACAGGATTCCTGTTTCTACTGGTGGGGAATCTAGGACCAGGAGGTGGAGGCTAAAATTAATAGCCAGCTGCTTCAGAATTGAAGTTAGGGAATGTTTTTAAACTAACTTTGGAATCCATTCTTTATAATCATCAAATTACGATGGTCGGTTATTCTTTTTAATTCTAAAATTATTAGGTTGTTATCAACTAAAATTATGGAGTGATGAGGAGGAAGACAGATGTATGAACAGACTCCTGAGTAAATAGCTTTCTCCTGTTCCATTGCTAATGTCCTGGTGGTATATCTAGAGGAGTTATGCTGCTCAGTCTTACAGATAGTATTTAAATAATTGCTTTAATGAACCTGTGAAGCAACACAGTGTAGAACACAAGCATCTATAAGGCCATCAGGACGAGGAGCAGAAGTGTGGCTGCTTTGAAGCTGTTCTGTCATTAAATAAGATCCAAGGCTTCTTGGGTCTTGGCAACAGCTCAAGTAGCTTGGTGTCTCTTCGTAATACAAATAAACCAAATGCTTGTCCCTCTCAATGTTGAATAAATTCAATAATTTTTGGCTCCTGGTTTAGAATTGGAGTTACTGAGGAAAGGAGTTCTATGCCATTGCTATTTTAAATGGGAGATACCTTATGCTGAAACTTTGCCTATTCTTTCTAGATAACTCCTGTAGGAAGAGCATAACCTTGGTTTAAATATTGTCAACTCTTCCCCTTCTCCTCACCTCCATGCCCCACAGAATTATATGTTCAATAAAATCATTTCACATTTGGAATTCCAATGAGTATAGGCCAAGCTGCTCAATCTTTTCTTAGTAGTTAATCTCCAGGATTGAACCCAGTAAACCCTGCTCAGAATCATAAGACTACAAGACATTGGAGCAGAATTAGGCCATTTAGCCCGTTGAATCTGTCCCTGCACTTGTATATGGCTGATTTTTTCAGCCTCTCGACCCCATTCTCCTGCTTTCTCTCCATAACCGTTGAACCCTTATTCATTAAATACCTATCGACTTCTACTTTAAATATACCCAGTAACATCCTCCACAGAAATTTGTGGCAATGAATTCCAGCAATTCACCATCCCACTGTTAAAGAAATTCCTTCTCTCCTCTAAAGAGATGTTCTTATGTTCACAGGCTGTGCTCTTTGGTTCTAGAATCTCCCACTGGAATCATTCTTGCCACATCTACTCTATTTAGGCCTTCTAGTAATTGATAGATTTCAATGAGATACTACTTCATTCTTCTGAACTCCAATGAATACAGAGCAGAGCCATCAAATGTTCCCCATACATTCACCCTTTCAATCCCTGGATCAATAACCTCCTCTGGACCCTCACCAATGCCAGCATATCCTTTTTTCGATATGGAGCCCTAGACTGCTGACAATGCTCCAAATGTGCTCCATCCAATGCCTTATAAGTTTACAACAATTCATCTTGCAAGTTAACCTTTGAGGAATCCTGCTTGAGGACTCTCAAGTCTCTTTGCACTTCCAATTTCTGAATTCATTCCCCATTTTGAAAATAGTCTAAAACTTTATTCCTTCTAGTAAAGTGCATGACCATACACTTCCCTACACTCAGAATCGGGTTTATTATTCCTGTCTTATATGACATGAAATTTGTTGTTTTCCAAAGCAATAAAATTACAAAATAACTAGTGCAAAACAAAAGGAATAATAATGTAGTTTTCATGGACTGTTCTGAAATCTGATGGTGAAGGGGAAGAAGCCCATTTCTGAATCACTGAGTATGAGTCGTCAGTCTTCTGTACATCCACCCCAATTGTAGTAATAAGAAGAGGTCATGTCCCGGATGGAGAGGGTCCTTAAGGAGCAGGATTAATTCATTTGGCCCATCAAGTCTGCTCTGCCATTTCATTATGGCTAATCCAATCTTCCTCGCAGCCCTAATCTCCTGCCTTCTCTCCATATCCCTTCATGCCCTGATCAGTCAAGAATCTATCAACCTCTGCCTTAAATATACATAAAGACCTGGCCTCCACAGACACCTATAGCAAAGAATTCCACAGATTCATTACTCTGGCTAAAGAAATTCATCCCCGTCTCTGTTCAAAAAGGAAAACCCCCTACTCTGATGCTGTATCTTCTGGTCTTAGACTTTCCCTTCATTGGAAATATTCTCCCACATCCATTCTATCAGGACCTTTCACCATTCGATAGGTATCAAAGAGATCATCCCTCATTCTTCTGAATTCCAGTGAATACAGGCCCAGAGCTATCAGACGCTCTTCATATGACAGGCCATTCAATCCTGGAATCATTTTCGTCAACATCCTTCGAACCCTCTCCAGTTTCAGCATATCCTTTCTAAGATACGATAGGGTCTTTTAAGAGACTCCTGAATAGGTACATGGAGCTCAGAAAAATTGAGGGCTATGGGTAACCCTAGGTTATTTCTAAGGTAAGGACATGTTCAACACAGCTTTGTGGGCCAAAGGGCCTGTATTGTGCTGTAGGTTTTCTATGTTTCTATATTATGATCACTTGCCCTGAAGGGTTCTTTTACTTTAAGCTTTCCAATTAATTCTGGTTCATTGCACAACACCCAGTCCAGAATGGCTGATCCTCTAGTGGGCTCAACCAGAAGCTGCTCTAAAAATCCATCTCGTAGGCACTCTAAAAATTCCCCCTCCTGTATCCAGCACCATTCTTATTTTCCCAATCTTCCTACATATTGAAATCCCCCATGACTGCAGTAACATTGTCCTTTTGGCATGCATTTTCTACCTCCCTTTGTCATTTATAGGCCACATTCTTACTACTGTTTGAGGGTCTGTATACAACTGTCATCAGGGTCTATTTACGCTTACTGTTTCTTAGCTCTATCTACAATGACCCAACTCCTTCTGGCCCCATGTCATATCTTTATAGTGATTTGATTTATTTTTTTTACTAACAGAGCAAATCCACCCTCTCCGTCTTCCAGCCTATACAATGTGAATCCTTGGACATTAAGCTCCCTGCTGTAATCTTTCAGCCATGATTCTGTGATGCCTACAACATCATACCTGCCAATCTGCAACTGTGCTGCGTTCATCTACCTTATTCCGTAAACTGTGCATATTCAGATACAACACCTTTAGTCCTGTATTCACCCTTTTCAATTTCGTCGCACCATGCTCAACTTTTTGATTCCTACATTTGTCTGAGGTCTTACCAACATCTGCCTCCACAACCTCTCCACTAACTGTTCTGGCGTTCTTGTTACCTTTTCCCTGCAATTCTATTGTAAACCCCACCATGCAACAAACCTTCCCGCTTGGATATTAGTCCCCCTTCAGTTCAGGTGCAAATCGTCCCTTTTATACAGATCCCACCTTTCCTGGAAGAGAGTCCAATGACCTAAAAATCCTATGCCCTCCCTCCTACGCCAACTCTTAGCCACAAATTAAATTGTATAATCTTTCTAGTTCTAGCCTCACTAGCATGCCGCATGGGTAGCAATCTTGAGATCGCAACCTGGAGGTCCTGCCCTTTAACTTAGCACCTAACACCCTGAACTCCCTATGCAGAACTTCATCACTCATCCTGCCCATGTTATTGGTACCTACATAGACCACAACTTCTGGCTGTTCACCCTTCCACTTAAGAATGCTGAGGACTCAATCTGAGATATCCTGGAACCTGGCACCTGGGATGCAACAACTATTTGGGAATCTCATTCTTGCCCACAGAACCTCCTGTCCATTCCCCTAAAAAATGGATCCCCTATCACTGCAGCATATCTCTTCTTCCCATTTCTCTTCTGAGTCACAGAGGCAAACTCAGTGCCAGAGACCAGACCACTGTGACACTCATGCTGGAGGAACTCAGCAGGTCGGGCAGGGTTCCGGCCCAAAACGTCGACTGATCTTTTCCACGGATGCTGCCCAACCTGCTGAGTTCCTCCAGCATGTTGTGAGTGCTGCTTTGACCCCAGCATCTGCAGATTATTTTGCGTTTACCAGACCACTGTAACTTTCCTCTGTTAGATCATCTCCCTCCCCCGACAGTATCCAAAGAGATATACCTGTCGCTGAGGGGGTTGGCCACAAGGATGCCTGCACTGGCTCCTAAACCCCTTTTCCCTTCCTGACTGTTTCCGAGTTTCCTGTGTCCTGCACCTTGGGTGTAACTGCCTCTCTATTTGTCCTATCTATATCCACTTTAGCCTTCCGAATGATCCGGGATTCATCCAGTTCCTTAACGTGATTTGTTAGAAACTGCATGAGGGGCATAACACCAGCCTACCTGACATCTCTACTGTCCTAGCTGAGCAGATATATTGAAGAGAAGGAAGAAACTTGAGCTTTTCTTTCCTTTGTTTTCTCTGAGCCAAGCCTCTCTTCGCTAAAGTTTTGAAGAGCTGAGGCCTTAAGATCACCACCCTATGTCCATTCAGACATTGACTGCTACACTTGTCCCTGCCTTCCTTTAATTTGTTCTTATTAATTAATCTCAAAAACCAGTTGGCCATTGGTCAAAGCTCTATTACGCTGCCGCAACCTCATGCAGTGGACCAGATTGAAGTCCCCTCTTCTCCAAACTTCCAAAGTCCGGATCGGCCACTGGTGAAAGCTCTATTGATGATGGATTCCATCTCTTGAAAATAACCTCAAGAACATGAATTGTCTCCAATGCAAATAATGAGCCAATCCTCATCAGGGGATCAGAGGTGGAGAGGGTACTTTAAATTCCTTGGTAATATTATTTCAGAGGATCTGTCCTCGGTCCAGCACATAAGCACCATTATGAGAAAGCAAGACAATGCCTCTACTTTCTTAGAAGTTTGTGAAGATTTAGCAGGTCATCTCAATCTTTGCCAAACTTCTATTGATGTGCTGTGGAATGTATATTGACTGGTTGCATAACAGCCTAGTAGGGAAACAACGATGCCCTTGAATGGAAAAGCCTACAAAAAGTAGTGGCTACAGCCCAGTCCATCACTGAACACATTTACGTGGAGTGACATGGCAGAAAAGCAGCATTCATCATCAAAAGCCCCACCATCTAGGCCATGGTCACTTTTCACTGCTGCATCAGGTAGGAAGGTCAGGAATCTCAGAGCCCACACTACTAGGTTCAGGAACAGTTATTATCCCTCAACCATCAGACTCTTGAACCAGAGTAGATAACTTCACTCCATCACTGCACTATTCCCACAACCTATGGACTCACTTTCAAGGACTCCTCGTCTCGTATTCTTGATATTTATTGCTTGCTTATTTATTTATTTATTTCCCCCTCTGCCATCCGATTCCTAAATGGACATTGAAGCTTTGGACACTACCTCACTTCTTTTTTAATATACAGTATTTCTGTTTTTGCACATTTGTTTTAAATCTATTCAATATATGTAATGGATTTACTTGTCTATTTATTACTATGTTTTATTTTATTTATTATTTTTTTCTCTCTGCTAGATTATGTATTGCATTGAACTGCTGCTGCTAAGTTGTCACATGCCGGTGATAATAAACCTGATTCTGTTTCTGATTGATTAGTTATATATTTTTCTTTTTTTTTTGCTTCTGCACAGTTTCTTGTCTTTTGCACGTTGGATGTTTGTCCTGTTGAGTGTGGTCTTTTGCTGATTCTATTGTATTTACTAGGACATACAGTTTACTTCCCTATTTATTTTCCACAGTGAGTTCATCTAGCTACCGAGTGTAGCATCCCCTCTCCCTTCCAAGGAGAAGATACTTCCAGCTAATAAAGTAGTTCAAAACACTGTTCATTTCTTTTCAGTGATACACATTTAAATCCACACAACAATCTTAAAATATATTTGGAGCTCACAAAGGACTTTTATCTAATACATTTACAAATTGCAAAACATTTCTAAAACACAAATCATTTTCTAAACATGAAGCATTTCTTAAACATAAAGGGCAAAGGATCTCCAACACACAGATACAATTCCTGTAAACTAAAAAGACGTACCAACAATTTGCGTACAAGAGAATCATCTGTCACCGAAATTGAAGCTGGAGGTATGGATTGTCATTTACACATTATTTTTTAAGGCATCTTTATGATTTGTATCCCATTCTTAATCAGTCCAAAACTGCTCTCTACATTTATACCCTTTTTTCTCTCATTTAGGTGACCTCACATGTATATACAGTATTTCTTCAGATATCCTTTTGACAGTCTAAAAGCATTTTTGTGATGTAGATCTTGGGTAGCTACCATTAATGCTATAAAACAAACTTCTGAGTACATAAACCCTTTGAATTATAAACACGTAAGTTATTGATATGCTAAATGATATTATCCATCTATTATGCAAGATTCTCGAACTAAACAAATTAAACCTGTTTGAGACAAGCCAAATTAAACAACACGTTGTCTTACACTCTATCTTGAGCAGTAATAAAGCAGGTACAGTGAGTTTCCACAGGCACAATGTCCTCTCTATATAGAGCTATTTTCAATGTTACTCTATAGCGAGTGTTTCTAACTTACAGCTGATTACGGTTTTCCACTTACATTTCAAGATCTAAAGACTGACTTCCTTTCACAACCAGAAACTAAACAATGCTATTTTAGTTGGAAGTTTACTTATATCTGTTTCATCTGGCAAGTAGCAGCTACTATTTAGAAAGCAATCTTAGCAAACATGAGATCTCCAGCTTAGGACAGTGAATAGCCATCACATTACCCAAGCAATCTGGGAGAACACATCCCACTTGCAAAGGGTACAGATAGGTGAGTAGATGGAATATGATGTGGAACTAGCTCTCCTAACTTAAAAGAGAAATTTGGACGCAATTCGCTCTGCTCCTTTCACCTTAGTCATTGATGCAGATTGTAAGCAGTTGAGATGTTTGCATAGATTCTTGTGGTATCCTGCTTGCCAACTGTTTTCTTTTGTTCTTTTTGTTAGTCACACATCTATCCATGCTAAGTATTACCCTGTGCTGTTAGCTTTCATCCTGGGTGATGACCTTTCATGTGGCACTTGATTTATGCCTTATGCTCCTGCAGCCCGGACCTGGAACACCTGTCTGTGAATTGTCGTCCCTACTATCTGCCACGGGAATTCATCTCGGTCATACTGACAGTGGTCTACATTTCCCCCCCAGGCGGACGTGGAGTGTGCTCTGAACATACTGTATGCCAACATCAGTGAACTTGAGACCAGGTATCCGGAGGCTTTGCTCATTACAGCCAGAGACTTTAACCAGGCCAACCTCAGAAAGGTGCTTCCAAAGTTATACCAACATGTCTCCTGCCCCACTAGAGGCCCGAATATACTTGACCACTGCTACACAGCAGTCAAGGATGTCTACCATTCCGTCCCACGATCTCACTTCGGAAAATTGGACCATCAGACCGTACTCCTCCTCCCGGCTTACAAACAGAAACTGAAGCGGGAGGTCACGGTGTCAAAAGTAGTGTCGCGTTGGACGAAGGAAACGGATGAGGTCCTTAGTGACTGCTTTGAATCGGTGGACTGGTTAGTATTCAAGGACTTGGCAGCTAACCTCGATGAGTATGCCTCAGCTGTCGTGGACTTTATTTGGAAATGCATGGAGGACTCTGTGTCTCGCAAGACGATCCGGGTATTCCCTAACTGGAAACCTTGGATGAATTATGAGGTCAAGTCCCTTTTAAAGGCTAGAGCTGCGGCACTTCGGTCCAGGGATACCAGTCGCTGCACGGAATCCAGGCAAGAACTCCGGAAAGCTATTAAGGGAGCCATGAGGCAATATCGAGCCAAGTTGGAAGCCCAGGCTAACCAAAAGGATGCCAGTAGACTATGGCAGGGTCTAAATGAGATCACTGGGCGCAAAGAAAAGGCTGGGAATATCAATAACTGTGGCGCTTCTCTTCCTGATGAATTTAACGTATTCTACGCAAGATTCGAACAGAAGAGGAGCGTCCCGCTCCCTCCGGATGAACTGGACCTGGTGGCATCGAGTTTCATCGTCACCGAGGAGGAAGTTAGGGCCTTCCTGAAGATAAATCCAAGGAAGGCGACGGGCCCAGATGGCGTCCCGGGACGGATTCTCCGAGCCTGTGCAAGCGAGCTAGCTGGAGTGTTTGCTAACATCTTCAACTGCTCCTTGCTTCAGTCTAAGATCCCCTCATGTTTTAAGAAGGCAACGATAATCCCAGTGCCGAAGAAGAGCAAGGTGGCATGCCTGAATGACTATCAACCTGTGGCTCTGACGTTAATTGCTATGAAGTGCTTCAAGAGATTGGTTATGGCACACATTAACCACAGCCTACCGGTCAACCTCGAAGCTTTGCAATTCACCTACCGGAGCAACAGGTCAACGGCAGATGCCATCTCTCTGGCCCTACATTCCTCCTTAGAACACCTGGAGAATAAAGACGCATACGTAAGGCTCCTTTTCATTGACTACAGCTCTGCCTTTAATACCATCATTCCAAATAAACTGATTCCTAAGCTCCGGAACCTGGGCCTTAGCACTCAGATCTGCAGCTGGATCTTCAGCTTCCTCACAGACAGGACCCAGGCTGTAAAAATAGGGGACAAGCTCTCCTCTACAATCACTCTGAGCACCGGTGCCCCACAAGGGTGTGTACTCAGCCCCCTGCTGTACTCACTATACACCCATGATTGCGTAGCCAAGTTTCCACTGAACTCAATATATAAGTTTGCTGATGACACAACAATTGTAGGTCGTATCTCGGGTAATGATGAGTTTGAGTACAGAGAGGAAATTAAGAACCTGGTGGCATGGTGCAAAGACAATAACCTATCCCTCAAGGTCAGCAAGACGAAGGAATTGGTTGTTGACTTCGGAAGGAGTAGTGGACCGCACGACCCAATTTATATTGGTGGTGCGCAAATGGAACAGGTCAAAAGCTTCAAGTTCCTCGGGGTCAATATCACAAATGGCCTGACCTGGTCCAACCAAGCAGAGTTTGCTGCCAAGAAGCCCACCAGCGCCTTTACTTCCTGAGAAAACTAAAGAAATTTGGCCTGTCCCCTAAAACCCTCACTAATTTTTATAGATGCACCGTAGAAAGCATTCTTCTAGGGTGCATCACAACCTGGTATGGAAGTTGTCCTGTCCAAGACTGAAAGAAGCTGCAGAAGATCGTGAACACAGCGCAGCACATCACACAAACCAATCTTCCGTCTGTGGACTCACTTTACACCGCATGCTGTTGGAGCAGTGCTGCCAGGATAATCAAGGACACGACCCACCCAGCCAACAGACTTTTCGTCCCTCTTCCCTCCGGGAGAAGGTTCAGGAGCTTGAAGACTTGTACGGCCAGATTTGGGAACAGCTTCTTTCCAACTGTGATAAGACTGCTGAACGGATCTTGACCTGGATCTGGGCCGTACCCTCCAAATATCTGGACTTGCCTCTCGGTTTTTTTGCACTACCTTACTTCCCATGTTTCTATTTTCTATTTATGATTTATAATTTAAATTTTTAATATTTACTAATTTTAACTATTTTTAATATTTATAATATTTAATATTTGTAATCCAGGGAGTGTGAAGCGCAGAATCAAATATCG
Organism: Mobula birostris; assembly: GCF_030028105.1. Classification (NCBI taxonomy): domain Eukaryota; kingdom Metazoa; phylum Chordata; class Chondrichthyes; order Myliobatiformes; family Myliobatidae; genus Mobula; species Mobula birostris. The sequence continues at coordinate 91,795,644 of NC_092370.1, read as the reverse complement.
CTGCGATGATTGTACGTTCTAGTACCAATTGTTTGGTGACAATGAAGTATAAAGTATGTAAATCCAAATGTACTACCTCTACGAATTCCACTTTAGTCACCACATTACATTCTCAAAAATCACAAATAAATTTGAACTTACTGAGTTGTCTATGCTTTTAAACTCACTTGTTATCTCTGACTCCCTAAAGTTGTCCCTGTATAAATTAATTTTCGCCCCAAAATAATATACTTAATGTTAAAAACATACTTCTGGTACAGTTGGTGATCAATATTAATAGAAAGTCAATAAACAGCAGATGGTGGATACTCTCAATATGTTGAATATTGTACACAGAAAGAGAATCAGGTTAAGGCCAATTACTTTTCATCAAAACTGTGAAAATGAGAAAAGCAAGTGAGTTTTAGGATGCAAAGAGGATGGAGGAGGGATGGATAGAACACTATGGCTGGGTGAGGCTAGAATACCCCAGACAATGCTAATGACAAATTCACGTGAGCAGTGACAGAGACAGAGAATGCTGGGAAATTCCAACACCATGGCAATATCTGTGGAAACAGAAGAGTTGGGCTAATATAAGGATATTTTCACTAAATTTGGCAATTTCTGATATAAACAGGAAAAAAAACAAGTTACCTCACTGACATGAACCTTCGTTCTTCCCTATGGTAACTAATTTAGGGCTTCTTCTAACTGTCATTCCAGTAATGAAAGGAAGTGAGATACTTGCTGCAGACAGAACGATTCTTGGAAAATAAATAGCTCTTCATTGTTATGGATTATGAGATTGTCATATTTATTTATTTAATATGCGTGCCTTTTTGAACCTGCTGACTGTATGGTTCTCTCTGGCCTCTTCTAGTGTGATACTGAATGCCCAAGTCAGTGCAGCCTTTCATTGATTTTGTTATGGTTATTGATCTACAGATATATTGAGTGTGCCCACAAGAAAATGAACCTCGGGGTTGTATATGGTGTCATATATGGTGGTGGCATCCGTTAGTCTCGCGAGACCATGGATCTGCGCCTGGAAGGTCTTGCTTCAGTCTGCATTAGAGCAGCGTCTATTGTGGCTGTAGAGGCCCACACGGGAGTGACAGTCTTGGCTGCATCGACTGCACTTGAAGGCACTGTCCTCCAGTGCTATCTTGGTGCTGTTTTCCGACAAGTGCGCTTTTCTTCAGCAGCAAGCCTCAGCTTCTCTTCTCCTCTTTTTAGACCTTTGCGTAGTTGCAGCCTCCAGTGAGAGCGATCGCTTGCGATGTCCTCCCACCTCTCGACGATCATTTTCAGTGACTTCATGTCTCTCTTGCAAATGTCTTTGAAACGAAGATGGGGCCGCCCTTGAGCTCTCTTGCCGGAGGCCAGTTCCCTGTACAGCAGGTCTTTCAGGATCCTCTCATCTGACATGCGGTGTACGTGGCCCAGCCAGTGGAGACAGCATTGTTGGAGCAGGGTGAAGAGGTTGGGTGTCTGGGCGTGGGCCAGGACCTCATTGTTGGTGACTCGGTCAGTCCACATGATGTCCAGGATGCGACTCAGGCTGCGAAGGTGGAAGGCGTTGAGACGTGTATATAGTCTGATAATAAGTTTACTTAGAACTCTGAACTTTGAGGTGTCACTTTGAAAAACATCTTCACTAGTGCTTGGTTGATATGTGGCTCTGCTACTGTGGATTCCTTAAGCAGTCCATAGGGTTGCAGAGAAATCATGAATTTGCATGCTGCATAATCTATTTCAGGCAGTACTAATTCAAGGTTGCCAGAGCTGAGATGTTGACACTGTCAGCAAGAAACTTAATGCCAGTGGTTTATACCATTGTTATTATTCAATTGTTGCATCTGCTTTTTGTCTGGATTTTAGAGCTATGTAGTGGTCAAAACATACTCCCAGTCAGTCCAAGAGCTGACAAGCCCAGAAATAATATATATTAGTTTTGTATGCTTCAATTTGATATCAGAGGGTGGCACTGAATTGTTTCTCTGGCCTAGAGGTTGTTAATCATCCTTCTCCCCCCCCCCACAGATGAAAAGGAGGGATAAATTGGGTGGTGTCTCTGTCCCTACAGCTGCACATTTGATCTAGGATCCAATCTTCCCAGGGATAACTAACTAACTAATTGTCAAATGAAGGAACTATGCACACTCAGCGAGTGTACTTGGAGCATAAAGTGTCCCTCTATCCTTCTGATCTTGTATCAGACCAAAAATGAGCCTGCATGAATGAGATACTGCATATGTGTTGAACGTGAAGTACAAAAAATCGGAGATGATGGAAATACTCTGAGGTCAAGCAGCATCTGAAGGTGCAGCAGTCTGAAACATTAACTGTTAACTTTCGCTCAGGTGCTGCCTAATCTGCTGAGTATTTTTGGTAGTTATGATTTTATTAAACATCATATGTGTTTCAAAATTCTATATTCTGTTATTTGTAAATTGTACATAACCTACATGAAATACAAATTCTATTACATCTCATTGCTATGCATGTCAATATTCACAACCTTCTACAAGTGCACAGTATGGATCATCCTAACATGCTGCATCATTGCATAGTGCAGAAGCTGCACTGCAGTAGACAATGCACTACAATGGGTAGTCAAAACTACCCAACACATCACCGGTGCCTGCTTACCCACCGTCAAGGACGTACGTACACAAGGGTGCTTGAAAAAGGCCGGCAATATCATAAAGGATCCCACCACCCTGCTCATGAACTGTTTATCCCTCTCCAACCAGAGAGGAGACTGCATGGCATCCACGTCAGAACCACCGGACTCGAAAACAGCTACTTTCCCCAAACAGTAAGAGTGATCAACACCTCCACCCACTAACTCATCTCTACATGCCTCTCACCACACTACTTCATCATTTCCTGTCAGAGTCACCTTATGTACAGATACTCCGGTATCCAACATCACTTTATGTATGTACAATCAATCAAGTAACATAAGCTATCTTATGTATTTTTATTTACTGTGTTTTTTTGTTATTGTACTCTTTATCTTGTCTTTTTTTTGCGTTATGTTGGATATGGCGTAAGTTATTTTATTCTTCTTTACACTTGTGTTGGATGTTACATTGAGCAATCTTGAATTTTGAATATTGACACAACTGGTTCGTTGTTGGTTCCCTTTGCCTGATTCCAGCATCTAAAACTATGGGGCATATTCAGATTCCCTTATACGTGGAAGTTTCCTTCCTTCTTAACAGTTATACTAATCTCAGAGCCTGCTGATATTGCTGTGTTGCTTTTAATTGTGATAAACCAGCTCCAATCCGGGACAATTCAGTCAGTTTGGAGACTGACACTAGTGAAGGTGCGTTCAGCTGTGCAAAAAGCCTCGCACCGTTAAGCTAAATGCTTGACTTTTGCAGGCAATACAGCCTGGTTTTGTTTTTATAGGCACTCTGCAGAATCACATCAGCAGATTTCCAGCTGACGAGAAGTTCTCAGAATTAATGTGGTTTAAAAATTGTAGATAAGAAAGGACTTTTTGAAGATTGCAGAGTTGAGTGATCCATAACAAATAAAGGCTAAAGTATCTCCTGCCTGTTGTTGATGGTCAAGATGTTATCTAATCCCATTACCTCACCAGCAATACTACCTGGTACAGGAACTGTACTACCCTCAATGGCAGGGCACTGCAGAGAGTGGTGCGGACAGCCCAGCGCATCTGTGGATGTGAAATTTCCTCTGTTCAGGACATTGACAGCAGCAGGCGTGTATAAAGGGCCTGGAGGATTATCAGGGACTCCAGCCACCCCAACCACAAACTGTTTCAGTTGCTTCTGTCTGTCAAATGGTACTGCAACATTAAGGCCAGGACCAACAGGCTTCAGGACAGCTTCTTTCACCCGGCCATCAGATTTCCCAATACACATTGATCTGATTGTATATTGGACTTGTATCTAACTGTACATACAGGTATATAAAAATATGTATACAATATTAGTGTTTGAGCAATATCATTCCACATTTCTCTTCCTGATCGCTTGTAAATAGCAACGGAGATGCAACATGAAAATTTTTACTCCCTCATGTTGTGAGATTGATGCAAGAAATAAAAATTCTAATTCTAATACATTAAACGTATTTGTAATGTGAATTTGCATCTGTTATAGAAATAGACCCAAATTCAAGTGAATGTATGAACTCGACATTCAAGCTTGGTACTGCCTAAATATTGCTACAGATAGACTATTAGGCCATAAGATATAGGATGAGAATTCAGCCCACTGAGTCTGCTCCACCTTTCCATCTTTGCTGATTTAATATCCCCCTCAACCCCATTCCCCTGACTTCTCCTTGTAACATTTGTCACCCTCACTAATCAAGGACGTCTCAACCTCCATTTTAAATAAACCCTTTGGGGTCTGAATTTTCTGCCCGTGAAACATTTCCCCTAATTACTTCATAAACCCTCCCCAACTGTGTTAAACAATTCTTGGACTTCTCAGCTTAATCAGAATAATTCTTCTGTGATCAATGCAGTTAGTGGACTCCCCTTTTGTAACCATTTAGAACTTTGACACATATATATATATCTTTTACAGTGCGGTGCCTAAAACTGGCAGTACTTTGAGGGGTGACCAATACTTTATAAGGATTGAGCATAAGTCTCATTCTCTTGTGCTCTGTGGTTCCCTTTCCAGAGTGATGAAACCCATATGTTTTGCAAGCTCTCTCAAGGTGTGTACTGCCATGTCACTACTCCAGTACAGCAAAATTCTCTTTTCCACTGTAGTGGCCCTAACACAATAGGGCACAGGTATAAATTGAGAGATAAGAAGTTTAAATGGGGATCAGAGGGAGAATTTTTTTCCACACAAAGTGTCTGGAATCTGGAATTGGCTGCCTGAGGAAGTGGTGGAGGCAGAGACGCTCACAGCATTCAGAATCCATCTTGATGTGCATTTGAGCCACCAAGGCATAAATGGCTGTGGAGCAAATGTGGGTAAGTGGGATTAGTATAGGTAAGTACAAAGGTCAGCCATAAACATGGTGGGCTGAAGGGTCTGTTTCTATGCTATGTTACTATGTGATTATTCAGGAACCCTGAAGGTTTAGCACCGAACACAATAGGTGATGATTGTAGCTCCCTTTCCATTCACTTCGGTCTCTATTCCTGCTCTCCATTCTTATCCTGCAATCTTTTACAACAAGGTTCACAATTCTGTGCTTGCTTCCCATTTGCTGGATTCTCAGGACCCATGTTCCTTGACAACTAACCTGGACGCAAAGTACAGCAATCCCTTCTTGCTCACTGAGGCCCCAAATCTCACGTTCCTTTACAATCTCACTGGTGCCCTGGATCCTGCATTTGTTTGTGACTTACTTGGTTCCTTTCTAGTTCTCTTCGAGTACAACTGGTGCCCTACTGGGTGGCTCGAGTCCCCTCTCAAAAGAGCCTCAATTCCCACTCACCAGGGCCTCGGTCCCTTTGCAGAAGGGCTTCTGTTCACACATACCACAGTTCACACTCACCGGGACCCAGTTCCTTCTGGTGCACAATTCCAGCACACTCATCACACTTTCCAATATCCTATCTCCATGTTCCATTCCTCTTCTCTGGGATTTGGGATTTTGGATTTTGGACTCCTATTCAACTTACCGGGACTGTGTTTCCCCTGCTCGCTTTACGCTTACCAGGTTCCCTAATCAATTCACTTTCATAGTAAAACATTGCAAGAAGTGCGAATTGCTAGTGTGTTGAGATGCTCGATAGTCTGGGAAGTCCTGCATCACCCAAAATCAAAAGCGCACCAGATTATTGGAGTGTAGCAGTACCCTTTTTAAAAATTGCACCATTTGGTTTATTTTGCCTGCCTTCAGCATTCTTTATGAGACTGTATTTGCACTTCATTGTATTAAATTTCAGCTGCTCACTTTGTCAGTAAACCATTCGATTGCAGACTGATTCACATTACTGGGGCTCTTGTAGTCTGGCACAGCATTGAATACTTCCCTTTCCCACCATATGACACATTATTCTGACCTCATCCCTAACTCTTGATAACAAAACACTATTATCAGTGCAACCCCCTCTCCACCATGTGCCCATTGAACAGAATTTCTCAGACTAAGTGTTGTTAAAAATCCTGCCTGTAAACTATTTCCAGTTCAATGAAATATACTGCCAAGCTGCCAAGAGCAACATAGAAAACAAATCCAAAGCAAATAAATAATTTATAGTGGTGTCAACAGTATATCTTACAAAAATTAATCACTGGCTAATAAATATTTGTATCTGATCTCATTGGCTTGCATTGTAAGAAGGCAGAAACTGGAGCAGGACTTTACCACTGTTTATGAAGCAGTAGCAGCAATAATTATTTGATTCATTCAGCCAAGTTTGGAAATGGGATGGGAAAGCAATGTTGAATTTAATGTGTGTGATAGATGATAACCTTTTATTTATCCAGGCACTCAAAATTTATGTTAACAAACGTGTAAGATGGTGACGGACCCACAGTGTAGAGAAGGTTATAGGATTTGATACTAGATGCAGGCAATTCCAATGAAGTGAATGCTCTCAATTTTAAGCATAAACAAAGCACTCAACCAATTCACAGGTTTCCAATGATGAGAGCTACAAAACTGCCAACTTCACACATTTCATCCCCTTTCTCTGTAACCAAGCACCATAAATGCTCTAATACAATAGCTCAATAGAACATGAATTATGATTACATACTGGAATAAATTCTGCCAGGCTGCACATCAGCAGTGGAAAAATGTTATTTTTCAGAATGCACTAACTGTGGCATGGAATTGCAATAGATTTACACAAATACATGTCTTAGTATGGTTTATTGGCCTTTCTCCTGGGCTATTTATTTTCTTTCACATCTTGCTGTGAGCCTCAATCTTTTAGTTCTTGTGTCACACCTTTAATGTGCCTTCAGAACATCTTACTTTCATGCATTTCTCTATCTGGACTGTCATTTCTCATTCCTGATCCGTTTAAATCTTTGGTTTTCTCTCTGTTAATCTGGTAAACTTTCCATATACTAGTTCTCACTAGGATAAAGTACACATCCCAAGCAGGAATTTGCTATTGTTCTCAGCAAACAACCGTACTAATTGGAGCAGGAGCAGGCACTTGGCCTCTCAAGCCTGCTCTGACGATCACTAATATCACAGCTGATCTGACTGTATGCTCAACACTGCACTCTCGTCTGTCCATAGCAACCTTTCATCATCTTGCCTATCAACTGTCTATATACCTGTGCCTTAGAAACCAACAGAAGAAATTGCTTCCATTGTCCTTTGGGGAAATGTGTTCCTCAAGCTCATGAGTCTCTGAGACAGAATATTTCACCTCATCTGTTTCCTAAATGGATTAAGCATTTTTTTTATTAAACAATGTCCTTAGTTCTAGTTTCTTACAAAAAAGGAAACATTCTCTTAGTTTTGGGGAGGCATGGTAGCCTAGCTGCCGATGTACCATTATTACTGCGCTAGCTAACCAGCTTCAATTTTGCAGCTCTCTATAAGGAGTTTGTACGTTCTCCCTGTGACCACATGGGTTTCCTCTGGGTGCTCTGGTTTCCTCCCACATTCCAACGACATATGGGTTAGTAGGTTGATTGTTCACATGGCTCTGTTGGGCTGGAAAGGCCTGTTACTGTTCTGTATTGTGAAAGAGAAAAAAATAACTTATACTGTCAAGTCTCCTCAGTATTTTCCATGTTTCAATTGTCTCCTTCCACCTGGTATATCCCGGATAACATTTTCAGCACGGAAAGCATAATATAAAACAGCTTTCTGTATAATCAGCAGCTGGTTGGCTTAATTTAGACTACATATTAGGTGACACAAACACGAGGAAATCTGCAGATGCTGGAATTTCAAGCAACACACACAAAAAGTGCTGGTGAACGCAGCAGGCCAGGCAGCATCTATAGGAAGAGGTACAGTCGACGTTTCGGGCCGAGACCCTTGAATTTCAGTTAGTCCTGACAAAGGGTCTCGGCCCGAAACGTTGACTGTATCTCTTCCTATAGATGCTGCCTAGCCTGCTGCATTCACCAGCATTTTTTGTGTGTGTTGCAGTTAGTCCTGACGAGGGGTCTCGGCCCGAAACGTCGACTGTACCTCTTCCTATAGATGCTGCCTAGCCTGCTATGTTCACCAACATTTTTTATGTGTGTTTCTACATATTAGGTGTTTAGCTATATAATGAATGCTGCTATTGTTTGTCTTAAAAGTGAGCATTAATTCAAGTCTTGGCAACTGGAGGTAATGCTCTCAGATACTTAATGCATGTGTATGTGAAGGACTGCAAGATGGCATGCAGCGGCTTCTACGGGGTCAACAAAAGATGCTACCATTGTACTTAAACTTCCGTCTAATGATCGCAAGATCCTGTTATATGTTAAGAAGTCAAAGGTCTGCGGGTCTACGCTATCAGTGAGTAGCTCGCTGGTGGAGACAATGAAGCAGCTGAGCAACATGCTGCTGCCTGAGTTGATGGAGGCTTACAGTCAAATAGCAAGTGGGTGGCTTGGTCGCTTTTCTTGTGATCGCAAGACCCCTTCAGACATTGTTAATCTGGTATGTCATAAGTTCGATTCGCCGGTTTATTGGATGTGAGCAAGGGCGGGTGGAGGGGGCCTAGTCCTCAGTCGTAGTGAGGGCTGCGCCAGAAGCCACGAAGTGACCTGTTTTCAGCCACCCGATGTGAGGGGGCGAAGCCGTTACACTTCACCGGGGGCGGTATGGCACGGTGTCCAGAAAGGAGTCAGAACTGCCCTCCCAGGGTTCTGCTCAGCAGAAGTTGTGGCCGACTGCAGATGTTTTAGCAGCACCCAATGGACTCGGGTCTCAAGCTGCGTGGTCGCTTGCCTTTCAGCAGCCCGAGGTAAGGCGTCTAAACCGTCGTGCTTTACCAGGGGCCACTTAACACGGTTGTGGTGACTGAAAAGCTGCGGATTTGCCTAGCGGGAATTGGGCATAGGGGCGAGGACTGGGCCTCAAAGCCATTGATTCACCTTGGAGAGTCAGGCGTAGGGGCAAGGACTAGGCCTCAAAGCTGTGGATTTGTTTAGCGGGAGTCGGGTGTAGGGGCGAGGACTAGGCCTCAAAGCTGCAGATTTGTTTAGCGGGAGTCGGGCATAGGGGCAAGGACGAGGCCTCAAAGCCACAGTGTCACTTAGTGGGCATTCGGGCCCGGTTGATGGATGCTATCAGTGGACAGGAGGGAGTCTGTGTCGCTGTGCTTTTACTGATATTCTATATGGGTTGGTTGACTTGTATGTGCGAGGACTGGGCATCGTGCCACAGTGTCGTGTGGGGGGGGGTGGCACGGTTCCTTGGGACTCTTATTACGTGATTGTGATATTGTGTGTGTTTACTGTGTGTGACTATTGGTAATGTGTCCTTGCACCCTGATTCTGTAGTAATGCCGTCTTGTTTGTCTGTATTCATTAGTATTCATGTATGGTTAAATGACAATTAAACTTAAATGTAGTTATATTCAAAATCAACATGTAGCATTTAAGTGTTCATAGGACATGGTTATCACTGTTGTATGATCAATTGTGTGTGCCTCGTGTGTGTGTGTGTGTGTGTGTATATATATATATATACACACACACATAATACTGAGTGTGTGCTTATGTATTGAATGTATCCCTATATATGTAATGTGTGTTTCCACATGAAATGTTGCTTTGTTTGAATATTGAATATTTGCATATACATGCATATTATTTATCTGTGTTCATATCAAATGTGTCAGTGTGTATCAGGTAAAAATGTGTGTATGTATTGAGCCTGTAAGTAAATCAAGTGTGTTTTGCATGTGTACATATTAGATTATTTCTGTGTGCGCACAGATCACTACGTGTGTGTTTGTGTGTATTGTACCCACATGCTCTGTCTGGGCTGATTGTGTGTTTGTATGCATAAAGACATCACACTTGCATGGGGGCTAATTTGTTTACAACTGGAATCTCGGAAAACTTTCATTTTGTAAGATTATGGTAGCTCATTTCCTAATACAAAAAAGATTAGGGGAAAAAACCCAATTGCAGTAAAATATATTCAAAAAGAATCCCTGTTAATCTTCATGTGGTATAGGTAGATTATCAAACCTGCAAGGACAATTTGGTAGGAAAGCAGAATCTTCACTATTGGTTAGAGGTGACATACATGGCCTTTCATGTATTCTGTATGCACTGCCATCATCTGCCCGTTTCACGTTTTATTCACCTATGCTCATCATTAGTCATTGCACGTCACTCACTCAAGGGTGACAGATAATATTTCTTTCTCTGCAACATGATGTTTAGTTGCTGCCTGCAGACTCCAGATTTGTTATTTTAATTAGTACCATATAATATTTACTTCAGAAATCTGAAATAAATGTATAAATTCTGAAAGCAAGCCTCCCAACTCTCACACCACATAAAAGTGCGCATTAACTGTGCACTGCCTGTCTCATACATGTAATATGTGAATTGTCCTAGCTCAGTTCTGTAAGATGGACACACATTTATTCACTGGGTCAGGGTATGAAGGACCTGTACTATTGATCTGCAGGCATACAGATTGATGATAGCATTGAAAATAAATCTAGAATCAAAAGAAGGCAACCAGTGACTAAATAAACACTCACCTGGTTCAATAATTTGCTCTACAGAGGAAAGTCTACTGTCCTTTCCAGGTCTGGCTTGTTTGGGATTTCGCAACAAGGAAATTACCACTCATTTCAAGGTGGCCTTGACAATAATTTTCATGTCCCATGTACAAACTAAGATCCCAAAATATCATAAGACATTCTTCAACAACCAGAGTGTGGCGAATCCACAACCCAAGATGTGGAGACTTCTCCAGATTCTTGGTAATTAAGACATTAAAGGATAATCAGAAAGTGATGCTGATTCACCATGACGTATTGAATGATGGAACGGGTGTGGAAGACTGAATGACTTAATCTTCTTTTTTTCATGTCCTTAAATTTATAAATCTCAGCTACATCCTCTCCAGCACACTCACATCCTACCTTTGTCCATTGGCCAGTATTTTAGCAGCACTTAAGGCGTGTAGCTATTGTGTCAGTCTCAAACCATTGTGTGTCACACTGCATTAGTTTCTGTGTACCTTGTTTCTCTGGACTTAGCTTAAACGTTTGAGCTGAGAGGGCTCAACCCTTTGATAGGTAGCAAATGGGTGGACAACATCACAGTCAATGTTTCTCAGCAGTGGTATTGACCTGATCCAACTTTCAATGAATATAACTCCATTTGTCACTTTGCTGACAGATTCTGTCTATATCTGGCTGCAGTGATTCAGTGGCTGTTTACTTTTCAGATGAGGAGTTAATCATTCTGTAGAGGATGATGTTTTCTGGGGGGGCGGTGGTGGTGGAATAAAATACGTCAATATTGATGTCTCCTTCCAGGTCATTGGTTAAAACAAAACAAAGCCTGAAGAATGGAATGTGTACACTTTCCAGTAAAACTGACAACTTTGGTGTGAAACGCCGATAGCGATAGTGCTTGTAAACGGCAGGCATTTGCATTTATATGACACCTTTGGATATTTATGGCAAGCAAAACAGATCAGAAATGACATTGCTGTTGTAATATAGAAACACAGCTGAACATTAATGTACACCAATCACCAAAGTGAACACATCTCATAGGATCCCTTATTTCTATCTGGAAATGCAGATGGAACCTCAGTTTAACTTCACATTAGAAAGAAGGCATCTTTAATAGTGCAGCACTTCTCCAATACCCTAAAGAGTATTACTCCAGATTATTTGTAATTTTACAGGAGTCAGTGATGGAAGACAGATCTAAGGTAAAAGAAAAACCATGATCTTGATGAACAGTGGAGCAGGCTCAAAATGTCAAGTATTGCATTCTTGCACTTACTACTTATATTGTCAAGGATATGGAGTAGGACATAAATACACTGCCTTCCAAACATGAGAGAATTCTAAATGAGCCAGAGCTGACACAGCAACAAAAAAAGACAGAGCAGTATATAATACTGAATAACAGAAAAGCCTGAAAAAATTATATGGTTATTCAAGTCAAGATTTTATAATTGGCCCCAAAACACAGGGACAGTAATGGGAACAACTAATTACGCTTCTTCATGCTCCTGGTCACCAGCTGGAGGCCTATGCAGGAATAGCGAAAAATGAAGACGGAAGGTGAAGGTGGTTGAAGTAAATGCTCTAACAGTGAAATACACTGTTGACTTCCCTTGCCTGTGTAGAGGTTAAAGTTGGCCAATGGTGTGGTTTGCTGACCAAGTATGTATGGTGCTGTAAACTAGCTCAAGCCATGGTATTCAGTTGGGGAATGGGTGGGGAAAACATTGAGAAATTAATCAGAGACCAAGTTCTCAGAATCCTTAAGAAAAAATCCTTTTTTTTTAAACTATGTCCATCCTTACAATGGTGGTTACATCAAAATAGTCATACTTTCACACCACCTCCCCCACCTTTTTTATTACTGTATTGTGTGATTTTTCTGTTTTGAATCTCATTCACTATAGCCTGCTCACTTTCCACTTAGTCTGAACTCTGCTGAAACTTTGTTGCTTCATCGAAATCCAGAGGTTGGTTCCTCCATTGTAGTCCATCTCAATTCAGAATATTTGTAAATTTCCTAAAGTAAGTCATACCTGTCTGAATTCAGGTGATTAAGTCAGACTAGAGTTAGATCCCACGAGAACTCTTCGAACTGCATCTTCTCACCCCAACAGAACTGCCCTAACTAGTACCAACTGCCTCCATGCTGATGGCGGTGGGGAAAAAGCTGGTCCTGAAATGTTGAGTGTGTGTCATCAGATTCCTGTACCACCTCCTTGATGGTAGCAATGAGAAGAGGTGTAGGTGTGTACCTGTCCTTAATGACCAATGTGTACCTGGGTGTAGGCTGTCCTTAATGACCAACGTTGACTTTTTAATTCATCGGTTTTTAAAGCTCTCCTCAATACTGGAGAGGCTAGTTGCTATGATGAAGCTGGCTGAGTTTGCAGGTCCCTGTAGCTTCTTTCAATCCTGTGTAGTAGCCCCTCCATACCCCAAGGTAATGCAAACAGTTAGAAAATTCTCTACAGTACACAAATCTATTGAGATTTGTGGAAGTCTTCTCAAACTCCTAATGAAAGCCATTGTCATGTCTTATTTGTAGCTGCATCACCATATTAGGCCCAGGATAGATCTTCAGAGATGTTGACATCCAGGAATTTGAAGCTCCTCACCTTTTTCACTTCTGTTCTCTCGATGAGGACTGGAGTGTGTTCCCTTAACTTACCCTTCCTGAAGTCCACAATCATTTCCTTGGTCTTACTGATGTTGAGTACAAGGTTGTTGTTGAGGCACAACACAAACAGCTGATCTATCTCACTCCTGTGCACTACCTCATCTCCATCTGCAATTTTGACAACAATAGTTGTGTCATCAGCAAATTTACCTAGCCACACAGTCATGGGTGTAGAGAGAGTAGAGCAGTGAGCTAAGTACACATCCTTGAGGTGTACCTGTGTTGAATGTCAGTGAGGAGGAGACCTTATTTCCGAACTGAATTGACTATGTTCTCCTGATGAGGAATTCTATGACCCAGATGCAGAGGAAGATACAGGGGTCCAAGTTTTGGAGCTTGCTGATTAGTACTGAGGGCATAATGGTATTGAACGCTGAGCTAAAACCAATAGATAGCAGCCTGATGTAGGTATTGCTGTTGACCGTGTGATCTAAGGCCAAGTGCGAGCCAGTGCAATTGCACACGCTGTAGACCTATTGTGTTGATAAGCAAATCCCTTTTCTCCATGTACTACCTCAATGCACGGTTGGAATGAAATGATCTGTATGGATAGCATTCAAAACAGAATTTTTCACTGTAACTTGGTGAATGTGACAATAATAAACAAACTTACTATTTAATTTATTTGTTGAACTGGCCAGGTATCACTGCAATTTGTGGCACTTCAGGAGAAAACAGATGCAAGTCACATAGCAGGGAATCCAGAATTGGGATCTTCTGCCCAGCAAATTTGTGCCAAACCCCATTTACACTAATCACACATCAATCCTATCTTTAATATCCCCAAAAATTCTTCAACATCCCCTGAGCTCTACCACTTACCTGCACATGAGGGTCAATTTATAGTGGCCAAATTACTGACCAATGAGCCAGCCTTTTAGCTGCAGGAGGAAATCAGAGGACCCAGAGGAAACTTGTACAGTCACAGAGAGAGCATATAAAATCCATACAGATGGTACCTGAATTCAGAGTTTAACCCAGGTCTCTGGATCTGTGCTCTCTGCACCACCATGCATATTGGCATATTGCACAGGTACCAGGCACAGTATGAAGTTTATTTATACTTCATACTTTATTGTCGCCAAACAATTGATACTAGAACGTACAATCATCACAGCGATATTTGATTCTGCGCTTCCCGCTCCCTGGATTACAAATCGATAGTAAATATTAAAAAAATTAAATTATAAATCATAAATAGAAAATAGAAAAATGGAAAGTAAGGTAATGCAAAAAAACCAAGAGGCAGGTCCGGATATTTGGAAGTATGGCCCAGATCCGGGTCAGGGTCTGTTCAGCAGTCTTATCACAGTTGGAAAGAAGCTGTTCCCAAATCTGGCCGTACAAGTCTTCAAGCTCCTGAGCCTTCTCCCGGAGGGAAGAGGGATGAAAAGTGTGTTGGCTGGGTGGGTCGTGTTCTTGATTATCCTGGCAGCACTGCTCCGACAGCGTGCGTTGTAAAGTATTTGACATTAAATACTAATCCTGTTTCTCTTTCCACAGATGTTACCTGTCTTCCTGTGTGATCCCAGAATTTTCTGTTTTTTTTAACTATTTATTAGTGAATGACTAAACTGGGAATACAAGGAGCGACTACTATAGATAGTAGGTTACTTCAAAAATAATTAGTATGTCAGGTAGCACCTGTGGCAAGAGCAACAATTAACGTTTCGGTAAAGGTCCTTTTATCAGACCTCACTGTGGCTAGGATTGCCCTGTTATTTGCCAACTCTAGATCTAAAAAAGGATAATAACAATATTATATATAAAGTTGGCAAATGACATACAATATCCATAAAATAGCCAGAGAGTGGTGAATCTGTGGAAATCTTTGCCACGGGCAGCTATGGTGGCCATCTTTGTGTATATTTAAGGCAAAGGTTGATACATTCTTAATTGGGATATGGGGGTGAGGCAGGAAATTGGAACTGAGAGGAAAAATGTATCAGCCATGATGAAATGGTGGAGCAGACTTGATGGGCCAAATGGCCTAATTCTGCTCGTACAGCTTATTGTCTTAGGGTCTTTTCAAACACTGGAAGAAATCAGCAAGTCAGGCAGCAGCTTTAGAAGGGGAATAAACATTAGACATTTTTAGCTGGAACCCTTCATCAGGATTGGAAAGGAAAGGAGCAGAAGCCGGAATAAGAAGGTGGGGTAGAGGAAGGAGTACAATCTGTCAGGTGATGGGTGAGACGAGTCAAGTGGAAAGGTATGTTGGTGGGCAAGGGATGATGAAGAAAAAATGCTGGGTGGAAGAAGGGCTGAAGAATCTGGTCGGAGAGGACAGTGGACTATCGAATAAAGCGAAGGAGGAAGATATCCAAAGGGAAAAGGGTCAGGTGAGGAGAAGAGAAAGGGTGACAGGGTAACCAGAAAGGGGAATGGAAAAAATTGAGAAGGGAGAGGTGCGCAGTAATTCCCAGAAGTTAGTAAAATCATTATTCATGCCATCAGGTTGGAGGTTACTCAGATGGAATATGAAGTGTTAGTCGTCCAACCTGGAAGTAGAAGAAGTCATGAGCAGAATGTTAGGTTGAGAATGGGAGGTCAAATTAAAATTGGCAACCACTGGAAGATCATGCCTTTTGTATTGGACAGATTGCAGGTGCTCAACAAAGTGGTTCCCCAATCTGTGTCAGGACTCACCAATATAGAGCAGGCTGCACGAGTTTATAACATAGTTGAAGCTGGAGGATCTGTTGTCAAGTGGATAGTGAACTGTTCCTGAGAGACCCTCTTTCCGCCACACCAGCCAGAGCAATTGAGCGTGTTGTGTTGCAAGTCTATTGCAAAAAGCATGAAACCTGCCTTTGAATCTAAAATTACTATGCCAGTGGCATCTTGTACTTTTGTAACATCTTTCATAAGTAAAACATCCCAAGGCACTTCATAGGAATGTTTTCATAGAAAATATTACTCTGGGATATTAAGCAGATTATTTGGTCAAAAGTACTGATAGACTCAACCCTCAATAAATGTCTGAATGATTGAGTGTAATTTCACTGACATTTGGTATGGCTGGACTGTCACCGGCTTTGACATCCAGGGTGAGATGACAGATTGGCCTGGATGTCAAGGGTGCTGTTAATTTTCATTCCATATGGAGTTGCAGCTGCCAGCTTCCAGTAGGCATAACTTCATTTGCCTGGGGGCCTAATCTCAGGTTTGACAGCACAGGGGAAGCATGCTGGGCATAAGGCAGTTGAGTAAAATTGTAGCAATGGAGTGTCATCCCTCTGTCACTCTCAATAATTTTATATAAATAGTAAAGCCTGCATGCTGTACTTCTATAATTTGTTTTTTTTTTGAAATGCATGAAATGGAATTTTCAAAGTTTATTATGCTGAAGAGCTATTGTGGTCAAGGGTGATTTACAACCTTTTTGATCCAATCTCTCTTCACCATTTCCAACTACAGAAGATGGCTGTGGCTTGGTTCCGTTCTTACTTTTATGGGCAGAAATGGTTTCTCTTGTCCTATACACTTACTATTACTTCTGGAGTCTTCTGGCCTATGTTAGCATCCAGAATCTTTCAAATAAAAGCAGAAAATGTTGAAAACACTCAGCAGATTGAGCAGCATCTGTAGGGACAGAAATAGAGTTAATTACTCAGGTTGAAGATGCTTCATCAGAACTGAGAAAGTTTTAAGTTGCAGAAAGGATGGGTGAGAACAAATAGGAAAAAGGGAGATTGCTGAAGGCAGGGTTTCTATGGGGATATGACCATAAGACATAGGAACAGAATTAAACCATTCTGCCCATTAAGTCTAGTCCATTATTTGATCAATTTCTCTCTTGCCCCCATTCCCTTGCCTTCTCCCTGTAATCTTTCATGCCTTGACTTATCAAGAATCTATCAACCTTCACCTTAAATATATCCAATGAACTGGCCTCCACAGTTGCCTTTGGCAACAAATTCTGTGAATTCACCATCCCCTGGCTAAGGATGTACCTCCTCATCTCCATTCTAAATGGTTGTACCCTCTGGCCCCAGAATCCAGTCTAGGAAACATTCTCTCCACATCCACTCTATCTAGGCCTTTCAACTATCGACAGGTTTCAATGAGATCCCCCTTCATTCTTCTAAATTTCAGTGTGTACAGGCCCAGAGTCGTCAAACACACCTCTTAGGATAAGCCTTTCATTTCCAGAATCATTTTTGTGAGCCTCTTTGAACCCTCTCCCACATCAGCATATCCTTTCTTAATGGGCCCAAAACTGCACGGAATGCTCCAAATGAGGCCTCAGCATTACATCCTTGCTCTTATAGAAACATAGAAACATAGAAAATAGGTGCAGGAGTAGGCCATTCGGCCCTTTGAGCCTGCACCGCCATTTATTATGATCATGGCTGATCATCCAACTCAGAACACCGCCCCAGCTTTCCCTCCATACCCCCTGACCCCCGTAGCCACAAGGGCCATATCTAACTCCCTCTTAAATATAGCCAATGAACTGGCCTCACCTGTTTCCTGTGGTAGAGAATTCCACAGATTCACCACTCTCTGTGTGAAGAAGATTTCAGCCCACTTGAAATTAATGCTAAAATTGTATTTGCCTTTCTCACCACTGACTTAACCTGCAAGTTAACCTTTAGGGAATCCTGAACAAGGACTCCAAAGTCCCTCTGCAACTGAGATTTTTGCACTTTCTCCCCACTTAGAAAATAGTTTATGCTTTTGTTCCTTCTACTAAAGTGCATGACCATACAATTCTCAGCACTGCATTCCATCTGCCAGTTCTTTGCCCATTCCCCTAATCTATCTAATTCCTTCTGTAGCCTCCTTGCTTGCTCAACACTACAAGCTCCTCCACCTATCTTCACATCATTCGCAAACTTGGCCACAAAGCCATCAATTCCGTCATCCAACTCATTGACATGAAATGTAAAAAGAAGCGATTGCTGTGGAACTCCGCTAAGCACCAGTAGCCAATCAGAAAAGGCTCCCTTTATTCACACTCTTTGCCTCCTGCCAATCAGCCAACCTTCTATCCATTCTAGTATCTTTCCTTTAATGCCATGGTCTCTTATCTTGCAAAGCAGCTTCATGTGTGGCATCTTGTCAAAGGTCTTCTGAAGAGCCAAGTACACAACATCACTGTTTCTCGCTTGGTTATCCTCCTCCTCCTCCTCCTCCTCTTCCTCCTCCTCCTCCTCCTCCTCCTCCTCCACTTCCTCCTCCTCCTCCTCCTCCTCCACTTCCTCCTCCTCCTCCACTCCCCACCCCCTCCCCCTCCCCCCTCCCCCTCCTCCCTCCCCCTCCTCCTCCCCCTCCTATCCTCCTTCTGCTACAATTCTTCTTCTTCTACTTCTTCTTTTGGATGTATCTATCGTGCTCCTTTCAACTTCGTTCCAGAAACTTCAGTCATTGCTGCTCTGCTGTAATCCCTGCTTGTGTCCCTTTCCAGTCAACTATGTCTAGGTCCTCTCATATGCCTCTGTAATTCCCTTTACTCCACTGTATTACTGATGAAATTTGATTTTAACTTCTCCCTCAGAAATTTCAGGCTGCATTCTATCATATCGTAATCATGGTCACCTGAAGGTCCCTTTACCTTAAGCTCCCTAATCAAATCTGATTTACTTCACCCAATCAAGAGTAGTTGATCCCTTCGTGGACTCAACCATAAGCTGCTCTATAAAGCTATCTCATAGACATTTTACAATTTCTCTCAATTGGGATCCAAAATCAGCACCAACCTGATTTTCCCAACCTACCTGCATATTGAATCAGAATCAGGTTTATTATCTCCGGCATGTGATGTGAAATTTGTTAACTTAGCAGTAGCAGTTCAATGCAATTCATAATCTAGCAGAAGAAAAAAACATAATAATAAAAAATAAAATAAAAAAATAAACAAGTTAATCAATTACGTATATTGAGAAGATTAAAAAAACATGCAAAAACAGAAATACTATATTTAAAAAAAAGTGAGGTAGTGTCCAAAGATTCAATGTCCATTTAGGAATCGGATGGCAGGGGGGAAGAAGCTGTTCCTGAATCACTGAGTGTGTGCCTTCAGGCTTCTGTGCCTCCTACCTGATGGTAACAGTGAGAAAAGTGCATGCCCTGGGTGCTGGAGATCCTTAATAATGGACGCTGCTTTTCTGGGACACCACTCCCTAAAGATGTCCTGTGTACTTTGTAGGCTCGTACCCAAGATGAAGCTGACTAGATTTACAACCTTCTGCAGCTTCTTTCGGTCCTGTGCAGTAGCCCCTCCATACCAGACAGTGATGCAGCCTGTCAGAATCCTCTCCACGATACAGCTATTGAAATCACCATGACTATCATAACAATGCCCTTTTGTCATGCATTTTCTGTCTTTCTTTCTAATTTGTAGTCAACATTCTGGCTGCTATTTGGAGGTCTGTATATAAATCCCATCAGGATCTTTTTACCCTTGCATTTCCTTAACTCTTCCCACAATAATTCTTCTGATCTTTGGTTACCTCTTTCTAAGGATTGATTTAAGTTTTTTTTTAAATAGAACCAGGCCAGATCCCCAGCCTGCATTTTGATACAATGTGTATCCTTGGATTTTAAGCTCCCAACTATAACCTTCTTTTTGCCATAATTCGGTGATGCCCACAACGTCATACCTGTCAGTCTCTAACTGTGCTGCAAGATCTTCTAACTTATTCTGTATAGAGCATGCATTCAAATAGAAACATAGAAACATAGAAAATAGGTGCAGGAGTAGGCCTTTCAGCACTTCGAGACTGCACCGCCATTCATTACGATCATGGCTGATCATCCAACTCAGAACCCTATACCTGCCTTCTCTCCATACCCCCTGATCCCTTTAGCCACAAGGGCCTTATCTAACTCCCTCTTAAGTATAGCCAATGAACTGGCCTCAACTGTTTCCTGTGGTAGAGAATTCCACAGATTCACCACTCTGTGTGAAGAATTTTTTCCTCATCTCGGTCCTAAAAGGCTTCCCCTTTATCTTCAAACTGTGACCCCTCGTTCTGGACTTCCCCAACATCGGGAACAATCTTCCTGCATCTAGCCAGTCCAATCCCTTTAGAACTTTATACGTTTCAATCAGATTCCCCCCTCAATCTTCTAAATTCCAGAGAGTATAAGCCTAGTCGATCCAGTCTTTCATTGTATGAAAGTCCTGCCATCCCAGGAATCAATCTGGTGAACCTTCTTTGCACCCCCTCTATGGCAAGAATGTTTTTCCTCAGATTAGGGGACCAAAACTGCACACAATACTCCAGGTGTGGTCTCACCAAGGCCTTGTACAACTGCAGTAGAACCTCCCTGCTCCTGTACTCAAATCCTCTTGCTATGAATGCCAGCATACCATTCACCTTTTTCACCGCCTGCTGTACCTGCATGCCAACTTTCAATGACTGGTGTACAATGACACCCAGGTCTCGTTGCACCTCCCCTTTTCCTAATCGGCCACCATTCAGATAATAATCTGTTTTGTTGTTCTTGCCACCAAAGTGGATAACCTCACGTTTATCCACATTAAATTGCATCTGCCATGAATTTGTCCACTCACCTAACCTATCCCAGTCACCTTGCATCCTCTTAGCATCCTCCTCACAGCAAACATTGCCGCCCAGCTTTGTGTCATCCGCAAACTTGGAGATGCTGCATTTAATTCCCTCGTCTAAGTCATTAATATATATTGTAAACAACTGGGGTCCCAGCACTGAGCCTTGTGGTACCCCACTAATCACTGCCTGCCATTCTGAAAAATTCCTGTTTATTCCCACTCTTTGCTTCCTGTCTGCCAACTAATTCTCAATCCACATCAGTACCATACCCCCAATACCGTGTGCTTTAAGTTTGCACACTAATCTCCTGTGTGGGACCTTGTCAAAAGCCTTTTGAAAATCCAAATATACCACATCCACTGGTTCTCCACTATCCACTCTACTAGTAACATCCCCAAAAGATTCTATGAGATTCGTCAGACATGATTTTCCTTTCACAAATCCATGCTGACTTTGTCCGATGATTTCACCGCTTTCCAAATGTGCTGTTATCACATCTTTGATAACTGACTCTAGCACTTTCCCCACCACTGATGTCAGGCTTACCGGTCTATAATTCCCCGATTTCTCTCTCCCTCCTTTTTTAAAAAGCGGGGTTACATTAGCCACCCTCCAATCCTCAGGAACTAGTCCAGAATCTAAAGAGTTTTGAAAAATTATCACCAATGCATCCACTATTTCTTGGGCTACTTCCTTAAGCACTCTGGGATGCAGACCATTTGGCCCTGGGGATGTATCTGCCTTTAATCCCTTCAATTTACCTAACACCACTTCCCTACTAACATGTATTTCCCTCAGTTCGTCCATCTCACTAGACCCTCTGTCCCCTACCATTTCCGGAAGATTATTTATGTCCTCCTTAGTGAAGACAGAACCAAAGTGTCCTTGTTCCCCATGATCAATTCACCTGTTTCTGACTGTAAGGGACCTACATTTGTCTTAACCAATCTTTTTCTTTTCACATATTTATAAAAGCTTTTACAGTCAGTTTTTATGTTCCCTGCCAGTTTTCTCTCATAATCTTTTTTCCCTTTCCTAATTAAGCACTTTGTCCTCCTCTGCTGGACTCTGAATTTTTCCCAGTCCTCAGGTGTGCCGCTTTTTCTGGCTAATTTGCATGTTTCTTCTTTGGAATTGATACTATCCCTAATTTCCCTTGTCAGCCATGGGTGCACTACCTTCCCTGGTTTATTCTTTTGCCAAACTGGGATGAACAATTGTTGTAGTTCATCCATGCGATCTTTAAATGCTTGCCATTGCATATCCACCCTTTAAGTATCATTTGCTAGTCTATTTTAGCTAATTCACGTCTCATACCTTCAAAGTTACCCTTCTATAAGTTCAGAACTTTTGTTTCTAAATTAACTATATCACTCTCCATCTTAATGAAGAATTCCACCATATTATGGTCACTCTTACCCAAGGGGCCTCGCACGACAAGATTGCTAACTAACCCTTCCTCATTGCTCAATACCCAGTCCAGAATGGCCTGCTCTCTAGTTGGTTCCTCGACATATTGATTCAGAAAACTATCCCACATACATTCCAAGAAATCCTCATCCTCAGCACCCTTACCAATTTGGTTCACCCAACCTATATGTAGATTGAAGTCACCCATTATAACTGCTGTTCCTTTATTGTACGCATTTCTAATTTCCTGTTTAATGCCATCCCCAACCTCACTACTACAGTTAGGTGGCCTGTACACAACTCCCACCAGCGTTTTCTGCCCCTTAGTGTTATGCAGCTCTACCCATATCGATTCCACATCCTCCCAGCTAATGTCCTTCTTTCTATTGCATTAATCTCCTCTCTAACCAGCAATGCCACCCCACCTCCTTTTCTTTCATGTCTATCCCTCCTGAATATTGAATATCCCTGAATGTTGAGCTCCCATCCTTGGTCACCCTGGTGCCATGCTGCTGTGATCCCAACTATATCATAATCAATTATAACTATCTGCACTTTCAATTCATACCTTCAGTCCTGTATTCATTACCCTTTTTGATTCTGTCCTCCTTTTACAGTGCAACTCATCACATTGTCTGCAATTTTGCCCTTTCATCTGTTTGTCCTTCCTTACAGTCTCACTACACTTTAGACGCAACACTGAGTCATATGATCTGTGAAATTCTCTGATAACTCAGTACTAGTTGGGTGTATGAAAGGAGGATGGGAGGATGAATGAAGGACCCTGGTGGAGTTCTTCGTCAAATGGTTCAGGATGAATCATTTGCTGCTCAACATCAGTAAGACAAAAGAGATGGTGATGGACCTTAGGAAGACCAGGCCTGCAATACTCCCTGTTACTATTGATGGTGAGGACATAAATGTGGTGAGGATCTACAGGTACCTGGGGTGCCGATGGATGACAGACTTGAGTGGAGCACCAACACAGAGGCTGTGTACAAGAAAGGCCAGAGTTGCCTCTACTTCCTGAGGAGACTGAGGTCCTTTGGAGTATGTAGGCCTCTCCTTCACGTGTTCTACGAGTCTGTTGTCGCCAGTGCAATCTTCTATGTGGTGGAGTATTGGGGCAATGGCATCAACATGGGTGATGCCAACAGCTCAATAAACTGATTAGAAAGGCTGGCTCTGTTACAGGAGTCAAACTGGACACACTGGAGGCTGTGGTAGAACAAAGGACCCTACGGAAAATCCTGGCAATTCTGGACGATGTTTCTCACCCTCTGAATGCCACCTTGGCTGAACAGATGAGCATTTTCAGTAATAGGCGAAGATGACTGCACTGCTCCAAAGAGCTCTATATGAGGTCATTCTTACCCTTGGCCATTAGGTTGTATAATGAATCAACCTATAGCCAGGGAAGTGATGACCCCCTCCCATTAGACTGTTTGTGATAACTTATTTTTTATGCTTTCTACTTCTCTTCTCATATTTGTATATCTGTGCACTTGTAATGCTACTGTGACACTGTCATTTCTTTTGGGATCAATAAAGTATCCATCTATCTATGTACATTGCTTGTATGTCAACTACCTATATCAGCTCTATCACTCAGTTTCCCATCCTCCTGTCAAATTAGTTTAATCCCTCCCCAATAGTTCTAGAAAATCTGACGGCAAGGATATTGGTCCCTCTTGGTTTCAGGTGTAACTCGTCCCTTTTGTCCAGGTCACACCTGCCCCTGAACAGATCCCACTGACCCAGAAATCTGAATCTCTGCCCCCTGCATCAGTTCCTCAGCCACATATCCATCCGCCAAATCAACCTATTCTTACCCTCACTGACATGTGGCACTGGCAGCAATCTAAAGTTTACTACCCTGGAGGTCCTGCTTTTCAGCTTTCTACCCAACTTCCTAAAATATATCTTCAGGATCTCCTCCCATTTCCTACCACTGTCATTGGTGCCAATGTGTACCAAGACTTCTGGCTGATGGACCTGAACCAAAACATTCCTGATCCTGGCACCCGGGAGGCAACATACCATCCAGGTGTCTGTATCTCATCCTCAGAATCTCATGTCTACTCTTCTAACAATGGAATTCCCCTTCACTACTGCAGTCCTTTTCTTCCCCCTTCCCTTCAGAGCCAGAGCACCAGGTAAGATGTTAATGCAGTCATTCGGCTGATCGACTGAACAATAAAATGGGAAAAAGGCATTGGTGGGCGGAAACACTTGTGAACAAAGTTATGACTGTGAGATGATGGTGGTTAGAGTGAGGAAGCACCAGAAATATAACGCAAAGGCTGCAAATGCAGAGCTGTAGGGAATGCTAGAAAGGTCCATCCATTCTACTGGAAACACCTGGTGAATATTGGTAGGTGGAAGCCATTGTCTTCGGTCCTTGCCTCAAACTCATATTCCAGTATCTGCCTGACAACTGAACCAGGTTGTTCACAAGCTTGGTGTTTTATTTGACTTTGGGATGAACTTCTGAATATTTATTTAACCACTTGTGTCCATCATCTGATTATTCAACTTAAGAGTGACAATCATTTGCCAGATCTGAAAGGGTGAAGGAAATTGAACTGTATGCACTTGTGTTAAGAGCTCCTGTAGATATATTTTAACCAAACAGACTGGACTGATATAAATTCCTTACACCTTCTAGAGTGGATCAGATGCAGATTTGATCCACTGTTTTCAACGGTTTATGCATGCTGCCTGGAGGAGATACTCAGTCCTGGTTGAGATAAGGGGTCAGGTTAGATAACATGATTAAGACCATAAGACATAGGAGCAGAATTAGGTCATTCATTAGTCCATTGAGTCTGCTCTGCCATTCCATCATGACTGATCCTGGATCCCATTCACCCCCATACACCTGCCTTCTCACCATATCTTTTGATGCTCTGACCGATCAAGCTATCAACTTCTGCTTTAAATATACCCATAGACTTGGTCTTCACTGCAGTTTGTGGCAGAACATTCCACAGATTCACTATTCCCTGGCTGAAAAAAAAATCCTTTTTACCTCTGTTCTAAAAGGTCAATTTTGAGGCTGTGCCCTCTAGTTCTGGATCCCCTACTATCAAAAACATCCTCTCCACATCCACCTTATCTAGTCTTTTCAACATATGGTAGGTTTCAATGAGATCCCCCCACATTCTTCTAAATTTCAGTGAGTACAGGCCCAAAGTCTGGTACAGATTACCTGACTCTATTCATATTTCAGCTGATTACATATCTGGAATGTAAATTAATTACCTCATGATCATTTCTTCCAACAATGTTGAAATTACACATACTCCCTGCCTTTGTGGATGTCAGGGATACAAAGCATATTGACAAGGTAATGTGACTTTTGATCTAGTGTACCATTTTGCTGTCATTATAATGCACCCACCCACACTTATTTTATGCTTGACATAATTTCTGATGTAAAATCCCAAGAAAGGCGAGCTTCAGAGTTTGTGTAAAATGGATTTGTAATGCAATCCATTCAGTCAACAGGTCATAAAAAGACAATCCAGGTCTATTCTGTGTTCCTGCAAATAGACTGGACTATCCTTGGTCAGCGAGCCTGGTTTTTAAGCCTAAATATTCTGTGATATAAAGAAAGAAGCTGGATAGTATGATACATTGGAAGAAAATGTACTAGATATTTTTGACGTATTTGGGTGTAATTTCCAATATTGTCACTGTTCAATTTTGTTATGCGGAAGATTTCAGTTTTAATTTCACTACCTTTAAGAAGAGTGATTGATTATACCTCACCAGCCTTCAATCCATAACATTTCCTGATCTGACAGCACCTTAATATTTGAGAACAACACAATTAAATGAGGTAAAGATCCAAAGATAGGAGCAGCTTGTAAATAATCGAAAACACCTGGAATTGTCAGGAATGATGATGAAGCTGCTGAATTACAGAGTTGTGCACCATGAAGACAGGCACTTCGGCCCATCACATTCATGCCTATCTTTCATGCACACCTTCGCTTATCCCATTTGCTCATATTAGATCAATATCAGTTCTATGCTTTGCCTCTTTAAGTGCTCCCTCAAATGTCTCTTAAACAATGTGATTACATCTGAGCAACATACACAAAGTGCTGGAGGAGCTCAGCAGGCCAGGCAGCATCTATGGAAAAGAGTACAGTCGATGTTTTGGTCCAAAATCCTTCAGCAGGACGAGAGAAAAAAAATTGTTGACGAGTAGATTTAAAAGGTGGGGGAGGGAGAGAGAGAAACACACGGTGATAGGTGGAACCTGAAGGGGGAAGGGATGAAGTAAAGAGCTGGGAAGTAAATTCATGAAAGAGACAGGAAGCCATGGAAGAAAGAAAAGGGGAAGGAACACCAGAGGGAGGCAGTGGGCAAGTAAGGAGATAAGGTGAAAGAGGGAAAAGGAGATGGGAATTGGTGAAGGTGGGCATGAGGGAGCATTATCGGAAGTTCGAGAAATCGATATTCATGCCATCAGGTTGGAGGCTACCCAAACAGAATATAAGGTGCTGTTCCTCCAACCTGAGTGTAACCTTATCGTGACAGTGAAGGACACCATGGATAGTCAAGTGGGAATGGGAAGTGGAATTACTGTACAGTGGGTGGGCACTGGGAGATCCTGCTTTCTCTGGTGGATGGAGCATAGTGGTCTCCCAATCTACGTTGGGTCTCACTGATGTACAGGAGGCCACAACGGGAGCACCACAGTATATGACCCCAACAGACTCACAGGTGAAGTGCTGCCTCACCTGGTAGGACTGTTTAGGCCCCTGAATGGTAGTGAGGGAGGAGGTGTAGGGGCAAGTGTAGCACTTGTTCCGCTTACAGGATAAGTGCCAGGAAGGAGATTAACAGGGAGGGATGAATGAGCAAGGGAGTGGCGTAGAGAGCGATCCCTGCTGAAAGAAGAAAGTTGGGGGAGGGAAAGATGTGCTTGGTGGTGAGATCCTGTTGGAGATTTGTTACTTGTGGCAGCAGCACCGTGCAAAAACATAAAATACTAAAAAAAAACACTACAAAAGTAAATAAATAAATAGTGCAAAGAGAAAAGGATAATAAAGTAATATTGATGGACTGCTTGGAAATCTGATGGTGGAGTGGAAGAAACTGTTCTTAAATTGTTGAGTGTGGGATACCTTCCTCTCTCCTTCAAGGTATGCTCTCTTGTTTTGGAACTGCTGTTTTACATCCAAATTGTTCCCTAAGGTGTCTTGGATAAGGAGTTCTATCACCCCTGTTTGTTAGGGTTAGAAACATGGGTGACTCTTAATTCCCCTGTACAGTGCCTATAAAAAGTATTCACCCCCCTTGGAAGTTTTCATGCTTTATTGTTTTACAACATTGAATCACTGTTGATTTAATTTGACTTTTTTTGACACTGATCAACAGATAAGGAGTCTTTCATCTCAAAGCGGAAACAGATCTCTACTAAGTGATATAAATTAATTACAAATATGAAACACAAAATAATTGATTGCAGAAGTATTCACCCCCTTCAAGTCAATATTTAGTTGATGCACCTTTGGCAGCAATTACACCCTTGAGTCTGAATGGATAGGGCTGTATCAGCTTTGCACATCTGGACACTGCAAATTTCCCCCATTCTTCTTTGCAAGACTGCTCAGGCTCTGTCAGATTGCATAGGGATTGTGAGTGAACAGCCTTTTTCAAGTCCAGCCACAAATTCTCAATTGGTTTGAGGTCTGGACTCTAACTTGACCACTCCAGGACATTAACTTTGTTGTTTTTAAGCCATTCCTGTGTAGCTTTCATCAGACCATAGAACTTTCTTCCAGCTGACTTCAAAGTCTCTCATGTGCTTCTGACAAACTCTAGTCAATATTGCATGTGAATTTTTGTTGAACAGTGGCTTTCTCTTTGCCACTCTTCCATAAAGCTGCGACTCATGAAGCACCTGGGCAATATATGTTGTATGTACAGTCTCTCCCATCCTAGCCACTGAAGCTTGTAACTCCTCCAGAGCTGTCACAGGTCCCTAGGTGGCCTTCCTCACAAGTCCCGTTTTTGCACAGTCACTCTATTTTTGAGAATTTACAGCTGTGCCATATTCTTTCTATGATTGACTTTACTGTACTCCAAGGGATATTCAGTGACTGGGAAATATTCTTGTATCCATTTCTTGTCTTGTGGTTTTCAATAACCTTTTCGCAGAGTTGCTTGGAGTGTTCTTTTGTCTTCATTGTCTAGCTTTTGCCTGGATACTGACTCACCAGCAGTTGGATCTTCCAGCTACAGGTGTATTTTTACTACAATCAGTTGAAACGCCTTGACTGCACACAGGTCTCCAGAAACACATCTCCATTCAACTAAATATGTGACTTCTGAAACCAACTGGCTGCACCAGTGATGATTTGGTGTGTCATATTAAGGGGAGGGGTGAATACTTATGCAATCAATTATTTTGTATTTTATATTTGTAATTAATTTAGCTCGCTCTGTAGAGATCTGTTTTCGCTTTGACTTGAAATAGTCTTTTTCTGCTGATCAGTGTAAAACAAATTACTTCACTGTGATTCAATGTTGTAAAATAATAAAACATGAAGACTTCCAAGGAGGGGTGAATACTTTTGATAGGTAGTGTAAATCCCCAGATTCAAGGGAAATCAGGGGGGTTAATTGCTAGCCTTTCCATTGGCATGCATATCAATGAATAATTTAAACACATAGATATTTCTCCCAACAGCCCCCACATTATTTAAGCATAGTTCCACTGTTCCAAAAAAGTATACGTTCCTTGAAGTTAATGTGCACACCATTTTCACAGCTGTTCTTTCAAATTTTAAGCACCACTTTAGTTTGTGTTTCTCAATCATGTTTGGAACATAAAGCAAACATAGATACTTTTGAGTCAAGTTTAAAACTTGATAGAATGCAGACTGAGATAATGGGTTAGATTACTTGTTGAGAGTTCAATTTTGTAACATAGAAATTGGATTATGGGATCCGTTTTGTGCATATTTTTGTGCAAAGGAAGCACATACCATATGATCTTGTACATGTTTCTATGTATTTGATCTCGCTGGCTGATGAAATCTTGCCCGTTGGGAAAATGGACTGCATGCCTCCCGTTGTACTTCACCCTAATGCTGACATAATTAACCTGCCTTATCTTGTGCACTTAATCATATATTGTGTACTATTTATTTAGCAGAAATACTGAATGAAAGTTCACAATCAATGATCCATGTACTTCATACGCATTTTGCTAAAGGCTACATTACTGTAATCCTAACTTATGGCAGTGAAATTTGTTTGATTTAAAACAATTCTTCAACCCTCAGGATATTGTTTCTATGTTGAAAATAATGGATTCTAATACTTATTTACACATAAGTTCATGACTAGCAGCTCACTGCACTGCTCCAGTCTTTTATGAACTGGCAGCTGTGGCTTATGGATTCCTTGATATGTGAGCCCTCTACTGGCACTGATCCTAGGGTCTGAGCTCACCCTCAGCAGTGGAGCGCATCCAATCTGCTCTTTGCTCAAAAGAATCTGCCCTGGGATATGCATGCGCCATTACCATCCCTGTACTCAACTCCACTGTCTCCTTTCTTCTGCTATAGAGGTATTGCTTTAACAGCACTAACTCATTTGCCTCGGATCAGTGGGCGATTCCTGCTGCTTGTCTAGTAAACTGTAGTGAGAGTGAAATATACTGGCTGAGATTTAACATCTCTTATAGGAAATAAGCCATTATAACACTTTCTTAAAGAAAGGAAGCCCTAATTTCACAATATTTTTAATAAAGGTAAATGCAGTAAACACCCAATTTATCAAGCAGCATCTGTAGATAGTATAACATGGTTAATATTTCAGATCAGTGACCTTTCATCAAAATCGTAGCTTGTTTTCTTTTCCCACAGATGTTGCCTGATTTGTTGAGTTTTTCTAGCATTTGTGGCCTCTGATTTGACATTAAGGTTAACAGCACATGTTTAATATGACAAACATGAGAAATCCAACTTCAAGGCTTGTAGGTCACCGGAAAAAAAAGCTTCCTGTGTCTATGCTCAATGCAAGCGAAAGATAAACACAGTATATGAAAATAAACAAAGCCAGGAGTTAGTCTTATGTTTTCTCAAGCTTACTTTGAATTGGCTTATTTAATCTATGATCTTAACCCCACTTTCCTGCCTATTCTTATGACCAATGACTCCCCTAAAAATCTCTCAGCCCTAAACAACTGAGCTTTCAGTATTCTTTGCAGTAGAGGATTCCAAGTACAGTATCCATAGCTGTTGAGTGAAGTAATTTCTTCTCTTCATCTCAAATGAGTAACATCTAATGTGAAGTGGTATCTAAATACTGCATGTTTCCAACCTACAGAGTTCCATATATTTAAGTAAATATGAAATATTGTGAACTCGTATTCTGTATATTTGTGATACACACTCAATGTGTGTATCAAACTGTCTTCTTGCGGTATTTGTGTATGTAGCATTTCATTGTTATTGGATTGATCTATGGACCATATGCTAAACTAAATGTTGTTGTTATTCAGGTGGCTATTAAATATCTCAGGAAAATACCTGAAAAAGATTTGAGAAGGAGGGGAGTGCACTTTCACTTTTTTGGTCTACATTGCCTTCTGAATTGATCAAGTAATCACTCATGGTTGCCTAATACTGGTGTCAATCTGCAAATGTGCAATTTATCCACCATTGGCCAATCATTCGTGTAGTACTGTTTTGCCATACAAATTAACAGTTTGGATGAGAATGCAGCTTGCATGATTAGTAAGTTTTCAGGTGACACCAACATTGGTGGTGCTGTGGGCTTTGAAGAAGGTGTCTAAGGTTATAACAATCTAGATTGTTAGGGGAGTGGGAAAGGGAATAGCAGATGGAATTTAACCAGTCAAATGTGAACTGATGCACTTTTGAAAGTTAAGCCAAGGCAGAGCATACACAGAGAAGAGTGGGGGCCTGGGAAATATTAAAAAATGGGGATATCTAGTGGTACAAGTATAAAGTGACCTAACCATGTCCGTGCCATGCTCAAGAAAATTCACCAAAGCCTATACTTCCTCAAGAGCCTTAAGAAATTTGGTAAGTTCCTTAGAGGTTTAGCAATTTTTACCAATGCACCATTACGTCTGGATGCATAGCAGCTTGATTTGGCAACAAGGAACTGCAGAGAGTTGTGGATACAGCTGAGCACTTCACAGAAACCAAGCTCCCCTCTATGGACCCTGTTGGTATTTCTTGCTGCCTCTGTAATGCAGTCAGCATAATCAAAGACCCTGTTCGAAATGTGACTAATTCACCGGAGAAGTTGTGGATATGAAGATCTTTATTCATCACAACAAAAAAATTCTCTTGGAGACACTTTTAGTGAGTCCCCTAAACTTAAAAGTACATCACGTTTTATAATAAAATCAAAGTTAACAGTAGGCGATTCAATGCAATCCCAATAGTTACAATGACATTGTTTACTTTAATACCTTGGATGTGAGACACCTCTGAATGTACAAATACTTCTGGGAGAAACTAGTTAACACAGATATTCTAAAAACTTATGAGGATAGAGGGCCAGATGCCCAACTATTGATAGATCCGCTACTTCATGTGCTAAGTGATAGTATCAGTCTGGTCTTCAAGCTTCCTTGAACTTGCTTACATTGGAGCAAATTACTTAAATCCATAGATGCCTGGGTTGATGCAGTCAATTAACATAACTCCATTGTTTTAACTTGTGGCTGATGCAGATGTGAACCATTGGTCACCATTTTGCAAACTGTATCTCATAGTCTGTGGATCGGCCTGTACTCCACAAACAGCACTGTTTAATTGCAAAAGTGTGCTTCTAAATTCAATTTACTGCTTGCAATTTACAATTTATATTAAGAACTGAAGACTGGTTTTTGCTTGAATTAATATCTGCTATATTTATGTGACTCCAGAATACTCTCTAACAGATCCCACCCATCCCAGACATTTTCTCTTCTCCCCCTTCCCATACAGTAGCCTGAAAGCATGTAATACTAGAGCAGCTTCTATGCCGCTGTTAGCAGGCTCTTGAATGGACATCTTGTACTATAAGTTGGCCTATATATAAACAGTACGCAAGACAATCTTTCTACTGTTTCTTGGTAAATGTGACAATAATAAACCAATATGTATTTCCCTGAAAGTGGTGACACAGTTAGGCAATATGACGAAGAAGACATATGGAATTCTTGCCTTGCAGCTGGACAATTACTGTGTAAAGTTCTGGTGCCGTACTATATGAAGGATGTGATTCAGGTAGAGTGGATGCAGAAAAAATCCATAACAATGTTGATGGGACTGGAGGGCTTTAGTTACAGTACAAGGAGGCACTGGATGGGCTGGGACTGTTTTGCCTGGAGTGAAGGAAGCTGAGGATGACCGTACAGAGGTTTATAAAATCATGAGCAGCACAGATAAGGGTAATGCTCTCAATCATTTTCCCAGGCAATGTGAGTCAACAATGGGAAGTTCAATGGGTACATTTAATGTCAGAGAAATGTATACAATATACATCCTGAAATTCTTGGATGGGAGGGCATAGTTTTAAGGTAAGAGTGGAAAGATTTAAAGGGGAACCTAGGGGCACGCTTTTTTCACATTGAGGGCAATGGATACTTTCTATATGCCAAGGGAAGTGGTAGATCAGGTACAATTACAACTTAGTAACATTCAGGCAGCTGTATGGATGAGGAA
Source organism: Mobula birostris (assembly GCF_030028105.1). Lineage (NCBI taxonomy): Eukaryota > Metazoa > Chordata > Chondrichthyes > Myliobatiformes > Myliobatidae > Mobula > Mobula birostris. The sequence continues at coordinate 91,762,707 of NC_092370.1, read as the reverse complement.
GGTTTAGAAAGAGAGAGAGAGATGGGTCAAATGCAGGCAAACGATGCTAGCTCAGGAAAATACTTCAGCCAGCATGGATGAATCAGCATAATAGAAAAGTACAGCACCGAAACAGGCCCTTTGGCCCATCTTGTCCAGCCAAACTACTGTATTTAAGCTGCCTAGAACCATCAACCTGCACCCGGATCATTCATAGCCATACATACCCCTAATATACATGTACCTATCCAAACTTCTCTTCAATGTTGAAATCAAGCGTTGATGCACCATTTGTGCTGGCAGCTCATTCCACACCCAGCGAGTAAAGAAGTCAATCCTTATATTGCCCTTAGACTTTTCACCTTTCACCCTTAACTCACACCCTCTAGTTGTAGTCCCACCCAACCTCAGTAGAAAGAGTCTGCTTGTGTTTACCCTATCTATACCTCTCATAATTTTGTATACCTTTATCAAATCTCCTCTCAATCTTCTACGTTCCAAAGAATAAATTCCTAACCTATTCAATCTTTCCTTATAATTCAAGTCCTCTGGTTCCGGCAATATCCTTGAAAATTTTCTCTGTACACTTTCTGCCTTGCTAACATCTTTCCTGTAGGTAGGTGATGAAAACTGCACACAATACTCCAAATCAGGCTTCGCCAATATCTTATACAACTTCAACATGACATCCCATCTCCTGTACTCTCCTGCTCTGTGAAGTCCAATGTGCCAGAAGCTTTCTTTATGACCCAATCTACTTGTGACACCACTTTCAATGAATTATAGACCTGTATTCCCAGATCACCTTTGTTCTTGCACACTCCTCAGTGCCTTACTGTTCACTGTGTAAGACCTACATAGTTCGGTACTTCTGAAGTGCAACATCTTGCACCAGTCAGTATTAAAATCCATCTACCATTTCTCAGCCCATTCTTCCAACTGGTTCAGATCTCGCTGCAAGCTCTGATTGTCTTTCTCGCTGTCCACTATACCCCCAATCCTGATATCATCTGTAAATTTGCTGATCCAGTTCACCACATCATCATCCAGATCATTGATATCAATGATCACAACAGAGCCAGCACCGACCCCTACGGCACACCACTAGTCATAGGCCTTCCAGTCAGAGAGGCAACCATCTACAACCACTCTCTGTCTTCCACAAAGCCAATCTCCACTCTAATTTATTACCTCATCTTGAATGCCAAGCAATTGAACCTTCCTGACCAACCTTGCATGCAGAACCTTATCATATCCCTTGCTGAAGTCCATGTAGACAATATCTACTGCCTTGCCTTCATCAACTTTCCTGGTAACTTCCTCGAAAAGCTATATAAGATTAGTTAGACATAACCTATCAAGCACAAAGCCATGTTGACTATCCCTAATCAGTCTCATGTCTATCCAAATGCTCATATATCCAGTCATTTAGAAAACTTTCCAATAACTTCCGTAGTAGTGATTTCAGGCTCACTGGCCTGTAATTTCTTGCTTTATTTTTAGAGATTTTTAAATAGTGGAACAACATTAGCGATCCTCTAATCCTTTGGTACCTTGCCTGTCACAAAAGGTGTTAAATATCTCTAGTAAGGCCCCTGCAGTTTCTGCATACCTTCCACAGGGTCCAAGGGAACACTTTGTCAGGCCACAAGACAGCAAACATTTCTACATCTGTAGTCTGTATAGGGTCCAAGATGTCACTGCTGCTTTGCCTCACTTCTATAGACTCTGTGTCAGTCTCCTGAGTAAATAAAGATGCAAATATCCATTTAAGATCTCCCCCAACTCTTGGCTCCACACATAGATTACCATTCTGATCTTCCAGAGGACATATTTTATCTCGTGCAGTCCTTTTGCTCTTAACATATCTGTAGAATCCGTGAGGATTCTCCTTCACCTCATTTGCTGAGGCAATCTCATGTCTTATTTTCACTCTCCTGATTTCTTTCTTAAGTGTTCTCTTGTATTTCCTGTACTCCTTAAGTATCTTATTTGTCCCTACCTGCCTGTACCTCCAATGTATCTTCTTTTTTTCTGATCCAGGGTCTCAATATCTCTTGAAAAACAAGGTTCCCTGAACCTGTTATCTTTACCTTTTATTCTGACAAACACATACAAGCTTTGCACTCTCAAAGTTTCATTTTTGAAGGCCTTCCATTTACCAAGTACACCTTTGTTAGAAAACAGCCTCTCCCAATCCACGCTTGCCAGATCCTTTCTGATACTATCAAAGTTGTTTTTTTTTCCCAGTGTAGAGTCTCAACCCATGGACCAGACCTATCCTTTCTGATATTTACTTTGAAACTCATGGCGTTATGATCACTAGATGCAAAGTGTTTCCCTACACCAACTTTTGTTACCTGCCCTGTCTCATTCCCTAATAACAGCTCAAATATCACACTCTCTGTCTTTGGGACTTCTGTATACTGATTAAAGAAGCTTTCCTGAACACATATAACAAACTCTATCCCGTTTCATCCTTTTACAGTATGAGAGTCCTAGTCAATACGTGGAAAGATAAAATCACCTACTATAACAACTGTATGTTTGTTGCAACAGTCTGTGATCTCTCTACAAATTTGTTTCTATAAATCTGTTGGGTGGTCTTTACTATAGCCCAGCTGACATGGTCACACCTTTCTTGTTCCTCAGTTCCACCCATAAAGCCTCACTTGATGAGTTCTGCAGTTTGTCCTGACTGTGCGCACTGCCAACATATTTTCCCTGACTCATAACATCACCTCCCCCCCTTTAATCCCTCCTGCTCTTCTTCCCTCCTAAAACAACTGAACCCTGGAAGACTGAGCTGCCAGTCCTGCCCTTCTTGCAAACAAGTCTCACTAATGGCTACAAAATCGTAATTCCAGGTGTTGATCCTTTGTCTAAGTCTTAACAATACCTGTCTCTACAACCTCCCCACTATCTGTTCTGGCACTTTGATTACCATAGCCCTGCAACTCTAGTTTAACTCCTTCCAACCCCCATCCAAACCATTAACAAACCTTCCCACAAGGATGTTAGTCCCCCCCCCCCCCCCCCAATTCAGGTGCAGACAGTCCCTCCTGTACAGGTCCCACCTTCCCTGGAAGTAGAGCTCAATGATCCAAAATTCTGAATCCCTACCTCCTACACCAACTGCTTAGCCATGTATTAAACTGTATGATCTTCCAGGTTCTGGCCTCACTAGCACGTGGCACAGGTAGCAGTCCTGAGATCACAACCCTGGAGGTCCTTTCCTTTAACTTTGCACCTAACTCCCTGACTCACTTTGCAGAACCTTATCACTCTTCTTAACTATGTCATTGGTACCTATATGGACCACGACTTCTGGCTGCTCACTCTCCCCCTTAAGAATGCTGAGGACTCAATCCGCGATGTCCTGGATGCTGGCACCCGGGAGGCAACATACCATCCTGGAATATTGCACTCGTCAACAGAACCTCCTTTCTGTTCCCCTAACTAATGGATCCCCTATCACAACACTTCACCTCTTCTCTCCCTTCCATTCTGAGTCACAGGTCACTGAGTGCCAGAGACCTGATCATTGTGGCTTCCCTCTGTTAGGTCTTACCACCCCAACAGTAATCTGTTGTTGAGCGGCCACAGGTGTACTCTCTACTATCTGTTTAACCCCTTTCCTCTTCCTGACTGTCACCCAGTCTCCTGTGTCCTGCAGCTTGGGTGAAACTATCTCTCTATGTGTTCTATCTATCAGCCACTCGGCCAACTGAATGATCTGGAGGTCATCCAATGCCAACTCTGACACCTTAATGTGGAGTATAAATCGAAGCTACAGCTCGATGCACTTCAACGTTCAAAGTACAAAGTTCAAAATAAAACTTATTATCAGAGTACAGACGTGTTATCGCACACAACCTGAGATTCTTTTTCTGCAGGCGTGCTTAGCAGATCTATAGAACAGTAACTAAACAGGACAACAGATAGTGCAAATGCGATTATCCCTGTAGATAAACAGCAATCAATAATGAGCATGAAATAACAAGGTAAAGAGTCCTTAAAGTGAGACTATCAGCTGTTGGGAACAGCAGAAGTAGAATGAGTGTAGTTATCCCCTTTTGTTCAAGAGTCTGATGGTTGAGGTGCAATAACTGTTCTTGAACCTGTTGGTGCGAGTCCTGAAGCACTTGTACCTTTTACCTGATGGCCTAGGTGGTGAGGATCTTTGATGATAGATACTACTTTTCTACAACAATGTTTCGTGTAGGTGTGCTCAATGGCTGGGAGGGTTTTACCTGTGATGTACTGGACTGAATCCACTACCTTTAGTAGAATTTTCTGCTCAAAGGCATTGGTGTTCCCATACCAGGTCATAATGCAGTCAATCAATACACTTTCCACCACATATCGATAGAAGTTTGCCAAGGTTTTTGATGACATGCCGAATCTTCACAGACTCCTGAGGAGCTAGAGGCACTGTTGTGCATCCTTTGCAATTATATTTATATATTGGGTCCAGGACAGGTCCTCTAAGACAGGGGTCCCCAACCTTTTTCGTACTGCGGACCGGTTTCATATTGACAATATTCTTGTGGACCGGTCGACTGGGAGTAAGGTTGCCAACGTACAAGAGTAGCAGTCAAATACGTTGGGTTTACCCCGAGAAAGACTACAATGACCATGAAGCCTTGCGCGGGCACCAGTGCGCATGTGTTTACATGCCGATTTCTTAAAAATTGTTATGGCCGATTCTATTGGTGGCGGCCGGGGAGGTGTGTTAATCACGACTGGAATATGGGTGATAAGTGGCTAATATACTCAATTTCGTTTCTAAAAGGGTTTATCTAACGAATTTAATATTAAATACACAGCGCATATTTTCCTGGCATGAATATAGCGATAAGACAATTATCAGGGGAGGACAGGGGAGCTTGAAGTGTTGAACAAATTTCCAGTAGAAGTGGTAGGAGGCAGGATCGATATTATCATTTAAAAAAAAATTGGATAGGTATATGGACAGGAAAGGAATGGAGGGTTATGGGCTGAGTGCAGGTCCGTGGGACTAGGTGAGAGTAGCGTTCAGCACGGACTAGAAGGGCCGAGATCTCCTGTTTCCATGCCGTAATTGTTACATGGTTATATAAGTCACTTATAATAGCATCATAACATTTTAAGTAACGTTTGGATGTCAAACACACAGCGCATATCTTCCTCGTATGAACATATAAAATCATTGCAACGCACCAATATCGCTGAATCAGTGGGAGCCCTGGGCTTGTTTCCCTGCAACAAGATGGTCCTATCGAGGGGTGAAGGGAGACAGCGATACTCGAATGGGTTCCTTATGTCCAGTCTATTCCGCAATTTAGTTTTCTTTGCATTCATTGCAGAGATATGTTGGAAATGGAAGCAACGTTTTCAGTGCTTTCCTGACTATCTCAGGATATTTAGCCTTGACTTTGATCCAGAATGCCGGCAGAGATGTTATGTCAAACATACTTTTCAGCCTGCCGTCATTTGCAAGCTCGAGGAGTTGATCTCCTTCCCGCGCTGACATGGATGACACGCGGGTAATGACCTCGCGTGCGTTCAAGCTCAACAGTGGGCGTGACAGGGAATGAGGAAAGGTGCAACTGCTCCTATCGCCAAATCATATCGCTTCCTCGCGGCCCGGTAGCGCACGCCTTGCAGCCCGGTGGTTGGGGATTGCTGCTCTAAGATAGTGGCACCCAGGAATTTAAAGTTACTGGCCCTCTCCATCTCTGATCCTCTGATGATTACTGGCTCATGAATTTCTGGTTTCCCTCTCCTGAAGTCTATAATCAGTTCCTTGGTCTTATTGACATTGAGTAAAAAGTTGTTGTTATTACACCACAGCCAAGTTTTCAGCCTCCCTTCTGTGTGCTGATTCATCACCCCCCTTGATACAGCCCACAACAGTAGTGTCATCAGCATATTAGTACATGGTGATGGAGCTGTACTTAGCTACATAGTCATAGGTGTAAAGCGAGTAGAGCAGGGGTCTAAGTACACATCTCTGTGGTGCTCCTGTGCTGATAGAGATTACACTGGATATCTCCTTGCCTTCTTACATTCTGCAAGAGGAGCATTCAACTATCCTGCTGATATCCCTACTGCTCTAACTGTGCAAATGTAAAGAAGGAAACCAGAAGCAAACTTGGGAAAAACGAATCCTCCTCCAGCTTTTTTGCCTTCTTTCATTCAAGCCTCTTTGTTGCTGAAGCCTTGAAGAGCTAAAGCTTCAAATAACCACTCTAATACTCTCCACTCCTACAATGGCTGTTTCGCTTGCCCCTGCCTTACTTTTATTTGTTCATGCCAATCAATCCAAATTGCTGATTGGCTGTCGCTCAAACACCAACCTGCTGCGAATCAATGACTTATGCACTCAATCGGCAATCCTGAAGGAGCTACATCTTCTCATGTTTCTGACTGCTGATTGCCTCTACTCAAACTCCAAACTGTTGTGAATCGTTTTCTTATGTACTTAATCAGCAAACCTCAATAGCTACATCCGATCACAGATTGGCTGTTGCCTCAGAGGAAAGCTCTATTTCCCTGCTGATAACTTGATGACTAAGTGTTGTAGTTGTGAAGTATTTTAATTTCTGTGTCATTTGAAAATCCTGAAAATTATTTTTCAGAATCCAGATATTTAAGTAGTCTAGAAAGGATACTGTAGGTGGGAGAAAATGTAATTTTCTCTTCTACGTTTACATCCTTAATCTGACACCACGCCCTCTTCAACATCTTCACCCTTCTACCTTGTTTTCACTTCCAAGGACATCCTGAAAGCATCCTCACTGGTCACCTCTTCTCCTACTATCTCCTCATCTGGTTCAGTATCAAACTTTGTCAGCTAATCTCTGAGAATTGTCTTGACAATTTTAATGTGTTGAGTGGTTTATAAATTGAAGTTGTCGTTCTTGTGTCATGATACTCTGTTGGCAAACTGCCATTGAGATGGTAATGTTAGATACAGTTAGATTCAGCAGTGATAATGTGTGGCCTGCTGTAATATATATTGGCACTTATATAAAGCTCAGAATAAGCCAGGCAGGTCTTTATTAATTGGCTTTGAGGAAATCCTTTGGGTAATGCATAATTTTCTTCATATTTAAAAAAAAACACACTGTGTCTTGCACTGGAAGACCTTCTGAGATCGCCTATGTTAATTCTGACACTGCGATTGTTTGATGTAGCCTTGGACACGTGCTTTTAGAGAATACACTGTGGAATTGCACACACAGTAATCAATATACATTCATTCTCCCCCCCCCCCTTTCCCCTTCTACCTATTCATCTTTTTGTAATTCTCCTTTCTCTCAAATCTTCTAACATTTTTAGCCCTCCTATGCAACCATTTTTCTGACCATCAATGTTATAATTTCAAATTTAGTTTTTAAGAGAATCAAACAGCATAGAAGTAGGCCATTTATGTCAACTCATCCATTGGCACCTTTCCTTATAAATCCCATCTCCCAGCACTTGGTTAATAGACTTAAACCATTCAAGTGTGCATTTATACATCTCTTAAATGCAATCAATGATTCAGTTCCATTCATTTTCAATCACTTTCTCAGGCGGTGTATTCCAGGCATTTATCATTCTTTATCTGAAGAAGGGTCCTCCTCGGATCACCTCTGAATCTTTTCCCCCTGACCCTAAACCTACAGTATTTCCTTTAGTTTTATCTACCCCTGGTATACGGGATAATGTCCTGCTATCTACCCGGTCTGTATTCCTCAGAATTTTATTTCTTTCAGCTATATCCTTACTTGTAACCTTTTCTGCTCCTGCTTCTCCAGCCTCTCTTCATAACTGAACCATTTCATTCCAGTCAACACGTTGGTGGATCTTCTCTGCACCCTCTGTCACATCCTCCATATACCATTGTTGTGACTGTTTCTTGAATGAGGGTTTCCTGAGGCAGGTAAATTGCACAATGTATTTATTCATCCTAAACAGATTTTCTGATGTACCTCTTTCTCCTCCATTGTCATGCAAGAATGCAGTGATGATTTATACTTTTTACATACAAAGGTAACAATATACAATTAAATACTGTTTCCATGGAATAATTACTTATTTTAACATTTTGAGTGTTGACAAGTAACTTTGCAGAATAACATGTCTACAATCAAAGCACATCCCAAATAGCAGAATTCCTTTGAACATTCAAATAACATTGGCTGGTCCAATGTGTGCTGAGCACCAAGCACCCAATCCTCAGAATATACTCATTTGTCACAGTGTTGAGGGTTGGTCTGTTGGATGCATAAAACATAGGCAAAACAGACAATAAATTGTGTATTAAATAGCAGGAATATGTGTTTAATCATATATGTATTAATACAGGAGATGTTCACATAATGCCCTCCCCGATCTCATGACAGATGATTCAATATGCGCTGGTTAACATAAATGTTTACTTATTGCCTTCCCATGTGTAATTGCAAAGGTGCAGAATTGGGATTCCTGCAAACAATGGCTGATTTTGATGGTCTTAAAGTATCATAAGATGTCACATTGTTTGACAAAATATCATTGTACAAGTGCCAATAGAAGCAAATTTCTTAAATGTCCTCCTGTCATTAGCCAGCAGCCTGTGATCTGTAACAGACAATGGTGTCTGTTTTGAATAGTATGGAGAGGTTACAAAACCTTTTTGAAGATTGGTTTGCATTTGAATTAACTAGCTGCCATCTTCATTCCATAACTTCTGAAAATTGCCCCATAACTAACAGTCATAGAGGTACAGAGTCCTACTGTGCAGAAACAGACCATTCGGTCATCTAATCACTGCCTAGTTGCATTGATTCACAGCTGGACTACAGCCTACCATACCCCTCCCATCCATGTATTATTCAAACTTCTCTTGACTTTTGCAATTGAATCCACACTCGCACCACCCTTTGAATGAAGAAGTTCACCCTCAGCTTTCCCTTAATTATTTCATCTTTCACCACTAACCTATGACCTCTAGTTCCAGTCTCACATAACCTCAATGGAAAAAAGCCTAATTATTTACCCTATCTATACTCCTTATAATTTTGTATGTTTCTTTCAAATCTCCTCATTCCCTTACACTTCAAAGAAAAAAAATATCCTAAGCTATTTGATATTTTCCTATAACTCGTTCTTTCCTCATTCTCCCCATGTATTTCATCTTATCTTTAACCCTCTTTACTTTTCTAATCCTCCCTCCTACTTCTTTCCAAACATATTTTCTTTACCCCTTTTCACCATCCTTCCATGTTTTCATCCAGAAACATCTTGCTCTGAGCCAGTTTCAGCATCTCTAGGTTTTAACTTTGTGATTTTCTCCCAAAAAACTAAAGCAACAGCTCCAAATAATGATGTTTTCAATGGTAGAGGAGTTTAGGACCAGAGGGCACACCCTTGGAATAGAAGAAAACCTTTAGAACACAGTTGAGGAGGAACTTCCTTAGCCAAGTGGTAATGAATCTGTGGAATTTATTACCACAGATGGTTGTGGAGGCCAAGTCATTGGATCTATTTATAGTTGAGCTTATTAGGCTCTGGATTTGTAAGGGTGTCAAAGGTTACAGGGCAAAGGCAGGAAAATGGGGTTGAGAGGGAAAATAAATAAGCCATGGCTTAATGGTGGAGTTGACACAATAGACCAAATGGCTTAATTTTGTTCCGATGTCTTGTGGCTTTATGGTCATATGGTCAAGGATCAGCTCAGCTATAACCGCAGGTTTCTACTGGAAGACTCCATCCTAACAGAGCCTTGACTGTCTAATGAATCTGACCATGTGACCTTGCCAGGTTGACCCTTGGACAAGTCATGGACAAGTCTAGTCCTGGCGAAGGGTCTCGGCCCGAAACGTCGACTGCACCTCTTCCTAGAGATGCTGCCTGGCCTGCTGCGTTCACCAGCAACTTTGATGTGTGTTTCATCGAACATTCATTGATTTATTGCTGCTCTGTGGCTTCGATGTTTATCTAGGAGTAGAAAGTAACTTTCCTGTAATTTTGATTGAAGTTTAAATGTATGAATTCACAAAACTGTTACACGAAAATGTGAACATTGATTCAATGGACAGTACTTATCTGGAGGTACAGCTATGTACATTGTTACATTCTTACTCTGCCTGATCTTTAATGATAAATGCCCCTGGTGCTGCAGTACAAATGAATCATGGATACAGGTGTGGCAGAGTTCCTTTTAGTTGTGTTTTTCTTGCTACTGCAGATGTTTGTAATTTATTGTGTTAATCAACAGTGTGTTACTGAGGGAAGAATATAAATTGAACAATAGCCAAAATACTGAGGATGGTCGAAATCAGAAAAGCAATCTGAAAATGCTGGAAAGCACTTGGCTTGTACTTAATTGAAGTATTGAAAATTGCAGTGCTATATTGCAAATGTTTTTATCCCAGATCATTTACTATTTCTTTTTTCATCATTGTAGCGAAAACTCCCCACTTCCTACGCCTGCAGAATGTAGAGGTTAACGCGGGGCAGAATGCCACCTTCCAGTGCATGGCCAATGGGCAAACTTCCTTCACTGACAAACTTTGGCTTCAGGTAAGAAAAAAATCATAAACCAAGAACACAAGAACGAAAGAATGAAACCAAAGTACTCAGCAGGCCAGGCAGCATCTATAGACAGAGATAGACAGAGTTTCTGGTCAATATGCTTTCATGAAAAAGTTGTAATGGAAGGTTGTTACTTAAAATTCTTTATATTTTTTTCTATTCCTCATATGCTGCCTTAGCTGTTACACATTTTTAACATTTTCTCTTTTTCTATTAAATTCAGCAGAAGTCACTACATTCATTGTTATTTAAATATGTTCGCCCAGCAGGTAATTCTTTGTATTGTTTCTACAGAATGGCTTTTGGTAGTTATGCAGGCTCAGAAGTTGAGAGTCTCACAGCTAAGTACTGCTGTGAGTTTCTGTACACATGCTCTTTATTTTCTAATAATTCTTACAAGAAATGTGTTGCATCTGAGCCACTTCCTACGGTACTGGTTTCTTAGAAAGACGACCGTCAGTCTCAACTTCCTGAGCAATACAGCATGTATTTTTGACCAGAGCAATGACAGCTCAGAAGGTGACTCAGCAAGTTTCCAGCCTTTGCTGAAGGTGGAATTTGCTTCATCTCAAGCACAGCTTCCAAGTCTGGAAGCCCCTCCCGTCAGTAAAAGAACATCAAGTAAGCTAGAGCTTTCGATAAAATAACAGCAAAGATGGCATGAGGAACAATTTCTCTCAATTCTGTTAATTACTACTCCCTCCCTCTTCTTTTCCCATTCCTTATTCTGGTTTCCCCTTCACCCGTTCACCACCTTACTTGCCCATCACCTCTGAGGTGAGTTACCCTCCACCTTTCCTTTCTTCCATGGTCCTCTGTTCTATCCTATCAGATTCCCAAATTCCTTCTCCTTTAGCCCTTTGCCCTTTACCTTTTCCACCTATCATCTCTCAGCCTCTTATTTTATTCCCTGCTCACCCACCTACCTTTCCACTCACCTGGATTCAACTACCACCTGCCAACTTGTACTCTTCCCCCGTGCCCACCTTCTTGTTCTGGCTTCCTCCTCCTTTCTTTCCAGTCCTGATGAAGGATCTCAGCGCAAAACGTCAACCCTTTATCCTCCTCTATAGATGCTGCTTGACTTGCTGAGTTCTGCCAACATTTTGTGTATGTTGCTCAAGATGTTCAGTATTTGCCATATCACTTGCATCTAGAGATGGCGTTGGTCTTTTTTTAATTGTCTAGATATGGGTTTTATTTGATTCCAATGACAAGCCAGGAAAATTTTGCCACTTGATTTGAGTCTTAGAATATTGAAGCTGTATCTGAGCTGAGTTTTGGAAAGTTCTATATAATTGATCCTATTCTTTTACTTTTCCACAGAGTACTGCTAATATTCACTCTTCAGTGTAGATCCATTTTCTTTTGATAATTACATTAGAATTTGCTTCCTGTACTTTTACTATCTTGGATTCCAGACTATAATAACACAGTGAGTAAAAAAAAATTCTCACCTCTCCCAGAACTTATTTCTGATTATCTTAAGCCTCATCTCTATTACACCCTTTGCAAGTGAAAATCATTTTATCTAGCTACTTAGAAACAATCTTCATCATTTTGAGTACCTTGTTAAATCTATTCTTCAGGAAAATTGTCCCACTGGCTCCAGTCTTTTCATATGACAGGAACCTTTGATCCAGCACCATTGTTATAAATGTGCAATGTCTATTCAGCAGGGACACTGGAGTGTTGTGGCCAAAGGTTATGGAGCATTGTTAGACCGTGTCCTAGCAACAAATCCATACCTTCAGGAGAGGAAGCAGTGGGAAGAAAACAGGTCAAAACATCAGTCAGCAGTTACACTTAAAATATAGCTGTCACAACAGAAGCACATATGCCTACCATTTTTGAAATAAATTGGATTTAATTGTGACCATTGTGCTTCTAACAAAGGTATATTTTAAATATTTTAAATTGCTAGTTTAAATATTTTAAACTTCATAAAATTATCTTTCTTAAAATATCAACTGGTAGAAATTTTGAAAATTGGCATTTAAGTCAGTCCCAGAGCATTGGTAATCAAGAGTAATGAAGCAGTTGCTACAGCCTCATTACATAAAATGTCAATCTGATACACACTTTTGAAGCAGCAAGTGGCTGATAATCATTGAACAGTGTTGAAAGAAGCACAGAGAGAAACTAGCAGGAAAAGGGGAAAGTAACTGGTAGTTTGCTCTTAAAATCTATTTGGTACAAGTAGCCATTTTGTTGCAAGGGTAGATCCAATTTATGTAAACATAAACTTTAAAAAAATATTTATGTGCTTTTGAAATTCTTTGAGTCTGTTTGCAGTACATTCATTCAATTTGTCTATTAGATTCAAGTTTGTCTTACATTAAAAATCTATGTCAATGTTTAAAATTCATGTAAATGGGTTCTATTGCTGGTAGCAACATACAATTGTCTGAAGGAACTCAGCAGGTTGATCATCATCTGGGAGGAAAGGACATGTCAATGTTTCAGACTGAAACACTGTATCAGGACTGTGGATGCAGAGTTTTGACTTGAAATACTAACAATAGCTTTTCTCTCACAGATACTTCTTGACCTGCTGAGTTTCCCTGGCAGATAGTTTGTTGCTCCAGGTTCCAGCATCTGCACCCTCTTGTGTCACTATATTTGGTAGGCTCTGAGTTAATTTCATTTCCTTTGAGTTAAGAAAAGGAAATAAAACAAAAGATTATTCCAGGTCACTGTACATTCGCATCTATTGGTAAAGGATTTACATTTGCGATACTCCCATTGCAAATGCAGTTATGCAGAATTGGAATATTATCAATGATGCAGTTTAGAAACAAGGGCAGCTCAAGCAGGAGTTCACAGAGAGAGAGGTCAGGGTGGGGTGGGGAAGCATGAGTTTAGTTCCTATCTGGACTGCTGAGGAATTTAAATTCAAGTAGCTAAATAAAAGTCTCAGTACAGCACAAAGTAGCCCTCAATACCTCGAGATTCAGGAGACAGATGATGGAATCTAGAGCAACAACAACCTACTGGAACTCAACAGGTACAGCAGCATCTGTTGGGGGAAGGAGCTTTTAGCAGTTTAGGTCAAAACTCTGGTCAGGTCTGTAAGTGACTCTAGCCTCTTAATGTGTTTATTACCTGGCTCAGTTCAGTAGTGGTAGAGATGAAGAGTAAATTCAGGACTTGTAGCTATGTTCATGTTCTATAATTTAATAACTAAATGAAATTTTACTTCCTGACTGTAAACTGTGAACATTACTTAAAAAGTACAAAGAGCATCTCCCTTCCAGTCAATAAGGCCATGAAAGAGAAGCACAATCTCACTGTTTTTCACTTTACTCCTTCAACGCCAACACTTGCCACCAATTCATCATAGTCCTTGAACTGGTTGGCTTATGAGTCTATATCAGAGGGTAAATTATTTTGTTGCTATAGGTTTATTATTATCACGAGTACCAAAATACAGTGAAACGCTTGTCTGCATACAGTCAATACAGATCATATCACTGGTTAAACAGCTGACGTTTCTAGATGAGACCATACTTCAGGACTTGAAAAGAAGGGGAATGAAGTCAGAATGAAAAGATGCAGGGAGGGGAAAGAAGATAGCCAGAAGGTGATTGGTGAAGCCAGGGGAAGGGGGAAAGGTAAAGGGCTGGCGAAGAGGGAATCTGATAGGAGAGTAAACCATAGGAGAAAGGGAAGGAGGAGGGGACCCAGGGGAGGTAATAAACAGGTGAGAAGAGATAAGAGGCTAGAGTGGGCAATATAATAGGAGGGGAGGAGGAAGAAATGTTTTTACTGGACAACAAAATCTTTATTCATGTTATCTGGTTGGAGTCTACCCAGACAGAATACATTTGAATGCATGTTGTATACAGGATAAGGTAAATGATCTTGCAGCACATTAGAGATGGGCAGGAATGATGTTGTGGGCATCACTGAGTTGCGACTGAAAGAAGATTATAGTTGGGAGTTTAACATCCAAGGATATACATTGTATCAAAAGAAATGGCAGGTAAGCAGAGGGTATGGTGTGGCTCTATTGATTGAAAAAAATGAAATCAAATCCTTAGAAAGAGGTGGTAGAGTATTAGAAGTAGAACCTTTGTGGATGGAGTTAAAAAACTGAAGGGGTAAAAAGACCCTGATGGGAATATTATTCAGGCCTCTAAACAGTAGTCAGGATGTGAGCTACAAAGTACAATGGGAAACAGAAAATGTATGTCAAAAGGGCAATGTTGTGATAGTCATGGGGGATGGATTTCAATATGCAAGTAGATTGGGAAAATTATGTTGGTACTGGTTTTGGATCCCAAAAGAGAGAATTTGTAGAATGCCTATGAGATGGCTTTTTAAAGCAGCTTGTGTTTGAGTGTACAAGGGGATCAACTGTCCTGGATTGGGTGTTGTGTAATGAACTGGATCTGATTAGGGATCTTAAGGTAGAAGAACCATTAGGAGGCAGTGATCATAATATGAAATAATTCACCCTGCAATTTGAGGGGGAGAAGCTAAAATCAAATATATCAGTATTACAGTGGAGTAGAGGGAATTACAGAGGCAAGAGGGAGGAACTGGGCGAAGCTGACAGGGAGAGGACGTTAGCAGGAATGACCACAGAGCAGCAATGGCTGGAGTCTCTGGGAGCAATTTGGAAGATGCAGGATAGATAGCTCCTAAAGAAGAAGTAGTATTCTAAAGGTATAATACTTAAGAATGACTGACAAGGGAAGTCAAATTCAAAAGAGATGACTTATAATAGAACAAAAATTACTGTAAAGTTAGAAGATTAGGAAGCTTTAAAAGAAAAAACAACAAAAGACAACTAAAAAGCCATAAGGAGGGAAAATATTTAAACTTAATTTAAGCTAGCTAATAATATCAAAGAGGGTAACAAAAGTTGTTTTCAGATTTATGAAGAGTAAAAGGCAGGTGAGAAGGTCTCTGGAGAAATTCAGACATGACAAAGTATTGGAACCCCTAGGTTGTGAAGGAGTATGCTGAGTAGCTGTGTGGAGTTCTCCAGCACATTTTCAATCTGAGTCTCAACCTCGAAAGGGTCCTGACTGTGTGGAAAAATATCATGTGTGATTGTAGTCCCCAAGAATGGCCAACCAAAAGTCTTGAATGACTACCGTCCAGAGGCCCTGACCTCACACATCATGAAAACCCTAGAGAGGCTGGTCCTGGCTCACCTCCGACTCCTGGTCAGATCAACCCTCAACCCCCTGCTGTTTGACTACCAGGAGCACCTTGGACTTGACGATACTGTCATCTACCTGCTGAACAGAGCCTACTCCCCTTGGGATAAGTAGGGCAGCACTGTGAGGATCATGTTTTTTGATTTCTCAAGTACCTTCAATACCATACAGTCCTCGTTGCTGGGAGAAAAGCTCCATTCAATGCAGATTGGCTCTTCCATTATATCCTGGATAATGGACTACCTGACTGGCAGACCACAGTTTGTGCAGCTTCAGAGCTCTGTGTCTTACATGGATATAAGCCGCACTGGAGCCCCACAGGGGACGGTATTGGCTCCCTTCCTGTTAAGCCTGTATACCTCAGACTTTAGATACAACACTGAGTCATGTCATCTGCAGAAATTCTTTGATGACTCCGCAATAGTTGGGTGTATAAAGGGAGAAAGGAAGGGTGAATACAGGGCCCTGTTGGTGGACTTTGTCAAATGGTACAAATAGTCATAGTCATACTTTATTGATCCCGGGGGAAATTGGTTTTTGTTACAATTGCACCATAAATAATAAATAGTAATAGAACCTTAAATAGTTAAATACTAATAAGTAAATTATGTCAGTAAATTATGAAGTAAGTCCAGGACCAGCCTATTGGCTCAGGGTGTCTGATCCTCCAAGGGAGGAGTTGTAAAGATTGATGGCCACAGGCAGGAATGACTTCCTATGACGCTCTGTGTTGCATCTCGGTGGAATGAGTCTCTGGCTGAATGTACTCCTGTGCCCAACCAGTACATTATGTAGTGGATGGGAGACATTGACCAAGATAGCACGCAACTTAGACAGCAACCTTTTTTCAGACACAACCGTGAGAGAGTCCAGTTCCATCCCCACAACATCATTGGCCTTACGGATGAGTTTGTTGATTCTGTTGGTGTCTGCTACCCTCAGCCTGCTGCCCCAGCACACAACAGCAAACATGATGGCTCTGGCCACCACAGACTTGTAGAACATCCTCAGCATCGTCTGGCAGATGTTAAAGGACCTCAGTCTCCTCAGGAAATAGAGACAGCTCTATCCCTTCTTGTAGACAGACTCAGTGTTCTTTGACCAGTCCAGCATATTGTCATTTTGTATCCCCAAGAATTTGTAATCCTCCACCATGTCCACACTGACCCCCTGGATGGAAACAGGGGTCACCGGTACCTTAGCTCTCCTCAGGTCTACCACCAGCTCCTTAGTCTTTTTCACATTAAGCTGCAGATAATTCTGCTCACACCATGTGACAAAGTTTCCTGCCGTAGCCCTGTACTCAGCCTCATCTCCCTTGCTGATGCATCCAACTATGGCAGAGTCATCTGAAAACTTCTGAAGATGACAAGACTCCGTGCAGTAGTTGTGAATCATCTGCAGCTCAACATCAGTAAAACAAAAGAGATGGCGATGGACTTTTGAAAGGCTAAGCCTACACTGCTCACTGTCACTATTGATGGTGAGGACATGGATCTGGTGAGGACCTAAAGGTACCTGGGGATGCATCTGGATGGCAGACTTGAGTGGAGCACCAACACAGAGGCTGTGTACAAGAAGATCAAAAGTTGCCTCTTCCTGAGGAGACTGAGGACCTCTGGAGTATGCAGGTCTCTCCTTTATATGTTCTACTAGTCTGTTGTCACCAGTGCAATCTTCAGTGTGCTGGGGCAATGACATCAACATGGGTGATGCCAGCAGCTCAATAAACTAATTAGAAAGGCTGGCTCTGTTATAAAATTCAAACTGGACACACTGAAGTCTGTGGTAGAACATAGGACCCTATGGAAAATCATGGCAATTCTGGACAATGTTTCTCACCCTCTGCATGCCACCTTGGCTGAGCAGAGGAGCACTTTTCATAATTGACTAAGATAACTGTGCTGCTCCAAAGAGCGCTGTATGAGGTCATTCTTACCCTCAGCCATTAGGCTCTATAATGAATCAACCTATAGCCGGGGAAGTGATGACCTCTTCCTATTAGACTGATTGAGGTAACTTATTTCTTTTATTCTTTCTTACTTCTCTTCTAATATTTGTATATCCGTGCACTTGTAATGCTACTGTGACACTGTAATTATCTTTATGATCAATAAAGTATCTATCCATCTGTATCAAACCACTGGAAAATGAAGTTGGAGAGGTAGTAATGTGGGACAAGGAAAAGGCAGACAGCCTAAATAAATATTTTGCCTCAGTCTTCACTGTGGAAGATGTTAGCAGTATGCCAGAAGTTTGAGAGTGTCAGGGGGCAAAAGTGAGTGCAGCTGCTATACTAGGGAGAAGGTTCTTGGGAAGCTGAAAGATCTGAAGGCAGATAAGCCACCTGGAATAGATGGACTACACACCAGGGTTCTGAAGGAAATAGCTGAAAAGATTGTGGAGGCATTCGTAATGATCTTTCAAGAAACACTAGAGCCTGGCATGGTTCTGGAGGACTAGGAATTGCAACTAGCAAGAATCGCTGGAGGCAGAAAGAAGGAAATTGTAGGCCAGTTAGCCTGACCTCAGTAGTTAGAACATATTGGAGTTGGTTGTTAAAGATGAGACTTTGGGGTACTTGGAAGCAGATGAAAAAATGGGCCAAAGTGAGCATTGGAATTCTTTGAGGAAATAACAAGAAGGATAGACAAAGGAGAATCAGTAGATGTTGTGTATTGGAATTTTTAAGAAGCATTTGACATAGTGCTGCACATGAGGCACCTTAGCAAGGTAAGAGGCCATAGTTTTGCACAAGAGATGCTAACATGGAAAGAACATTGGTTGATTGACAGGAAGCAAAGAATGGGAATAAAGGGAGCCATTTGCAATTGACTGCCAGTGGCTAGTGGTGCTCTGCGGGAGTCGATGTTTTTTATGTTGTATGTCATTGACTTGGATGATGGAATTGATGGCTTTGTGGCCAAGTTTGCAGACAATACGAAACTAGGTGGAAGGGCAGGTAGTGTTGAGGAAACAAGGAGGCTGCAGAATGACTCAGACAGATTAGGAGAATGGGCAATAGACTGGCAGATGGAATAGAGTCAGAAAGTGCACTTTGGTAGAAGAAATAAAAGCATAGATGATTTTGTATAAGAGGATAAAATTCAAAAATCTGAGGTGCAAAGAGACTTGGGAGTCCTTGTGAAGGATTCCCTGAAGGTTAACTTGCAGGTTGAGTCAGTGGTGAGGAAGGCAAATGTAATGCTAGCATTTATTTCAAGAGGACTAGAATATAAAAACAAGGGTGTAATACTGAAGCTTTATAAGGAACTGGTGAGGTCTTATTTGGAGTACAGTATTGTGAGCAGTTTTGGGCCTCTTATCTAACAAAGGATGTGTTAACATTGGAGAGGGCTCAAAGCAGTCTCATGAAAATGATTCTGGGATTAAAAGGCTTATCATATGAGAAACATTTGCTAATTCTGGGCCTGAAGTCACTGAAATTTAGAAGACGGTGGGGGGGGGGTCTTATTGAAAACAATCGAATGTTAAAAGGCTTATATAGAGTGGATGTAGAGAGGATCTTTCTTTTCGCAGTGGGAAGCTGGGGTGAACATGGGTGTTGGGGAAATGGAGGAGGTGCAGGTGCGGGCAGCATCAATAGTGGAGGAAGGGAAACCACGTTCTTTGAAGAGGGAGGACCTGTCTGATGTCCAGGAAAGGAAACCCATATCCAGGAAACAGGTTGCAGCAGAGATGAAAGAACTGAAGAAAGAGAATAACATTTTTATAGGAGACAGGGTGGGAAGGGGTATAGTCATGATAACTGTGGGATTCAGTATGCTTATAAAAGATGTCAGTCGACAGCTTGTTTCTTGAGATTGAGACAGAGAAATTGAGAAAAGGGTGGGAGCAGACAGAAATGGGCCAAGTGAGTTTATGGACAGGTTGGAAGTTGGAGGCAAAGTTGACGAAATTGATGAGCTCAGCATGGGTGCATGAAGCAGCATCAATGCACATGTCAGTGTAGCAGAGGAAGAGTTGGGGAGCATTACTGAGGAAGGCTTGGGACATTGACTGTTCTACATACCCAGTGAATAGGCATGCATCCCTGGGGTCTATCCTGGTGCCAATGGCTACCCCTTGAGTCTGGAGAAAGTGGGAGGAGCCAAAGGAAAAATTGTTGAGTGGTGAGGACCAGTTCTGCCTGTTGGTGATGGATGTGATGGAAGGAAATTGGTTGGTTCCTTTATTGAGAAAGAACCAGAGAGCTTCAAGCCCTTCTTATTGGGGATAAAATTGTATAGAGACATGATGAAAATGAGGCAGTCAAGGCGAGGGAAATGCAAGTTAGTGAGGAGATGGAGACCATGAGGAGTGCTACGGATGTAAGTGGGAAGGGACTGAACCAAGGGCGATAGAATGGAGTAGAGATAGGAGGACACGAGTTCAGTGGGGCACGAGCAGGCAGAGAGAATAGGCCTATCTGGACAGTCAGGTTTGTGGATCTTGGATAGGAGATAAAAGTGAGCAGTGTGAGGTAAGGGAACTATGGGTTTGGTTGCAGTAGATGGGAGTTCTCCAGTGTTGATGAGGTCACTGGTGTCAGAGATGGTTTTCTGATGGTCTGGAGTGGAGTCCCCTTCAAGGGGTAGGTCTGAGGAGGTGTCTGAGAGTTGCTGCCTGGCCTCCACAAGGTAGAGATCAGTGTGCCACACTACAACAGCACCCCACTTTGCGGGTTTGATGATCAGGTTGGGGATTGATGCAGAGAGAGTGGAGGGCAGGCAAGTTCTTGCGACAGGTGGTTAGTTTCTGTCTAGAGGGTTCTGAAGGCTAATACATTAGATATATTTGGAGTGGAGCAAGATAATGGGGCGGGGGGTGCTTGGAGGCTCTGTGAATCTGCCATGAAACAGGAGTTGAAGCCTTGGCTAGATCAGCCATGATCATAGTGAATGGCTAGACAGGTGTGATGGGCTGAGTGGTCTACTGCTGCTCCTATTTTCTAGCATTTTTGGAAGAGAGGGACAGTAGACTTCCTTCACTCAAAAACGAAATGAGTTTTTACAAGAGTCTGGTGGCTTCCAGATTACCATTATTCCTCCGTCTCCGCCGCATCTGCTCTCAGGATGAAGCTTTTCATTCCAGGACGAGGGAGATGTCCTCCTTTTTTAAAGAAAGGGCTTTCCTTCCTCCACCACCGACTCTGCTCTCAAACGCATCTCCCCAATTTCAAGCACATCTGCTCTCACTCCATCCTCCCGCCACCCCACTTGAAAAAAGGTTCCCCTTGTCCTCACCTACCACCCCACCAGCCTCCGAGTCCAACATATTATTCTCCGTAACTTCCGCCACCTCCAACGGGATCCCACCACTAAGCACATCTTTCCCTCCCCCCCTCCCCCCGCTTTCGGCAGGGATCGCTCCCTATGCGACTCCCTTGTCCATTCGTCCCCCCCAACCCTCCCCACCGGTCTCCCTCCTGGCACTTATCCTTGTAAGTGGAACAAGTGCTACACATGCCCTTACACTTCCTCCCTTACCACCATTCAGGGCCCCAAACAGTCCTTCCAGGTGAGGCGACACTTCACCTGTGAGTCGGCTGGAGTGATATACTGTGTCCGGTGCTCCCGATGTGGCCTTCTATATATTGGTGAGACCCGACGCAGATCGTTTCGCTGAACACCTACGCTCTGTCCGCCAGAGAAAGCAGGATCTCCCAGTGGCCACACATTTTAATTCCACGTGCCAGTCCCATTCCCATTCTGATGTGTCCATCCACGGCCTCCTCTACTGTAAAGAGGAAGCCACACTCAGGTTGGAGGAACACCTTATATTCCGTCGGGGTAGCATCCAACCTGATGGCATGAACATTGATTTCTCAAGCTTCCACTAATGCCCCACCTCCCCCTCGTACCCCATCCCTTATTTATTTATATACACATTCTTTTTCTCTCTCTCCTTTTTCTTCCTCTGTCCCTCTCACTATACCCCTTGCCCATCCTCTGGGTTTTCCCCCTCCCCCTTTTCTTTCTCCCTAGGCCTCCTGTCCCATGATCCTCTCATATCCCTTTTGCCAATCATCTGTCCAGCTCTTGGCTCCATCCCTCCCCCTCCTGTCTTCTCCTATCATTTTGGATCTCCCCTCCCCCTCCCACTTTCAAATCTCTTACTAGCTCTTCCTTCAGTTAGTCCTGATGAAGGGTCTCGGCCCGAAACGTCGACTGTACCTCTTCCTAGAGATGCTGCCTGGCCTGCTGTGTTCACCAGCAACTTTGATGTGTGTGGCTTGAATTTCCAGCATCTGCAGATTTCCTCGTGTTTACCATTATTCCCAGTAACTTTTTATTGTGCATTTATTTAGTTAATGGTGTTTACGTTTCTCAGGTGTCATGCTGGGCTTTGAACAAGAAATTTAGTCTGGATTCAGATTACAGCTGCTGCTCCCCAAATGATCTCTGCTGAGCCAAGACCAGAGCACAATTGGTCATTTCACCGCATCACTGGACCTTAATCGCATTTGCACTCACTGTACTTAAAGGCAGGAATGAGAACTGTGATAAGTTTTGAAGGCTGCATTTACACTTACAATACAATGGTCACAGACTGATACCACATGGAAACAGGCCCTTTGGCTCACCACATCTGTGCCAGCTGTCAAGTACCACTTTACATTAATCCTACCTTATGCCATTTTTTAAAATTCTTACAACACTCCCCTTGGATTTTGCCATCTATTCACACACTAGGAGCAATTTAGAATGATCAGTTGATCTACTAACCACACACCTTTGGGATTTGGGAGAAATCCAGAGTACGCGGAGAAGCCCAGTGAGAACATGCAAACTCCAGCAACCTGAGTTGAGAATTGAACTCAGTTTACTGGAGCTATGAGGAGGCAGCTCGACCATCCACTGTGCAATTCCTGCTTCCCTCTGAAAGTGTGCTCACTCACTGGCAGTAATTTTAACATGAGGTTTGGAGTAAAGTACTTGCAGTGTTGAGTTATAATTGCTAACGTAACTCTCAATCATGGTCAGGATGATACAATTTGCCCCACTCTATCAATTACTTGATGGCAAACTTGGTTGAAGTTGACTATCACTGATCTCAGAAGTTAGCAATTTCTGCTTAGCCTTGAGTATCATTGGTGTATGGCTCTCTCTGGACTAAGCGTTTAATGTGTTACTTTTTACTGTTGTCCTCTTCAGCGGCACAATGGACATGACACACCTGTGAAGGAGACCAAAGTGTTGAACCACCGTCGATTCGTAGCTACCTTCATGGTGGCTAACACCATTAAGAGTGACAGTGACCGCTATCGTTGTGTGATTGAATCAGACAGAGGCTCCGGGGTGTCCAACTATGCAGAGTTAATTGTGAAAGGTTAGTTTACATTTATGTTCCTTTCCTCCTCTGCTGTATTGTCCATAAGGAAAATTGTTACGCTGGATGGAAGAGTTTAATATCGCTGATGAAGCAGTGAAATCATTTTCCACAGAGATTGCTAAGAAAATAATCAGAGCGTTGCCTTTGCTTGAACAGAGTTTTTGTCAAAACACGGCTATCTTCAGTGTTGTCCTTAAAATCATCAATGTGATGAAAGGGCAAAGGATATTAAATATTCTTCCATTTGAACCCAGTAAATGTGGTAAGTTTTGGGAAAGATCTGAAGTGTGAAGGAGGATATAAATCAGCTCCAACATGAAGTCAGAAAACTAAAGAAATAAAGCTTGGAGATATTCAGCAGGTTATGCAGCATCTAGGGAAAAGGAAACAGACTTAGCGATTAGAAACATTCACTGTTTCTGCCTCCACCGATGCTGCCTGACTTGTTGGCTGTCTTCATTGTCTGCTATAATCCCAATATAAAAAGTAGTTGTTGTCACTCATCATTGCATAGTACTATAGAAATATATCTCAAAGGAGTCCATCTGATCCCGGTCTGTCAAGCTTCAAGCCATTTCTCAGTTCTTTATTTATTATCACTGTCATACGTCAAGGAATTTGTTGCTTATGGAGAAAGTACAGTACAGCATGTAAAATGTTATTGCAAGTTACAATGAATAAAAAAGAGAAATAGTGAGGTAGTGTTCATGGGTTCATAGATCATTTAGAAATCTGGTGTTGGAGGGGACGAAGCTGTTCCTAAAACATTGAGCGTGCGTCTCAAGGTCCTGCACCTCCCCCTTGCAACCTGGATGGTGATGGCCCTTAATGATGGATGCAACCTTCCTGAGGCATTGCTTTATGAAGGTGTCCTCAATGGTGGTTATGTTTGTATGATGAGCAGTACTACTTCCACCAGCCTTTCAGCTAGTGTATTCCTGACTCCAACCCACCCTGAGTGCAAACATTCCAAATCGCCAATTTACTGCTTTAGCATCCCAAAATATTTCCCAGTATTTTCCCTTGGTTATTGACATTTTTGCTCATGGTATATAGCTATCCTGTGCGTATTTTTTTCTATCAGCCATTATTGTATGCATCATAATTGCTCTCAGTGATCCCTATAGATCTCTTCCAAAAGAAAAACAAACACCTGTTTTTATTTTATGTTGCACATTTTCAGAAACTGAGTTATAGTTTACCACAATTTTCTTCTGTAGTGATAGCCCAGGAACTATACTTAGACATGGATTAGTTGTTTTGTATATCGATAAAGATTGTGCAAACAGCCAGAGAACTGTAATTGCGCATTGCCAGCTTTCAGTGTTATTTCTTTCACACAATCAGCAAGAACCACAACAGAATAGAACATCCCAAAATGCTACACACCGACGCATCAGTAGAATCGGAATCAGAATCAAGTTTATTATTACTGGCATGTGTTGTGAAATTTGTTAACTTAGCAGCAGCAGTTCAATGCAATATGTAATATAGAAAAGAGAAAAACAATTAATAAACATATAAGTAAATCAATTACAATATATGTATATTGAATTAATTAAAAATCATGCAAAAACAAACGTGAGGTGGTGTTCACTAGTTCACTGTCCATTTAGGAATCGGATGGCAGAAGCTGTTCCTGAATCGCTGAGTGTGTGCCTTCAGGCTTCTGTATCTCCTGCCTGATGGTAACAGTGAGAAAAGGGCATGCCCTGGGTGCTGGGGGTCCTTAATAATGGACACTGCCTTTCTGAGACACCGCTCCTTGAAGATGTCCTGAGTACTTTGTAGGCTAGTACCCAACATGGAGCCGAGTAAATTTACAACCCTCTGCAGCTTCTTTCGGTCCTGTGCAATAGCTCTCCTCCCCCCCCGCCCCATACCAGTCAGTAATGCGGCCTGTTAGAATGCTCTCCACAGTACATCTATAGAAGCTTTTGAGTGTTTTTGTTGACATATTAAATCCTAATGAGGTATAGTCGCTGTCTTGCTAACGCTTTACATCATGCCTCCCAATCTAATTTGGAAGCCACAAGCTATCAGAACTGCTACCTCATAAACATGAGATCTGTGCTCAACCCTTTCTGTGGGTGCTGTCACAGTTCAAAGTAAATGATTATTTAAGTACATATATGTCACCATATACAACCCTGAGATTCTTTTGTTTTGCGGGATACTCAGTAAATCCAAGAATTGTAAAAGAATCAATGAAAGACTACACCCAACAGTACGGAAAAACAACCAACATGTGAAAGACGACAGACTGTGCAAATACTAAAGAAAAAAACAAATAGTAATAATAAATAATTAATCAATAAATATCGAGAACATGAGATGAAAAGTCCTTGAAAGTGAGTCCATATGTTGTGAGAATAACTCAATGATGGGGCAAGTGAAGTTCAGTGAATTTATCCCCTCTGGTTCAAAAGCCTGATGGTTAAAGGGTAATAACTGTTACTTAACCTGGTGCTGTGAGTCCTGAGGCTCCTGTACCTTCTTCCTGATGGCAGCAGCAAGAAGACAGCATGGCCTGGAAGGTGGGAGTCTCTGATGATGGATGCTGCTTTCCTATGAGAGTGCTCCGAGTAGATATGCTCGATAGTGGGAATGGCTTTACCTGTGATGGACTGATCTGTTTCCATTACTTTTTATAGGACTTTCCATTCAAAGGCTTTGCTGCTTCCATACCAGGCTTTGATGCAACCTGTCAATATTCTCTCCACTGCACATCTAAAACATCTATAAAAGTTTTTCAAAGTTTTAGAAGTCATGCCAAATCTTTGCAGACTTCTGAGAAAATAGAGGCACTGCCATGCTTTCTTCATAATTGCACTTACATGCTGAGTGCAGGAAAGGTCCTCTGGAATGATAACATCAAGGAATGGCTCACAAATGACTGGTTTCCTCCTCCTGAAGTCAATAATCAGCTCCGTGGTCTTTCTGACAATGAGTTGTTGTGACACCACTCAGCCAGATTTTCAATCTCCCTCCTAAATGCTGATTCACCACCATTTTTTGATTGTGTCAACAACAGTGGTGTCATCAGCAAACTTACATATGGCATTGGAGCTGTGCTTAGTCATACGGTTATAAATGTGAAGCGAATAGAGCAGGAGCCTTGTCATACACCAGGCTGATGGAGATTGTGAGGAGATGTTATTGCCAATCCAAGCTGAGTGGGGTACGTAAGTGAGGAAATCAAGGATCTGATTGCACAAGGACAGATTGAGGCCAAAGTCTTAAAGCTTATTGATTAGTTTTGAAGGAATGGTAAAGTGTGCAAGTTTCCCTCTGACCATGTGGTTTTCTTCTGGTGTTCTGACTTCCTCCCATAACTCAACCAAATGTGGGTTGATATTGGTCATGGTAAGTGCCCTGAGTGTGTAGTGAGTGGTAGAATTTGGTAGTTGATGGGAATGTTGGGAGAATAAAAGATGATAAAAATATGGGATTACTGAAAATGAGAGTTTAGTGATCAATGACGACTTGATGGGTTGAATGGCCTTTTCCGATCCTGTTGAATAATAATGTGGTCAAAGTGGTAGTTTACTTTTATAAAATCTTTTGTAGAAAAGGACAGCAAAGGAACAGAAAGTTTTAGAATGGAAATTTTACAGCATTCGAGGTATGACCATCTGTGAGAAAGTTATGGAATGTTTGACAGTCTGTAAGATGGAAGACAATGGTATAGTGTGCCATGGCAGAAATATATTGTTAAGAAACCTTTGTTAGAAACAATTGGTGCTGTTTGTTTTGACAGCACTTTGTTTCTGGTGGTTATTGCTCTCTTGAATGTCAGAAATAATTTGGTTATTTGACTAAGAATTTGGAACATGCTGTAGGAGTGGCATCAAAATGAATGGTAGAATCAAGTATTATTGTACATTGGATCATTGGGAATTTATTTCAACTAAATTAAGGATGCCCACCCTTGGTGCTGATCAGCATACATCACAAAATGGATTTGAGATAGCTTTTAGATATAGCCGCTGCTAGACCTCGTGGTGCTTTATAAACATGGTACACCGACATTGTACTTGATTGCTTTCATTCTTCTGCATCTCATTTAGCTGGGGTGGGGGGAGCAGGGAGGCGGGTGGCCTGCAGAAGTCACTTAACCTCTGCTTCATCTTGGCCTTCACATTTCTGGATGGGAGAAGCATGTTTTATATCCAAAGTGTGTATCAATGGAGGTTTGTGATGGAAAATGTATAGAGCTGCACCATGACGAAACCCATTTGCACAGACTAAGCTCCTCCCTCGGTTGGCTTTTTATTGTGGGGATGGTTAGGAGGAGGTTGGTGGTAGAGAGAAGGGAGAGGAGAGGAGATTGGTGGTGGAAAGGAACATGACATTCCACTTCTATGTAGAGCAATATTCCTGTTCTGTAATGCTACAGTGCAGCTTGCGGAGCAACTGCCTCAAAGCTCCGGAGACCCAGGATCAATCCTAACCCAGGTCTGTGTGGAGTTTGAAATTTCTTCCAAAAGCTGCCACGGTTGTCTCCCACTTAAAGTCTATAAGATACAGCAGCAGAATTTGGCACTTCAAGTGTGCTCCGCCATTTAAACATGGCTGATTTTTTCACCCCCATCTCCTGCATTGTTCCCCTAACCTTTAAGCCCCTCACAATCTTGAACCTATAAATTTTTACCTTACATATTACCAATGACTTGGCTGCATGTTCCTTTTGTGGTAACAAATTCTACAGATTCAACACCCACTGAATGAAGAAATACCTCCTAATCTCAGTTTAAATGTGAAGTAATATACACAAAATGCTGGAGGAACTCAGCATGCCAGGCAGCATCTATGGAAAAGAGTAAACAGTCAATATTTCAGGCTGAGACTCTTCATTAGAACTGGAAAAAGAGAAATTAGAAGTCAGAGTAAGAAGTTGGGGAAGGAGAGGAAGTGTACAAGGTAGTAGGTGATAAGTGAAACCTAGAGAGGGGGAGGGGTGAAGTGAAGAGCTGGGAAGTTGACTGGTGAAACAGATAAAGGGCTGGAGAAGGGGGGACGTGACATAAGAAGATTGAGGCCATGGAAGAAAGGGAAGGAGAGGGAGCACCAGAGGGAGTTGATGGGCAGGTAGGGAGATAAGGTGAAAGAGGGAAATGGGAATGGCGAATGCTGAAGGAGAAGGAAGGGGGCAATTGCCAGAAGTTCGAGAAATCGATGTTCATGCCATCAAGTTGGAGACTACCCAGAGGAAGTAAGGTGTTGCTCCTCCAACCTGAGTTGGCCACATCGCAACAGTAGAGGAGGCTGCTGGAGGAGCAACACCTTGTATTACGCCGTGATGAGGCCACACTCAGGTTGTACTTCTCACACTACCTTGTACTTCTTCCTCTCCTTCCCCCACCTTCTTACTCTGACTTCTAATCTCTTTTTCCCAGTACTGATGAAAGGTCTTGGCCCAAAACATTGACTGTTCACTCCTTTCCATAGATGCTGCCAGGCCTGCTGAGTTCCTCCAGCATTTTATGTGTATTACTTTGATTTCCAGCATCTGCAGATTCTCTCTTGTTTTTAAAGAGAAGTGCCTTTATTCTGAGGCTATGCCTGTTCTTATAATGGAAACATATTCTTCACATCCACTTTATCCACGCCCTTCAATATCTGAGAGGTTGCAAAAAGATCCTCTCCTCACACTTCTGAACTCCATTGTGTACAGGCCTAATGGCATCAAATGGTCCTCATTTGATAAGCCTTTCATTTCTGGGATCGTTCTTGTGAATCTCCTCTGGACCCTCTCAAGGGCCCGTTTTCTCGGATGCAGAGCTCAAAATTGCTCACGATCTTTCAAATGTGGTCTGACCCATGCCTCATGAAGCCCAGTAGCACATGTTCCATTCCTCTCACAGTCAATGCTAACATTGCTTTTGCCTTCCTTGCTGCAGTCACAGCCTGTGAGTTATGTGGGTTGGCAAGTTAACTGGTCTCTGTAAACTGACCCTAGTGTGTACGTGACTGGTGGAATCTGGTGGGAGTTGATGGAAATATGGCCAGAATAAAACGGGGCAAACATAGAATAAAAGTAAGTGGGTATTTCACAGTCACTGCGTACTCAGGGACCAAAGGGCCTGACTCGGAGATGGAAGATTGTAATGGTAATGGGAGAAGCCTTGGTCTTTCAGTGAAGCAAGAAGTGTGCAGCAAACAAGACAGGTATAATGCTAACCTTCAGCTCACAGCACTCGAGGCTATTGCTATTAACAGGGGCCAGTAATATAATTGACATGATTGTAAACAGGCTGGTGCATGTGTTCCATAATGGTGACCTGCCAGTATGTGGGGTGTCTATAACTCATTCAGATACTTAGAATACTACATGTATTTAAACAATGTTGAGAGAGCTCATTTATATATATTGATGAGAGACAAAATGTGTATCCCATATTAAGTCAGTCTGATTGGGAGCTGTTGGAATGGATTGAAAACTTGGAATTTTTGCACGAAGTTCTGACTAGTATATCTCCAGTCTCTCTGACTTAACCTGTTAAAACTCTCAATCTTGTCAAAGTCAAAATCGAGTTTACTTTCAGCAGCATCATAGGCACAGAGTAACATATAAGAAAAAATATAAAATTAACATAAATTATGCACAATTTTTACAAGAAGGAACGTATTTAGAACAAACAAGAGGAAGTCCTCAGACATATTCAACTTCAACTGCAGAAATGAAAGGTTGAATGACTGTAAATACACCAGCACAGATCTTTAGTACCCTGTCAGATATGCTGCATACACTAGATGCCTTTCATGGATTCATTCTCTTGAATGATGCCCAGATGTTGGCTTCAGAGACTGAGATTACAGGGTCGTCTGGAGATGGGGATCTTGTGTGGGTGTGTCATAGTTCTTCTCATCAAAGCATACATAATTGGCTTATCTGCAAGTGATGGATTGTTACCATTTATATTCGAGTCATGGAATCATCAATTGTGGAAACAGGCTTGTCAGCCAGCTGAGTCCACACTATTTCTACACTAACCCTATCTGATTCTCCCCACATTCTCACTAACTCCTCAAATTCCACCATTCGCTACCACAATAGGGATAATTTACAGTGGCCAAATAATCCACCAATCTGTATGTCAGAATCCAAATTAGGGTTATTATCACTGCATTTGTCATGAAATTTGCTGTTTTGGGGAAGCAGTACAGTGCAAGAAATTATTGTAACAATAAAAGAGAAATGTGCCAAGGATGAATAATGATTTGGTATTCATGGGTTCATGTGCCATTCAGAAATGGCAGAGGGGAAGAAGTTGTAACGTAAATGTTGACTGTGGGTCTTCTGACTCCTGTACCTCCTTCCTGATGGTAGTAATGAGAAGTGGGCATATCCCAGATGGTGAGAGTCCTTAATGGTGGATGCCAGTTTCTTGAAATAGCCTCTTTTGAAGATGTTCTCAAACCCATAGTTGTGTTGTTTGTGAAAGTATCTTGGGATATTTGGCTTTGCTAAAAGTGCTATATAAATGTGTGTTGCTTGGATTTGTTTTCAGTGTATTTGATTTCACAGAGTTAGTTACTATTCTAAAGGTGGTTTAGTGAGAACATAAAATCTATGCACCTTTGAATGACTTAATGGGCTAAGTGCAAAATGCAAATTAGCATTAATTTTACACAAGTCACATTTTCATTGAGATGATAGATTGTACTTCCTTTTTTACAACATTATGTGCACCTGGAAAGGATTTCTTTGTAATGTACCTTGAAACATAAATTTCCGGGACAAGATGGCGCCAGCGAACAACGCAACCAAGGGCGACCAGGTGGTTCATGAAACTACTTTTTTCACTTCTTTTACATCTTCATTTTCTTTCAAATGTTGTTCTGTTATTGTTGGAGTCTCTGATCTGCATTTTGGTGGTGTGTTTTCGAGCTGATTGAGCAATCTGGCGTTTGGCTGTCTCTGAGGAAGTTCGGTTAGGCATCAAGCAAAGCATGTGGCCTCAAGGCTAGGAAGCCTGGACATGGGGTGTGAGCCTATGATCAACTCCATTTCTCACTGATCTCACTAATGATCTCTCCCCCCTCTCCCCCCTCCCCCAACCCCCCCCCCACCCCACCCCCCTAGTGGAGTCTTGGGCAAAGTTTCGTCAATGCAGTTTGTGGATTAGACTCTGTATTTCATGTTATGATGTGTTTCTGATTTTTGTTCCTACTTTGGGCAATTTTGATTGGTGTGGCCTGCAGATAACAAGCAACACAGCACTAGATTGAACTGAACCAAATATGCCTGCACTTTTTTGATTTTGTGTTTTATATTGATTCCGTTCATTTTTTCTGCCGTTTGTATGATTTGATTTTTTTGTGTGTTGGGGGATGGAGTGAACGGGTTCCATGGTCGCCTCTGTTTTGTGGCTGACTATGAGAAGGTGCATCCCAAGTTTGTATACTCCATACATACTTGGATAATAAATATACTTTAAATCTTTGAATTTATCTTCTGGTTTCTTTGTTCTGTTGGGGTGGAGTAGATCATGAATATTGATGTTTCCCCTTTGCTGGAATAAACAATGGTCCTGATTGTCTACAGATGGAATGAATATCTCTGAGGATGCCAGATGGCAAATGAGTGTAAATTGCTTGCCATTTCTCTATCAATGTGTTCGTTAGAAGGCAGCCAATGAGTGCTAGAGGGCAATGATTAGTGATAGAGGTTCCCTTACTGCAT
Organism: Mobula birostris; assembly: GCF_030028105.1. Taxonomy (NCBI): domain Eukaryota; kingdom Metazoa; phylum Chordata; class Chondrichthyes; order Myliobatiformes; family Myliobatidae; genus Mobula; species Mobula birostris. Next base: position 91,730,985 of record NC_092370.1, on the reverse strand, counting down.
TTGGTGCATACAGTCTGGTCTTCACTGCAACCAGACACAGGCCAGGTGACTGTCTTGCAGAATACCTCAGTCAGACTGCAAGTTCCAGTCTCCTGACTCTTCAATTCTATGTTCCACTTTATTCTGTTCTCTTGGTTGTCAGCCTCCTCCAGTGTTCTGATGATGTCAACTGTCAGCATCTCATCTTCAGTACATTGCAGCCCTTGAGAATAAATATTGAAGTTAGCAATTTTAGTTGGCTATTTTTGTCCCTCTCCCTCCACACATGAATATTTGTCAACTTCAATTTGTTTCTTTTTCTCTCTTCTGTCTCCTATGATGAATTTCATAGTAATTGTCACTTTGACATCTTTGGTTGTTACCTGTCAAAGATACTCCCTCTGTTGTATCCATTGCTAGAACAGTAAACATGCTTGCTTTCTTAATTTTTCATTTTTAATGAAGGCTCATCCACCTGAAATGATTGCTCTGTTTCTCACCCCATAGACGCTGTTTGACCAGCTGAGCATTTTCATTTTTGTTTGGATTACCAGCATGTGCAGCTTTTTGCTCTAATTGCAGCTTGCATGATGTGTTTACCTTCTCATTACAGGGAGGAGAATTTTGTTTTTCCTATACTTTGAGGATGCTCTCATCAAGTGAAAAGAAAACAAAGTAATTCAGAAAATAAAAATAGTGGGATAATCATCATAATGGGAGTGCTATATTACCCAATCAAAATGTTCAAAATTTTAAATGTGATATTATAAAATGATTTAGAAAATAGAAGCTAACATGGATAATTAACTTCAAGGAGGACTTTATATTACCCGATCAAAGTGTGAAAAAATGTGAAGGATAGTGAACTGCAAGGAGAGGAGCCATTAAGCTGGAAAGAGTGCAGAGGAAATTAATGAGGATATTGCCAGGACTAAAGGGGCTGAGTTATGGAGAGAGCTTGAGTAGGTTGGGACTTTTCAGATTGGAGCGTAGGAAAATGAGGGATGATCTTAAGAGGAATATAAAATTATGAGGACATAGGTAGTGATTCTACACAATCTGCTTTCAAGGGTTGAGGAATCAAGCACTAGAGGACATGAATTTAAGGTGGTAATACCCAGCAAGTGGTTAGTATATGCAATGAGCTGTCAGAGGAAGTGGTTGAAGCATGTGCATTAACAACATTTAAAAAGGTAGTTGGATAGGTATAGGGATGGGAAAGGTTTAGGAAGATATGGGTCAAATGGGAATAGGTTAGAGTGGAATATTGGTCAGCATAGACCAAAATTTATAATCAAAGGAGGTAATTTATGTGTCACCATATACTGCTCTGACATTCATTTTCTTGTGGGCATTCACAACAGAACAAAGAAAAACAAAAGAATAACAAGCAACCAGTGTTCAAAAGAAGTCAAACTGCCCCAAGCTGGAACATGAGTTGTAGAGTCCTTGAACACGAGTCTATTGATTGTGTTCAGTCATCAGTTCAGTATTGTGAGTGAAATTGTCCACGTTGGTTCAGGAGCCTGAAGGTTGACAGGTAATAACTGTTCCGAAACCTGGTGGTATGGAACCTAAGGCTCATGTTCCTCTTTCTGATGGTAGCAGTGAGAAGAGAGCATGGCCTGGATGGAGGGGTTCCTTGATAATAGATGCTGCTTTCTTGTAGCAGGAGGACTTTTTTTGTGATAACCTGTACTGTAAACACCAGTTTTTATACACTTTTTCATTCCTGGGTGCTGGTGTTTCCATCCTAGGCTGTGATACAGCCAGCCAGGATATTCTTCTTAGCCATTCTGCAGAAGTTTGTCTAAGTTTTTGATCCCATGCTGAACCTTTGCAAACTTCTAAGAAAGTAGAGATGCTGCTTTACCTTCTTTGAAATGACACTAATGTGCTACCTCCTACCCAAGATCCACAAACCTGCCTGTCCTGGCCGACCTATTGTCTCAGCTTGCTCCTGCCCCACCAAACTCATCTCTGCATACCTCGACACTGTTTTATCACCCCTTGTTCAATCCCTTCCGACCTATGTTCGTGACACTTCTCACGCTCTTAAACTTTTCGATGATTTTAAGTTCCCTGGCCCCCACCGTTTTATTTTCACCATGGATGTCCAGTCCTTATATACTTCCATCCTCCATCAGGAAGGTCTCAAAGCTCTACGCTTCTTTTTGGATTCCAGACCTAATCAGTTCCTCTCTACCACCACTCTGCTCCGTCTAGCGGAATTAGTCCTTACTCTTAATAATTTCTCCTTTGGCTCCTCCCACTTCCTCCAAACTAAAGGTGTAGCCATGGGCACCCGTATGGGTCCCAGCTATGCCTGCCTTTTTGTTGGCTTTGTGGAACAATCTATGTTCCGTGCCTATTCTGGTATGTGTCCCCCACTTTTCCTTCGCTACATCGACGACTGCATTGGCGCTGCTTCCTGCACGCATGCAGAACTCGTTGACTTTATTAGCTTTGCCTCCAACTTTCACCCTGCCCTCAAGTTTACCTGGTCCATTTCCGACACCTCCCTCCCCTTTCTAGATCTTTCTGTCTCTGTCTCTGGAGACAGCTTATCCACTGATGTCTACTATAAGCCTACTGACTCTCACAGCTATCTGGACTATTCCTCTTCTCACTCTGTCTCTTGCAAAAATGCCATCCCCTTCTCGCAATTCCTCCGTCTCCGCCGCATCTGCTCTCAGGATGAGGCTTTTCATTCTAGGACGAGGGAGATGTCTTCCTTTTTTAAAGAAAGGGGCTTCCCTTCCTCCACTATCAACTCTGCTCTTAAACGCATCTCCCCCATTTCACATACATCTGCTCTCACTCCATCCTCCCGCCACCCCACTAGGAATAGGGTTCCCCTGGTCCTCACCTACCACCCCACCAGCCTCCGGGTCCAACATATTATTCTCCGTAACTTCCGCCACCTCCAACGGGATCCCACCACTAAGCACATCTTTCCCTCCCCCCCTCTCTCTGCATTCCGCAGGGATCGGTCCCTACACAACTCCCTTGTCCATTCGTCCCCCCCATCCTTCCCTACTGATATCCCCCCGGCACTTATCCGTGTAAGCGGAACAAGTGCTACACATGCCCTTACACTTCCTCCCTTACCACCATTCAGGGCCCCAAACAGTCCTTCCAGGTGAGGCAACACTTCACCTGTGAGTCGACTGGGGTGATATACTGCGGCCGGTGCTCCCAATGTGGCCTTTTATATATTGGCGAGACCCGACGCAGACTGGGAGACCGCTTTGCTGAACATCTACGCTCTGTCCGCCAGAGAAAGCAGGATCTCCCACTGGCCACACATTTTAATTCCACATCCCATTCCCATTCTGACATGTCTATCCACGGCCTCCTCTACTGTAAAGATGAAGCCACACTCAGGTTGGAGGAACAACACCTTATATTCCGTCTGGGTAGCCTCCAACCTGATAGCATGAACATCGACTTCTCTAACTTCCGCCAGGCCCCACCTCCCCCTCGTACCCCATCTGTTACTTATTTTTATGCACACATTCTTTCTCTCACTCTCCTTTTTCTCCCTCTGTCCTTCTGAATATACCTCTTGCCCATCCTCTGGGTCCCCCCCCCCTTGTCTTTCTTCCCAGACCTCCTGTCCCACGATCCTCTCATATCCCCTTTCGCCTATCACCTGTCCAGCTCTTGGCTCTATCCCTCCCCCTCCTGTCTTCTCCTATCATTTTGGATCTCCCCCTCCCCCTCCAACTTTCAAATCCCTTACTCACTCTTCCTTCAGTTAGTCCTGACGAAGGGTCTAGGCCTGAAACGTCGACTGCACCTCTTCCTACAGATGCTGCTTGGCCTGCTGCGTTCACCAGCAACTTTGATGTGTGTTGCTTCTAATGTGCTAGTCCTAAAATAGACCCTCTGACATGATAATGCCCAGGAATTTTAAGTTAGTATTCCACCTCCAATTCTCTAATGAGCACTTGCTTATGAACCCCTGATTTCTTCCTCCTGCAGTCAATAATTAGCTTTTTGGTTTTGCTGATGTTGAATTGAAAGGTTGTTGTTCTGGTACCATTCAACCAGATTTTCAATCTCCCTCCTATATGCTGAATCATCACCATGTTTAATTTGGCCACAGCAGTTTCAGCCCAAGACTCTTCATCAGGACTGTAAAGGAAGGGGGAGGAAACCAGAATATGAAGGTGGGGGAAAAGGGAAGGAATGCAAACTCGAAGGTGATAGGTGAAGCCAGGCAAAGGGGGAGGGAGCATGGAGGTGATAGGTAGAAAATGTGAATGGCTGAGCAAGAAGGAACCTGATAGGAAATGAGAGTCGGCCATAGGAGAAAGGGAAGGAGGAGGGGCATGATCCGGACTGTTAGCATCAAACGAGAGGGTAAAATGTAGAAAATAGTCGTGCTTCAAGCAAAACTTGAAATTAGAAGGAATTTTAAACAAATATGTATGGAACAAAAAAAATGTAAACTACTGGAAGATATCCAGAAGGTTTTCTGCTGAGAGAACAGGGCTAACAGGGCAACAGAGAACAAGAGAGAGCTTTGGGTCAATGACCTTTCACCCTGAAGACATAGAATAGATTTTCTGGCTGAATAAAATGTTACTGTTACATAATTTAACTCATTTTTAAAAATTAAATTTGAGGGATGTGATTAAGGAGTATTAGCAAAGTTAGAATAACTGGAAGCTGCCTGTGGCATCCTGACTCCATAGAATTAACAGACCTATGGAAAGGGTTGGAACATATAATGAAAGATAAATGTTATCATGGTGTTTTGAGTAATCAAAAAGTGGAGCTTGCATCCAGAGGGAAGAATATAGTCGACATGGGCATGTAGGTTTAAGGGGCTGTTTCTGTGCTAAGTGACTCCATGATGAGTGAAAGAGGGTGCAAGTTACCTTGAAAAAAGTAACAAGTTATATGGGATTACACTTTGAAATAAAATGCCAAGAGAGGAAAAGTTATGTTGGATATTTTTGGTAACTGCATCTGTGACTCTATTAATACAAAATAGAAGTAAAATAGAAAATGCTGGATGTACTCAGGAGGTCAGGCAGCATCCAGGCAAAGAGAAATTATGGTTAGGTTGAAGCTTTGACAGAAGGATCTTTGATCTGAAGCATTAACTAGATGCTGCCTGAACTGCTGAATATTTCCACCATTTTCTTTTAGAATTTCAGACTTCCAGAATTTGCATTTTTTTCTCGTATTTTAATATGTTTGAAATTGTTTTTCTGTTTCCATTGAAGAAATAGACTTTTCCAATTCCTTGTTTAAACTGTTGTAATAGAGAAGTGCCTGGGAACATTGTGTGGTGGGTGCTGATCTGAAGATAAGGAACAAGATGAATACCTCTCAAAATAAGATGATTTTCACTATCTTCCAGGTGTGGTACTTGCCAATTTTGTAGTCTGCCAAGTTACCGGGGAATCTTTCATTGCACTTCATTTAAGTTGATTATATACCTCATGGATGGTGTTGAAAGACTAAATGTGCAAAGATGTAGATCTGCAAGTTAACATGTTATGATGGAGGAACAACCTCTAAATAGAAAGAGGAATACTGTATATATTGTGTTCCACTGTCAGCCTCAGTGAGCACTCGCAACTTATGTGAGGATAACAGTCATCATTATGTAAAAAAAGAAAGTGGTACTTAGAGTTTATTCAATGCAGACAACAGTAATATTCCATAAAGATCACTGATATTACACGTAATTTCTGTAAATGATTTGGATATTGGGGTAAATAAATTAGTATCTCAGTTTGTTGATGATGTCAAGCTAAGAGACTCAGCTAATACTGAGGAAGAATAGAATATAATTAGGAAGCCTATAGATAGCTAATAACGTGGGAAATTAAGTTCACCATTGAAAAAGGTGAGATAATAAGATAAATAGAAATGTCAGCTGAACTTCATAAAATAAAGAAAGATCAAATAGGAAAGAAGAGCAAATGGTCCAATGTGAATTTATGAACAAATTATTAATCATAGCAGTGTTGAACAATTTAAAATGGTAATAAATTATAGGGGATTACTCCAAGGAATAAAGTGTCCAGAAAGGAAAAAATTATGTTGGACACTTTTAGTAACCTCATCAGGTTAAGTAATCTGTATGGTTCCCATTTCCGTGGCATAAATAAGAATGTAGAAATACTAAAGAAACCGTGGAAATAAATTTACAGGAATGGTACTGGTATTTTAATTATACAGTTTTGTATGAAAGTCTTAGGCACATATACTGTATATAGCTAAGATGCACAGTACTGTAGTAATTTTATGTATTCATCTGCACTGCTGCTGCTGCAAAAAAAACAAATTTCATGGCATATGCAAGTGATGATAAACCTGATTCTGATATGGGTCTCTATTGTGGAAGGGGTCAGGGCGAGGGGAATCATGGTTGGGAAAATTGCAAGTGAGAGGGGAGGGAGTGTGAAGCACCAGAGAGACATTCTGTAAGATCAACAAACCAATTGTTTGGAATCAAATGTCAAACTCGCTCTGCACTCCATGTTGACAAATACAGTACTGCACAAAAGTCTTAGGCACATATACAGTACATAGCCTGTAAAATATACTAAAATTTGGCAGAAGGAAAGGATGTTGGGAATGGTGAGAGTGGGTTTAGGACAGGTGGCAGAGAAGGAATGCCAGGGATGGTGGATGGCACACCCAGCCCTGAGACACTAAGCAAGGTCATTTGATTCCAAACAATTGTGTAAAAGTCTCAGGCACTCTAGCTATAAACAGTATGTATGCCAAAGACTTTAGCACAGTACTGGAACTGCTTGGAGAATTAAGAGATTGGGATCCTTTCCTATAGAAAATAGGAGAAATGGCGGACTTTTGACACAGGCATATTACCATTATGAATGTGTTAGATGTTTCTTCACAGGAGAATCTTAAAAGCAGGGACAATAAACAATGGGGGCTACATATTGGGGTCAGTATGAAGCACTGAGGTGTTATGGACTCTGTTATATTAATTCACCCTAGAATCAGAGCATAAAGCATAGAACAATATGGTAAAGAAATGGGCCCTTTGTCCCTGATGTCTGTGTCGAACAAGATGCAGAGTTAAACTAAAGCCCTTCTGCCTGCTGATGATCCATATCCCTCCATTCCTTGCATATTTTATCTAAAAACATCATAAAAACTACTGTGGCTGTGAGACTAATAAATATCCTGCCACCTCCACCACCTCATCACTAGGACGGCGAGCAGGTTACTGTTTAGTTTTGTGTGCTGAGCATTTTGCATTATATTTTGTTAACGTTTGTAATAATGTTTTAATTTATGTGCTATGTGTAATATATGTATTACGGGATGTTGTTTTATTTGGGTGTACATATGTACAGACAGATAACAATAAACTTAACTTGAACTGAAGGCTATTTCCTTTTATCGTCACCTTGGCAGCCTGTTGTGGGCAGCTGTGCTTTCTGAGTTCCTCCAGCACTGTGTGTATTGCTCAGTATCCTGGCCTATACCCTTTCCTAAGTGTCCACATCATTCCTGTAATGGAACAGATTCCTAGAATAGCATGGAATCATCGAGTCAAACAGCAGAGAAACACACCACCAGAGCACTGCAAATTCATTCCCTTCTGACACTAATCTAACTCACTTTTCATTGTTACAACTAATTCAGCTTCTGCTGCTACTCCTGGCAATGCAGTCCAGACTCTATAACAAAATTCCTCTTATCACTGTTGCGTTTTTGCCAATTTTCTCCATTCTATATCCCTAAACTCTTGACTCCTCTGCCAATGGGTGTGAAGATAACTCCCCCTCGGATCTGCTCTAAACATCCAACCTTAAACCAATGCCTATAAAAAAAACTTTTTAAAATCTTGGCATTTTATAACAGATTATAAGGTAGACATGACTCAGGTAACTTGTTCAGCAGTGTGACCTAGCCATTAGCGATTCAGCTACTCCTCAAAAAGCAAGAAGTTTAAAATCAATAATCATGTATAAAGTGTAGAAGTGCAAATCAGCTTACGAATTCTGTGCTGATTTGTCTTAGTGAAGATTACAACTGTGCAGGGGATCAGGTTACCATTGACATCAACTTCTAAATTTCCAGAATTCATTGTGGCAGATGTTGTTGTCAGTATTAACAGCAGTGATGGTGGGCTGTCAGTTTTAGTGTCAATATGACTGCAAGTTCTAGGCTAAGGTATTTAATAATAAATCCAGTAGGGAATAAACGTTTTATTTTATTTATTGATTGTAAATAAGTTGGTTTTAAAGAACGTAGTTAAAATACAACAATGAGCTCAAGATATCTCAGCCTGGAATTTAGTCTGCCTGTAGCTTTGATATGAAAATACTTTGTAGAGACTTCTTATTATTTTATTCAGTTTCATTTCACCAATTCCACTGTTTCTGATATTCAATTCCTATTGTATGGCCTGTAAAAATTTTAAATTTTATGTTTGAACAAAATGTAATGTACTCTCTGGGGGGAGGAGGAGAAGATGGTGGCGTGACGGCAGCGCGTGCAGCCTCTCTGGTGATCGATATCTGTAATCTGTCAAGTAGGGGACCGTGCACAATTCTGATTTGTTGGAGACGGACGTGAGAGTATGGAGGAACATCTGGAAAACTTCTGAAATGCCCGCTACTGTGTGGTTAACCGGGATCTCTAAAGCAGACGGACCTAAATCCTTAGCTTTGCTTGATTTAGCGGCTGGGGCGAGGTCGAAGGCGCTCAGCAGAGGATATCGCTCGGAAGACTGTATCGGAGGGGCTGGTTGGAGGCTCGAAGTTTTCAGACGGACGGACTCAGTGTTGACTGCGGTCAGCTGCTTCCAAGGCATCGGCAAGTTGACGGTGCCTGGAGGTTTATCGCAGGGAGTTTCTCACTTTTGCTGCTGCTATCGGGGACTCGGGAGTCGATCGACTCGAGGACTTTGAGACTATTTTTACCATGCTCATGGTTTGTTCTTCATCAAATTATGGTATTGCTTTGCACTGCTGTAACTATATGTTATAATTATGTGCTTCTGTCAGTGTTAGTCTTTGGTTTGTCCTGTTTTCTGTGATATCACTCCGGAGAAACATTGTATCATTTCTTAATGCATGTATGCATTTCTAAATGACAATAAAAGAGGACTGAGTGTTCTCATAATCTAATGTGTTAAGTTTTTGGGACAAATATGAATAAATAACAAGATGGTAAATGAATGTTAAGATCCTCAAAGCCAAGCTTCATGCTGTGTTTTTATTAAGGAAAGTAAACACCAGCTGCGTTGTTCAATACATATTCAATTTCTTCCTGGACCATAATAGTTGAAATATGCAGCCATTGTCTTTCCTCTAAGATTTATGTATGTTATTGTTTCAAATATATACATAGAAGATCACAGAGGAATCAATATGTATGGTGTGGCTGGTCAACACCATGTAATACACCAGCTGTTACACTTTTAGCATGGTAATATTTTTCTCCCCCTCTCTCTCTCTCCACCTACTCTCCGTTATTAGATCTTTCCACTATGGTAAATACTTTTCTTTCCTGCGATATTTTGTCCTGTATCTTAGTTTTTCTTTTTTAATTTTTCTTTTTTTTTAGTTTTTCATTTAGTCTTTTTCTGTCCCTTCAAACGTCTTTCTCGGGCTGAAACGTCTGGCAGGAAGTTCTGATGCTGGGTTTCCACCCAAAGCGTTGGCAGTTTCTTTACCCCTGTAAGTGCTGCTCAACCTGCTGAATTGCTTCGGAGATTGCCACCCTGAATGTCTTCCAAGAAAATGATTCAGAGGCAAGAGTGAAGTGTTGCACTTTGGGATGTCTTCCAAGAAAATGATTCCAGGCAAGAGTGAAGTGTTGCACTTTGGGAAGTCAAATAAAAGGGGACGGTGCAAAGTTAATGATAGGCCCCTAAACAGCATTGAGGTACAGTGAGAGCTTGAGGTTCATGTCCATAGTTCATTGAAAGTAGCTATGTAATGGATAAGGTGGTGAACAAGGTGTATAACATGTTTTCCCTCATTAGTCAGTATGTTGAATATCGGAGTAAGGAAGTCATGCTACAGCTACATAAAACTTTAGTCAGACCACAGTTGGAGTATTGGTGTGGTTTTGGGTCCTTTATGGGAAGATACAAAGGAGGTTTACCAAAGACATTGCCTGGATTAGAGGGTATGAGCTACCAGGAAAATTTGGACAAATCTTAGATTGTTCCTCCCAGAGTGATGGAAGCTGAGGGAAGCTCAGACAGATGTTTTTATAATTATGAGAGGCATAGATAGGGTAGACAGTCAGAATCTTTTCCCCAGGGTAGAAATGTTAACCACCAGAGAACATGTTTTAAGGCTAGTAAGGTGAAGTTTAAAGATGGTGTGAAAGTTTTTTACGCAGAAAGTGTTAAGTGTCTGTAATGTACCGGGGTAGTAGTGGAAGCAGGAAGTTTGGAGTCTGAGGCTTTTAGGTAGACATATGAATATGAAAGGAATGGAAAGATATAGATAAAACAAAGGAGGAGGACATATAGTACAAATTAGCAACAAGGTAGGCAGAATATTGTGCTGTTCTGTTCTGTGTGCTATGAGATCTCATTGCAACATTGACAGAATTGTCCTCCTTGGCGGTACAACTGAGCAGTTGATTTCCAATAGAATATATGTACTTTGCCCTGAGAACTCAACTACCAACAGGGAGTATAAAAATACATCTCAGGGTCAATGACAGGACTGCAAGGAATTCAGAACGATGTAAAAATAAAGATTGTGGTGTCCATCTCTTTAAAAGTGGACTTATTAGCCCTATCTCCATGTTTCCACTTACAACACCTCCAGTATTAACCTGTGGAATTTATTTCATTCTCTTGTAGACTGACAAGGGTAGAATGTTTATGTTGTTGCTCTGTCGTCATAAATTGAGTAGCATTTAAGGTGAATAAGTGGGGCCCAGTACATCTTCAGGGATAGCTACAAATCCTGAGGATTGGATTTGCGTTTTACTTACAGTTGAAGAAGTGATATAAAATTTTCTTTCAAGTGGCCAAGGCAAGCCCCATTAAGAAAGAATCAGAATCAGGTTTATTATCACAGGCATGTGTCATGAAATTTGTTAACTTAGCAGCAGCAGTTCAATGAAGAAGAAGAAAAATAATAATAATAAATCAATTACAGTATACGTATATTGAATAGATTAAAAATCGTACAAAAACAGAAATAATATATATTTAAAAAGTGAAGTAGTGTTCACGGGTTCAATGTCCATTTAGGAATTGGATGGCAGAGGGGAAGGAGCTGTTCCTGAATCGCTGAGTGTGTGCCTTCAGGCTTCTGTACCTCCTACCTGATGGTAACAGTGAGAAAGGGGCATGCACTGGGTGCTGGAGGTCCTTAATAATGGATGCTGCCTTTCAGAGTCACCGAGGACAGGTACAGGTTAAAGTTAGATGTTGAGGTTTGATAGTAATCCATTGCATACAGATTTCGGGTCAAGCTTGCAATGTACAGTCCCTCAATGACAGCACCTCATTGTGTGCACTGGTGACCAAGGCCAGGGTGTCCCATCAGTTTTATAGATGGAACAGCTTCAATATTCATGACCAATGTGGTTCAATATTTATACCTGGAATAAAATGTTGTGATTTGCTGACAAGTAATATAAGCTAATGTGAGAGGTAAGGACAGGGACTCCAAAATTGGTAACTCTCTTCTTATTCCCCACTTGTTTGATAAAATTGCTCAGGAATGCATCCATTAGGCAAAGGACACACTGCTATTCCTTGGACTTCTGTTGAGCTTTGTAATTCAGTTTAAGATTCCACTGGGTTCATCAGCTGATTGGTGTTTATTTTCAGCTTAGCCTACAGAGAGAAGCATTCATCCAACAATCCCTGGAGCCCCAGTAGATATCATTAAGATAATATAGTCATTTTATTTCAGACTGAGGCAAAAGGGAAGTAATCAATTTGGAGCAAAGATGTGATAGGCAAATTGCAATTACATTTTTTAAAATCAGAACGATGAAATAAAGGTAGAATCCTCCCCAGGGTGTGTTATGTCTGATTTCCAGGTAATTAGTTGGGGCGCCTCTTTCTGAAAACCTTGATGCAAATTAAAGGAAAGAGAAAATAAATGGATATTACAGAACAGGTGCAAGTTTGACAGTAAATCCACAGCAGATTAGAGAACAGTTAAAATGTGTGGAAAGATTTTGCAGTGGGACACTTAATCAAGAGTTATATCACAATATGTTCCCGTTCTAATTAAAAGGGCGTATGTAAAAATTGCCGTGTAGCTGAAGACTGCAGTGAATGGTGTAATGTATGGATCTGTTTCCTTTAGAGTAATTACCCCCCCCCTTAGCACTTCATATTCATTGGTTGCCTGCACATATGCTGTTGTCTACGCATGCACATTGTTCTCTCTTTCAGCAATGTAAACACACTAGTTAAAGCCATCTCTCGCATACGTACTTTTATTTAATTGATATACAGTTGTGAACAATCACAGCAAATCAGCAACGAGTATGAAGCTGAATGTCTGAAAATATCACGAACTGCGCCGACGGTTCTGGCACAATTACGGGACGAGACAGCGAGGGAAGGCCGTCACACATGAGTAACAGTGAAAGACGTAGCTTCAGTCAGCAAAGTTGATGAACTTAATAGTGCTAATGAAGGCTGAGAGTCGTATGTTGAGAAGGTTGGACTGTATTGTAATATGAACAACATGTAGAAGCAGAAGAAAGCCCCTGCATTTGTGGCTTAATAGGTGCAAGAACGTACAGTCTCTTACACAATTTAGTAATCCCTGAAAAGCCAACAAGCAAGATGTTCGGTGAAATTGTTACAATTTAAAAAAATCCCTTGAGCCCTAATCCACTGGTAATAGCTGAGAGATTTAAATTTTATAAAAGGAACCAGTCAAAAGGTGAAAGACTTTCTGAATACATTGCAGAAATGCACAAACTTTCTGTTACTTTTGAGATGTACTTTCTGATGGATTAAGGGAGAGGCTTATATGTGGCATGCATAGTCAAAGCACTCAAATAAGGTTACTGGCAGAAAGAAACCCAACCTTAGAACAGGCATTGGCCAGCACAAGGTGGACAACTTTCTTTATGTATATTGGAACTCTGTTGATGCACCAACAAATGAAATACCTACAATAGTGTTCATGAGCAGAAATCTTAGATCTTGCATTGGCCTCCTGAAACCAAACCTCCAGAGGGAAGTACAGAATAAACAGTTCAGCCAGTTGCCACATGAAGCAGCAAGTGATTACTGAAAAGACAGGTGGACACCCAGTTGGAGAGCTACAAAAACCAGACCACTGATGTACACAATGGATGTTCATAATCAGACATGCAGACATCATGTGGGCCAAACTGAAGAGTACCCCTGAGTCAATTGCATCCAACAAGACAGAAGCAGTCTGAGCAATGCCAATGCATTACATCCTTGCATTTATATTCGATTCGTCTCAAAATGAATGCTAACATTGCACTTACCTTCTTCACCACTGACTGACTTTGGCCTATTTTATCATGTGCCATCATGTCCTTCAGGCAAAATGGTGCCAGTGTTACAATACTACTTCTTAGAGTCATGAAGTCATAGATTCATAGAAAAATAAAGCACAGAAACAGGCCTTTCCTCCCAACTAACCGTGCCAAGAAAGTTACTAGCATGGTTAAAGCATTGGGTGATTGATAGGAGGGAGCAAATGGGAATAAAAGTATGCTTTTCTGGTTGGCAGCCTGTGACTCTTGGTGTTCCACCGGAGTGGGTGCTGGGACCACTTCTTTTTATGCTGTATAACAATGACTTACATGATGGAATAGATGTCTTTTTTTGCCAAGTTTGCAGATGATGCGAAGATTGGTGGAGGGGCAGATAGTTTTGAGGAAACAGGAAGGCTGCAGAATGACTTAGATAGATTAGGAAAATGGGCAAGAAAATGGCAAGTGAAATACAATGCTGGAAAATGCATGGTCATACACTTTAGTAGAAGAAATAAATCTGTAGACTATTTTCTAAATGGGGAAAGAATCCAAAAATCTGAGATGCAAAGGAACTTGAGCCCTTGTATGGAACATCCTAAAGGTTAGCTTGCAGGTTGAGTCGGTGGTGAGTAAGGCAATTGCAATGTTAGCATTGATTTCAAGAGGTCTAGAATATAAGAGCAGGGATGTGTTGCTGAGGCTTTATAAGGCACTGGTGAGGCTTCACCTTGAGTATTCTGAACAGCTTTGGGCTCCTTATCTAAGAAAGTATGTTTTGGCATTGACGAAGATTCAGAGGAAATTCACAAGGATGGTTCCAGGAATGAAAGGGTTATCATATGAGGAACATTTGATGGTTCTGGACCTGTATTCGCTGGAATTTAGAAGGATGAGGGGGGATCTCATTGAAACCTTTCGAATGTTGAAAGGCCTAGACAGCGTAGATGTGGATAGGATGTTTTCCATTTTGGAGGAGTCTCGGACAAGAGGGCATAGCCTCAGGATAGAGGGGCGTCCATTTAAAACAGAGATGCAGAGAAATTTATTTTGCCAGAGGATGGTGAATTTGTGGAATTTGTTACCACAGGCAGCTGTGGAGGTCAGCTCGTTGGGTGTATTTCAGGCAGAGATTGATAGGTTCTTGATTGGACATGGCATCAAAGGTTACAGGGAGGAAGCCGGGAAGTGAGTCTGAGGAGGGGAGAAGAGGATGAAACATAATTGAATAGCAGAGCAGACTCGATGGGACAAATGCCCTAATTCTGCTTCTATGTCTTATGGTCTTATTTAAACTGCCTACTCCCATCAACTTGCACTGGGACAATCAACCTCCATACCCCTACAATCTATGTACTCATCCATCGAGCTAGCATGCACCATTTGCACTAGCAGTTCGTTCCACACTCTCATGACCCTCTAAGGAAAGAAGCTTCCCCCTCCTGTTCCCTTTAATCTTTTCACCTTTCACCCGTAACACATGACCCTAGTTGTAGTCCCACTCAAGCTCAAAGGAAAAAAGCCTGCATTTACTCGATCTATACCCCTCATCATTTTGCATACCACTATCAAATCTCCTCTCAATCTTCTACATTCCAAGGATTAAACTCCTAACCTATTCAACCTTTCTGTATAACTTGGGTCATCCAGTCCTAGTAACATCCTTGTAAATTTTCTCTGTACTCTTTCAACCTTATTTACATCTGTCCTGTAAGTAGATGACCAGGCCTGCACACAATACTCCAAGTTAGGCCTAACCAAAGTCTTCTACAACTTCAACATAACATCCCATCTCCTGTACTCAATGCTTTGATTTATGAAGGCCAATATGCCAAAAGCTGCCTTTAGGATTGTATCTACCTTTGACACCACTTTCAATGAAATATGGACCTCTATTCTGGATTCCTTTTTTTCTACCACACTCTTCAGTGCCCTACCATTCACTGTGTAATAACTACCCTGGTTGGCCCTACTGAAGTGCAACACCTTGCAGCTGTCTGCATTAAATTCCATCTGCCATTTTTCCAACCCATTTTTCCTGCTAGTCCAGATCACACTGCAAGCCATGATAGTCATCCTTGCTGTCCACTACACCCCTAACCTTGGGGCATCTGCTATTTTGATGATCCTTTTAACCATGTTATCATCCAGATAGACAAAGGAGAATTGATGTTGTGCACTTGGATTTTCAGAAGGCCTTTGACAAGGTGCAGCACATGAAACTGCTTAACAAGTTAAGAGCACATGGTATTTCAGGGAAGATACTAGCAAGAATAGAGCATTGGCTGAGTGGCAGGAGGGCAGGAGTGGGAATAAAGGGACCCTACTCTGGTTGGCTGCCAGTGACTAGTGGTGTTCCACAGGGGCCTGTGTTGGGACTGCTTTTTACGTTATATGCCAAGATTTTGAATGATGGAATAGATGGCTTTATGGCCAGGTTTGTAGATGATACAAAGATAGGTGAAAGGCAGTTATTTTTGAGGAAATTGAGAGGCTACAGAAAGACTTGTACAGATTAGGAGAATGGGCAAAGAAGTGGTAGATGGAATACAGACTCAGGACGTGTATGGTCATGCACATTGGTAGAAAAAATAAAAATGTAGACTATGTTCTAAATGGAGAGAAAATTCAAAAATCTGAGGTGCAAGGGGACACGGATGTCATCATGCAGGATTCCTAAAAAAATAATTTGCAGTTTGAATTGGTGTTGAGGAATGCAAATACAATATTGGCATTCATTTCAAAAGGACTAGAATATAAAAGCAAGGACATGATGTTGAGGCTTTATAAAGCACTGTGGTGCCTCACTTGGAGTCCTGTAAGCAGTTTTGGGCCCCAGATCTAAGAAATGATGTGCTGACATTGGAGAGTGTTCAAAGGATGTTCATGAAAATTATTCCTGGATTGAAAGACTAGTCATATGTGGAGCAATTGATGGCTGCAGGCTCTGCTCACTGGAATTCAGAAGAATTAGAGGTGACCTCATTGAAGTCTATCAAATGTTGAAAGGCCTCGATTGAGAGGATGTGAAGAGAATATTTGCTATGGTGGAGGTCTCTAAGATCAGAGGACACAGCCTCAGAACAGAGGAGTGTCATTTTAGAATGGAGATGAGGTGGAATTTCTTTAGCCAGAGAGTGGTGAATCTCTGAAATTCATTGCCATGGGCAGCTGTGGAGGCTAAGTCATTAGGTATATTTAAGACAGAAGTTGATAAGATTCTTGATTAGCCAGGGCATGAAAGGGTATAGGGTGAAGGCAGGAGATTGAGGCTGAGAGGGAAAATGGATCAGCCATGATGAAATGGTAGAGCAGACTTAATGGGCCAAATGACCTCTTTCTGCTCCTACATCTTTTGGTCTTATAAAGTCAACTAAGCACATTAGCTCTGTTTAGGACCCATTCCGAGAAAACACTGAAATATATATATGCGGCAGAGTGACAAGGCAATGTTTGTGTGCGTGTGTGTATAAAGAGTGTGTTTAGCGAGTGCTCCATGTCACAGTCCTTTTCTGGTCAAGTTTGGCTAGCTCCTCTCTCGTATCTCTGCAATTCCCTTTATTTCACTGCAATACTGATACATTTGATTTAACCTTTTCCCTCTCAAACTGCGAGGTGAATTCTATCATATTATGATCACTGTCTCCTGAGGGTTCTGTTACCTTAAGCTCCCTAATCAAATCCATATCCTTCTACAGTATGGCAACCAGTACAGCACATAATACTCCAAATATAGTCTAACCAAAAGTTTTATAAAGTTGTGACATGACTTTCTAACTTTTATACTTGATGCCTTAACCTTTCACATGCCACATACCTTCTTTACCAGTCCATCTACCTATGTTGTAACTTTCAAGGAGCTATGGATTTGCACTCCAAAACTCCTCTGCACATTGGTGCTTTTAAGAGTCCTGCCTTTTACTGCATGCTGTCTTCTTGCAAATGATCTCCCAAAATACGTCATCTCACACTTGTTTGGATTAAACTCCAAATCTCTCCTCCCAATTTTCCAGCTGATCTATGCCATGCTCTATACTTTGATCATCTTCCTTGATATGCACAGCTCCAGCAATTTACAAATCATTTCCCAAAATTCCAAATTGTCATTAAGTTTCCAGCATTCCTCAATATCAGAATACTGCTTTCAGTAAACTAATTTACACCCTCAACACATTTGTTGCTTCTTTACCTAATCATCAGTAAGTATCTTAAGTGCTGTCATGTTACATCCAGTCATCTTTTTTGTTCCAACCATAGGAAGTTTATTGCAATTTTAGTGTCGGGAGTGCGTGCCGTTTCTATCGCATCAGAAACTAACAGAGTAGCAAAATCTAGGACAAAGGACAAATGTCAACAGTACAAATCCATTTTTGAAAGTGGCCCTTACTGTGAAAACCAATTGTCTGCTGCTTGGATGAACATTTCAAGATAGATGGTTTCCTTACCAGGATATAACCCTTTGGGAGACAATGTGTTTTTGCAACAAATTGAACACTTTTGCCTGAAGGTCTCTGTTCTTGCTGGTGTCTCATAGATGCTTTATCCATATCGTGGTAGAGGCAATGATTGCTTCACATTAGCAGGAAATAAATCTTCTCAAAATAACCAGTAAACAATGTAATGCCCTTTGAAAGGAAGATAGCCCTCAATCCCCCGGAGACAAGTCTAGTAAGCAAGGGAATGGGTCTGAAGGGTCATTTGGAATTAGGTACAGATACTAGAGGTTTACAGAAGCGTGATCTTGAATACCTAAGGCTCCTGTAACTGTATGTATCAAGAAATTCATTATAAAAGGCTCTGCTTCTGCAAACATCATGGAACGCAAATGCACAACAGAAGCATATAAACCAGTACAACATTCTGCTAAATAAAAAAATAACTTAAAGAGACTTTATTCTCCAACCACTGTTTACTGGAAACTTTAGGTTCGTCTTATTTTCTGAACTGTTTGGCAAAGGAAATAAAATTTTATTTTGATATCGTAGAGCTTAAAAGATTAAATGATAGACACTGGTAGCAGAAAGTTTACTTGTATTTGCTTGAGTTTAGAAGCTTGAGGGAAGATCTAATTGAAGTGTATAGTGTGATTAAGTAGCAGAAAGAAAGGAACTGTTTGCATTGGCCTGCTGTGTTCACCAGCATTTTTTGTGTGTGTTGTTTGCATTGGTAATGGATTCTACAAAAATGCTAAAATCACTGTTGAGCTATTTAGGAGTGTGGACAGTGTGGCCAGTCACATTTTGAATGGAGGAGGTGGGGGGTTCTGAAACCTGTTCTTTCTGTACCTCAAACCTATCCAACCAAACTGACTCAGGGTACACGGCCAATTTGTTTTGAAGACAAGGAAGGGAAACTTAGACTGAATTGCAAAGGAGTGTGTGGGAATTTAGATTTTACTTCTTGAAAAGCTTTGGTGCCAACAAATGATAAGAATTGTTTGTTTCAGAAACATCCGACTAATTGAATTAACAAGTAAATTCAGCAAATAGCCTGCAGTCTTTCATTTCACATTCACCGTGCTTGCTTCAGAATTCCCTCAGGGTGTTTTTACATAAGACATTAAAAAGGAGAAGGACTTGCATGTATGTTGTATGTTTCACATCTTCAGGATGCCCCAGGTGGTTTATGGACGATGAAGTGCTTTTGAAGCAAAGTCACTTTTGAATGTAGGATCCAGTGTTTGGACAATTTAAATGTGGGCCAGATAGACAGGAAAGACAGGGTGTCAGGACCGGAAGCGAGCGCTGGGCCGATTTTGCTTGCTCTCCCATGACGTTCACTCCTCTCTCTGTGACCCTGAGGCTGTGAGACTGCCCCGGCTTCCTGTACTTTGTGTCTGCGAGCTTTGCAGCAATTTGCCCCATTGATATGATGAACTGAGACCAAGGTTTCGGCGTACTCCGGGGATAAGAGTTGAAGGACTCAATTTGTTTCAGAATGCTGTTGCTCGCTTTTATTGTTTGCACGATTTGTGTATTTTCCTTTTTCTCTGCGCATTGGGTGTTGGTCCTTTTTTTAAATTGGGTGCTTTCGAGTTTCTTGCTTTGTGGTTGCCTTTCATAGAAACATAGAAAACCTACAGCACAATACAGGCCCTTTGGCCCACAAAGCTGTGCCGAACATGTCCTTACATGAGAAATTACCCATAGTCCTCTATTTTTCTGAGCTCCATATACCTGTCCAGGAGTCTCTTAAAAGACTCTGTAGTATCGCCTCCACCACTGTCGCCGGCATCCCATTCCACACACTCACTACTCTCTGCGCAAAAAACTTACCCCTGATATCTCCTCTGTACCTACTTCCAAGCATCTTAAAACTGTGCTCTCTTGTGCTAGCCATTTCAGTCTTGGGGAAAAAGCCTCACACTATCCACACAATCAATGCCTGTCATAATCTTATACACCTCTATCAGGTCACCTCTCATTCTCTGTCGCTACAAGGATAAAAAGCTCCTTCCTGCTAGCCTTATAATCTTCTAGCTCTCTACCATTACCTAGCTTTTTGAACCTTTCGTAAGCTCTTCTTTTCCTCTTGATTAGATTTACAATAGCCTTAGTACACCACAGTTCCTGTCCCCTACCATCCTTTCCCTGTCTCATTGGAACGTACCTATGCAGAACTCCACACAAATATCCCCTGACCATTTTCCATACTCCTTCCGTACATTTCCCTGAGAACATCCATTTCCAATTTATGCTTCCAAGTTCCTGCCTGATAGGCTCATATTTCCCCTTACTCCAATTAAATGTTTTCTTAACTTGTCTGTTCCTATCCCTCTCCAATTCCATGGTAAAGGAGACAGAGTTGTGATCACTATCTCCAAAATGCTCTCCCACTGAGAGACCTGACACCCGACCAGGTTCATTTCCCAATACCAAATCAAGTACAGTCTCTCCTCTTCTAGGCTTATCTACATATTGTGTCAAGTAACTTCCCTGAACACACCTAACAAACTCCATCCTATCCAAACCCCTCACTCTAGGGACATGCCAATCAATATTTGGGGTATTAAAATCTCCCACCACGACAACCCTATTGTTATTACACCTTTCCAGAATCTGTCTCCCTATCTGCTCCTCGATGTCCTTGTTATTATTGGGTGGTCTATAAAAAAAGCACCCAGTAGAGTTATTGACCCCTTCTTGTACCTAACTTCTACCCAGAGAGACTCTGTAGACAATCCCTCACCTTCCTCCTTTTCTACGGCCGCAGCACTATCTCTGATCAACAGTGCCACGCCCCCGCCTCTTTTGCCTCCCTCCCTGTCCTTCCTGAAACATCTAAAGCCTGGCACTCGAAGTAACCATTCCTGCCCCGAGCCATCCAAGTCTCTGTAATGGCCACAACGTCATTGTTCCAAGTACTGATCTACGCTCTAAGCTCATCCACATTATTCATAATACTCCTTGCATTAAAATAGACACATCTCAAACCATTGGTCTGAGCATGTCCCTTCTCGATCACCTGCCTATCCTCTCTCTCACACTGTCTCCAAGCTTTCTCTATTGGCAAGCCAACCACCTCTTCCTTCGTCTCTTCAGTTTGGTTCACACCCCCCAGCAATCCTAGTTTAAACTCTCCCCAATAGCCTTAGCAAACTTCCCCGCCAGGATATTGGTCCCCCTGAGATTCAAGTGCAAGCCGTCTTTTTTGTACAGGTCATTCCTTCCCCAAAAGAGGTCCCAATGATCCAGAAATCTGAATCCCTGCTCCCTGCTCCAATCCCTCAGCCACGCATTTATCCTCCACCTTAATCTATTCCTGTACTCACTGTTACATGGCACAGGCAGTCATCCCGAGACTACTACCTTTGTAGCTCTGCTTCTCAACTTACTTCCTAACTCCCTGTAGACTGATTTCAGGACCTCCTCCCTTTTCATGCCTGTTGTTGGTACCAATATGTACCACGACCTCTGGCTGCTCTCCTTCCCACTTCACGATATCGTGGACACAATCAGAAACATCCCGGACCCTGGCACCTGGGAGGCAAACTACCATCTGGCTTCTTTCCTGTGTCCACAGAATCTCCTGTCTGACCCCCTAATTATAGAGTCCCCTGTCACTGCTGCCATCCTCTTCCTTTCCCTACCCTTCTGAGCCACAGGGCCAGACTCTGTTCCAGAGGCGTGGCCACTGTTGCTTCCCCCAGGCAGGCCCCCCCTGCCCCCCCCAACAGTACTCAAGCAGGAGTACTTATTGTCAAGGGGTACAGCCATAGGCTGTAGCCTCTGACTCCTGCCTTTCCCTCTCCTGACTGTTACCCACTCATCTGACTCCCCAGGCCCCGGTGTGATACCTGCCTATAGCTCCTTCCTATCACCTCCTCACTCTCCCTGACCAGACGAAGGTCATTGAGCTGCATCTCCAGTTCCCTAACAGGGTCCCTAAGGAGCTGCAGCTCAATGCACCTGGTGGAGATGTGGCCATCCGGGAGGCTGGGTGCCTCCAGGACTTCCCACATCTGACACCCAGCACAGAACACCGGCCTCAGACACATACTTCCTGTCTGTATACTACTCAGGCAACCTACCTTGCCTCGACCTCTTAACACTGAAACCCTGTTGAGCCAAAGCCTTCCTACTGTCTCCCACTACTCCATTGACCACTCCTCGGATACCCACTCTATTAGACTGTCTCCTTTTAAAATCTTCTCGCTGGCGTCCATGCGCTTGCGCAGTCATACCCCAATCAAACTGCTGAAGAAATAACCGACAAATCTCAGAAAAATTCAAGAGGCAAATCTCAAGGTTGCATAGTTTATACATTCTTCAATACTAAATGCACTTTGAGTTTGGATTTGAAACACCACAGCAAAATTTAATGCAATTTCTAACAGACAACATTGCCTTATGAGCTGAGGTTTTCTGCTGTGCTATGGGGTTTTTTTTTGTTCTGTGATAAATATTGGCCAAAACAGTTGAACAAAGATAGTCATATTGGGTTGCAAGTTTATTTACATACACCTAACACAATTCTGAGAACATACACTAATAGCACAAGACATCCTCATCATGTTTCACCGGAGGGTTATCAAATTTCTACAGCAAATCAACTCACTACCAAATGATTTGACACCTGACTCACTAGATACTGATTCCTATGCTCCCTTTAACACTCTGGGATCCTAATTCCTGTGCTTCCATTCTGGAGCTCTTATTCCTGTACTCTTAAAACTCACTGGGATTATGCTTCCTTTAAGCTAACTGAAGGTCCACTTCTTGTATGGCTTTAAACACTCTCAGCCCCTTTCATGCTCCATTTAAGCTCCGCCAGACCACATTTCCAGCTCCTTTAAACTTAACAGGTTTCCTGGAAAATGAAATATACAACAATGTAACCTCCGAAAGAAGATTGAATTAGAAGTCTGTTGGACAATTGGAATAATATCTACTAAAAATCTACTAGTCTAACACTACCAATGTCCCAAATATGTATATTGTCATAGTTTCATGATTCTGGGAGTTGGAACAAGTGGGCAAAATTGAGGTGCAAATTACAAATTTTAATTTAGTTTCATTTTAAAATAGAGCCTTGAGTTAACACGCCATCTGAGAGTTGAAAATGTCTGCTCCCACACAGCCTGTCTGTGTTAAAAGTCAGGCGGTTTTTAATTACTGGGACTGGGTGCTGAGTGTTGCCAGGCTCAGAAGGTGCTATCACAGGGTTTGAGTATTACCAGGCAGCACATAATAATTAAAGTGGTAGGCAGTCTCCATGAAGCAGTGATTCACTTGTACATGGACAATATTTGGTGCTTGTCATATTATAAATCGATTTATTATTGAAGAATGTGTAAATTATGCAACCTTGAGTTGCCTTCTTCAGCACATATTGCCTGCTTTGGTGAGTACTGTGTACTCATAATTTTTTTTATATCAATTGCCATGAATTTAGAATTCACCTTACCCTGTCCAAAGCACTGATTTTGACACCGTGGAGAAAACGCTTTCTGAGGCTTTGGAGGGACTAACATCCTACTATAAAGAAAACTACCTCCACGCAAACCCGTCAAAGACGCAAGTTTGTGCATTCCACCTCAGGAACCGTGAAGCCAAACGACAGCTTAAAGTGACCTGGTGTGGAGCAACACTGACACATTGCCAGCACCCTGTCTACTGAGGAGTCACCCCTGACAGATGCCTCACTTTCAAGAGCCACATCAATAAGACAAAGGCAAAAGTGAGCACACCAAACAACATCCTGAATAAGCTCACTAACACAAAGTGGGGAGCAGGCTCGAAAACATTGCGAACCAGTGCACTTGCTCTTTGCTATTCCACTGCCGAATACGCCTGCCCTGCATGGGAAAGATCTACTCATGCTAAGAAGATGGATGCTGTTCTGAATGCAAGCTGCCGACTTATCACAGGTTGTTTAAAACCAACAAACACCAATAGCCTATATATCTGGTGGGTATTACTCCCCCTGATATAAGAAGAACAGTAGCCAGCAAGAAAGAACGACTCCGTCATACATCGGATGAGAGGCATCCTCTACATGGTCATACACCTACACCCAGCCGCCTAAAGTCAAGGAAGAGCTTCATGAACAGTGTTGTTCCATTACAATCAACCCCATCTGAAGCCCGCATCGCCTTGTGGAAAGACCGGCTCGCCAGCCTCAAACAACCCCCAACGATGGAAATTCCATTGGATGAAAGCCTTCCCGCAGGAGCTAATTGCAACTGGGCAATCTGGAAGTGCCTTAACAGACTTAGGACTGGTGTAGGTCGTTCAAAGGTTTCACTAAGCAAATGGGGATATACAACCAGCCCGACAACTTGTAAATGTGAAACTGAGCCACAAACCATGCAACTTCTCCTGCAATGCCCATCGCTAGAGGAACCCTGTACTGTTGCAGATCTTGCCGAATTCAACAACAAGGTGCAAAAATGTGTCCAGTTCTGGCTGGGCCATGTATAGGCTGTCCGTGGACACAATAAGAAGAAGACCTTCCCCTCTTCCCAACCTCACCCACAGAAGAGTACAAGAGGCCAAAGAAGCAGGCCCTCATCTTTATATTTGGCAAAATACAGCTGTCAGGGCTCAACATTAAATTCAGCATTTTCAGATAACCTGTCTTCCATGTTTGTTTCCTGGCAAGACGAGTCCATGAATGGTCATTGATCTGTAAAGTCTATGTTTTCCCTGCACAGATGCTGCCTGACCTGCTGAATATTCCAAGCATCCTTTTTCAGATTTCTAACGCCACCAACATTGTATAACATGTTTGTTTTTTTCTTTTTTCTTTCTCTCTCTTCTATTTTCTTTCATCTCATTCTGTCAACATGTCCGCAGACAGATCAGCTCTGATGAACAAACTTCACCTCTCTTAGCTGCCATCGCCAACTCCGCTCTTTCTCATGGTCTTTCCCTATCGTAGATACTCCCAATGTTCACTTTGCCTCCTACTCTGTCTAACCCATTTCTAACTGTCCTCACTTCTGGTGAAGCTGAAATATTATTCAGTTTCCCTCTCCCCAAATGTTGCTTTTTGCTGAGTATTTCCAAAACTTTCTGATTTTATTTGAGGTTTAGAATTAGTAATTTGTCACAATTCTGTTCTTTCTGTTACATTACAACCTGAGTTTGAATCTTGTATTTGTTATTAGAGAAGTACTTATCAAAGGATTTTTGATGCTATGAATCTATAATGAAAAAAGAAACTGAACTCAAAATTTTATTTTTCATTTGTAATACATATGTCTTGTGGCTAAAATTTCATTCAACAATTTCTAAAGAACTGAAAATATTGTTCTGCACAGATTGCATGTTTTGGTGGGTTGCTGTGTGCTCATTATATTTCTAGAATACACTGAAAATCCCAGCTTCTCCCTTTCCCTCTCCCCAGGTATCTTGCATTGTCTGACTAAAAATGGTAATATTCAGCCTCTGAGTCAGAAGTTGGGTATATCTCTCTCCCTAAGTCCAGACAAGTCATAGCAGGTAGAGGGAGCGCTCCAGCTGTAATCACTGGATTGATGTCCACTGTGATGTCCAAAAAAGATGGTGAACTGTCTACACCATCCATCACAAAGTACGACTGGTGTTCTTTATTTAGCTTTTGTATAATTCTTCTGGAATAAAGTGCACAAAAGATAAAAAGAAAAGACAAAAATAAATGGAAACTATTTCAGCTTCTCATCCCCGAGTAAATGCCCCAGTAGTTTCATGTACAAAGATTGAATAAGGATTTGGGGAACACAACAGGGGCACAAGTGTGGATAACATAATTCTGAACATTTGACAAAGCTCTATTTCTTCAAACTGAAAGGGTCAAGTACAGATTATATATAATGTGCATTTTGTCTTAACGACCTTCATCATGATGGTCAGTCATGAACAATTAAATGTACTCTGTTGGTAATCGAGATTGACTGAAATATTTCTGGTCTGATTGTCAAACCAATGCATTAAAGCACGAAAAGCATCACTAAACTTCTTTGTTAATTTGTTCAGGCATGTTCCTGCATTTTTAACTCAGAGGTTTGAGCTGGGCCCCAATTCTAATTTATTTTCATATGTTCAAAAATGCAATGTTTATCAGAAATGCAGAGTAGCTTGCCTCATGAATAAACAGTTGGACTGATGTGGAGGAAAGTCACAGTTTAATAGATACATTCTATTTGCTTGACAGCTTGGCATAATACCAGCATTTGTTTTGTTCAAGGATAATTCTTTGATAAAAAGACAACTGTTAACCCCGGCTGTCAGACACAGTGTGATGAGGAGATTTTACTATTTGGAAGAACACAGATGCGAATGGAAGAGACAGACTTAGAGAAGTTGATTCATGTTCTTTTGTGTTCACTTTGTTTCCAATGTCCTTCATTCTTGTCAGGTAACCAGATTGAAATGACACTTTTATCTCTGACTAATCCAGGTGACTTGTTAGTGCACTCATATAGTTTCTCCTTGTAGACTACCTCTTTGTCTGGTAATGTCACCACCAACTGATTGAATTGAAAGCCATAACCCGCAGCTAAGAATTGATTGGGATAGTAGAAATGAATTAATTTAATGAGGTCTTGGTGAATCCCTTTCATTTATTAAATATTGTAAAGAACATTTGTGTATCCTGAAGGTTGTAAGCAGTGGAACAGATGTGTCTATCTAAGAAGGAAGCAGATTAATAGAAGGTAAGCCTGCTTATTAGGTTCAAGGCAGGTAAAGTTTTGGATCAAATTGTAAAATCAGGGATTAATAAAACAATTCGAGGGTCAGTCCAATGTGGATAAGTGAAGTGCCATCTGTATGGTGAGTAACCTGAGCTGATCCTATCAGTCCAGCATGAAGATTAGAAGGTAAAGAAGAGTATGATTTACTACATTCAAGGTCTTCAGTGTGAAGTTGTGGAGAAATGAGTTCTTATAGGTGCAGTTACAACCAGTGTCCTGTTCTGGGTCTGAGCAGTTCACAGTGAGCACCATGAATTGAATAATCTAACTGGCAGTTTGTACTGTGAATGCTGAGGTGATCAGGACATATGGGCAGCAAGATGGGCAGGTCTGACAGCCATCTGCTTAACTTCTAACCTTTCCAATTAAAATACACAGAATAGGGTGGATTAGAGTCAGTTTGGATTCAGAAAAATAGAAGGAATGACAAAAAAAATTAAGAGAAAGTAAGTAATTGAGACCAAAATAAATGTAATACCTTGTGAACTTCTATGCAATTCTAAAGCTCCAGTGTCAACGTACCTCATTTGCTGGTACGAGTCAAGATCGTAAATTACCCTTTGATCTCAGATTTTCCTAATGCAGCCACTGTTCACTATTGCTTCTTGAGATTTTTACATTCAAAACATCTGGGCACCTTGACTTTCTAGTTAGTCTTTGATTGTTAATTTCTAGCCCATGGTTGTAAAACACATACAGTACACACATGCCTGTGCACGTGAACACGCACTTAAATCCCCATGCAGGCATTCACATTAGCAACACATATACCCCTTTAGATACAGCTCGGGAAGAATGACCTATCAGGGCACAGCTGCAGTAGCCGGGTCAGTAGGACTGTGGCTGGCACAGAAGCATAGCAGGGAAGGTTAAAGTCAGGCAGAGAAGTAGTGATACAAGACTCAATAGTTAAGGAGTTTCTGTGGCTGTGAAGGAGATGCCAAGATCATGTGTTGCCTCCTGGGTGCCAGAGTCGAGGGTGGCTGCAGAACAAACTCAAGAGGGAGGGTGAGCTGCCAGAGGAAGTTGTGATACAGACTGGAACCAACGACATGTACAGAAACAGAGAAGAGATCCTGTGCAGTGAGTATGGCAAGTTAAGAAAAAGTCTGAAAAAGTGCAAGGTTTTCTTCAGGGCAAGAATAGAAAAAGAGAACAGATGAACAAGGAGTTGAGGAACTGGAGCCAGGGTATTAAGTCCTTGAATCACTGGAGCAGGAGTGACCTGTACAAGAGGGACAGATTGTGCCTTAACTGAGGGAACCAATATCCTAGTCAGGAGGTTCACTAGTATTACTTGTGAGGGTTTAAACTGGTTTGATAGAGGTATAGAAACCAGAACACCAGGTCAGAAGGCAGAGGGACTGACAGGAACGTAAATGTCACAACTAGTAAGAACAGAGTAGTAATGGACGAATGGGATGAACAGGTTGAAGTGAATGTGTTTTAGACAAAGTTAGATATTTATTGATCCCAAAGGAAATTACAGTGTCACAGTAGCATTACAAATTCACGGATATACAATATTACAAGAGAAGTAAGAAAGAATAAACAATAAATGATCACAAACAGTCTAATGGGAGGGGGTCATCACTTCCCTGGCTGAGGGTAAGAATGACCTCATATAGAGCTCTTTGGAGCAGCACAGTTGTCTTAGTCAATAACTAAAAGTGTTCCTCTGTTCAGCCAAGGAGGCATTCAGAGGGTGAGAAATGTTGTCCAGAATTACCAGGATTTTCCATAGGGTACTTTGTTCTACTATAGCCTTCAAGGTGTCCAGTTTGACTTCTTAACAGAGCCAGCCTTTCTAATCAGTTTATTGAGCTGTTGGCATCACCCATGTTGATGTCATTGCCCTAGAACACCACCACATAGAAGATTGTACTGATGACCAAAGACTTGTAGAACGTGTGAAGGAGCGGCTTGCATACTCCAAAGGACCACAATCTCCTTAGGAAGTAGAGGTGATGCTGGCCCTTCTTGTACACAGCCTCTGTGTTGGTGTTCCACTCAAGTCTGTCATCCAGGTGCACCCCGAGGTACTTGTGGGTCCTCACCACATCCACATTCTCACCATCAATAGTAACAGGGAACAGTGCAGGCTTCATCTTCCTAAACTCTATCACCGTCTCCTTTGTCTTACTGATGTTGAGCTGCAGATGATTCAGCTTGTGCCCTGTGTTCATCCGCCTCGCCTGCCCTCCCTTTATACACCCAACTGAGTCATCAGGGAATTTCTACAGATGGCATAATTCAGTGTTGTATCTAAAGTCTGAGGTATACAGGGTAAACAGGAAGGGAGACAATACAGTCTCCTGTGGAGCCCCAGTGCTGCTTATATCCATGTCTGACACACAACTCTGAAGCTGACCAAACTGTGCTACGAATATTATGGGTGATAAACAGTTACAAATATATTAGGCAGGAATGTGTGGGTAATCAAAGGCTTTTTCCCGGGGCTGAAATGGTTTCCACAGGAGGACACAGTTTTAAGGTGCTGGGGAGTAGGTACAGAGGAGATGTCAGGGGTAAGTTTTTTACGCAGAGAGTGGTGAGTGCGTGGAATGGGCTGCTGGCAACGGTGATGGAGGCAGATATGATAGGGTCTTTTAAGAGACTTTTGGATAGGTACATGGAGCTTAGAAAAATAGAGGTCTATGGGTAAGCCTAGTAATTTCTAAAGTAGGGACATGTTCGGCACAACTTTGTGGGCCGAAGGGCCTGTATTGTGCTGTAGGTTTTCTATGTTTCTATGAACTAGAGAGAAATAATTGGGAACAGCTATTTTTTGAGCAAGTCCGTATCTGACGTGTAGGGGGTGTTTAAAGAACAAATGCAGAGTACAGGAATGGGTATGTTCCAGTAAGAAGGATAAAATGGCAAAGTAAAGGAACATTGGATGTTAAGAGAGGTGGCAAATTTAGTCAAGAAGTGAAAAGAGATCTATGTAAAGCTTAGGAATCTAAAATCATACAGAGCCAGAAAATTTGAGGATTATAAAGAAGGCAGAAAAGAACTCAAGAAGGGGGTTAGGAAAGCCAGGAGGGGCAGTGAAAGGTCCTTGACACATAGGATTGAAGAGAATCCCAAGGCACTCTACAGATATGTACATCAAGAACAAGAGGATAACTGGGGAGTGGATAGGGCACTCAAGGATAAAGAAGGGAGAACTTGGAGGCAAATGATGTGGGCGAGGTCCTGGACGATTATGTTGCATCAGAATTTACCAAGAAGAAGGACACAAGATAGGGTGATTCATGTGTGTGGAATGTGCTAATTTGCTAGGACATTTTGAAATAAAGGAACATTGGGTTTCTTAAAGAACATTAAGGTAGATAAATTCCCAGCTCCTGATAGGACATACCCCAAGTTATTGAAAGAGGCTAGAGATTAGTTTACTGGGGTCTTGACCAATATCTTTATGTCCTCTATAGCCACAGAAGAGGTCTAAGAGGACTGGCGAGTTTAGCTTATGTTGCTTCATTATTGAAGAAGGAGAATAGAAATAATCCTGGAAATGATAGACTAGTGAGTCTCACATCAGTGGTAGGGAAGGTACTGGAGAGAGTTCTTAGGAAAAAGGTTCATGAGCATATAGAAAACTATTGTCTAATTAGTGACAATCAGGAAAGTGTGCAGGGCAAGTCATGACTGACTAACTTGATTGGGATTTTCAAGGAGGTGATAGAGGTGATGGATGAAGGGAGAATTGTAAATGCTTGTCCACAGGGATAAGGCATTTTGACAAGTTCGTAGTTCAAAGAAATTTATTATCGAAGTACATATACGTCACCATATGCTATGCTGAGATTCGTTTTCTTGTGGGGCTTCACAGTAAATACAAAGAAACACAGTAGAATCAATGAAAAATTATACACAAAGATGGACCAACAACCCATGTGCAAAAGTTAACAAATTATGCAAATGCAAAGAGAAAAAAAATAATAACAGATAAATTGTGCATTGGAGAATGAGAGGTGACCTGATTGAGGTGTATAAGATGATGAAAGGCATTGATTGTGTGGATAACCAGAGCTTTTTCCCAGGGCTCAAATGGCTAACACAAGAGGGCATAGTTTTAAGATGCTTGGAAGTAGGTACAGAGGGGTTGTCGGGTAACTATTTCACACAGGGAATGGTGGGTGCATGGAATGCACTGTTGGCAATGGTGGTAGAAGTGGATACAAGAGGGTTTTTTAAGAGACTCTTAGATAGGTACATGGAGCTTAGAAAAATAGAGGGCTATGCGGTAAGGAAGTTCGAAACTACTTCCAGAGGAGGTTACATGGTCAGCACAACATTGTGGGCTGAAGGGTCTGTAATGTGCTAAAGATTTCTATGTTCTACGTTCTATAAATAAGAAATAAGTAATATTGAGAAGATGAGTTGTAGAGTCCTTGAAAGTGAGACCATAAGTTGTGGAATCAGCTCAGTGCTGGGGTGAGTGAAGTTTTCCACTCTGGTTCAGGAGCCTGATGGCTGACGGGTAATAACTGTTCCTGAACCTGGTGGTGTGGGACCTAAGGCTCCTATAACTCCTTCCTGATGGCAGTAGTGAGTGACAGCATGGCCTGGATGGTGGGGGTCCTTGATAATGGAAGCTACTTTCCTGCGACAGCGCTCCTTGTAGATATGCTCAATATCTTTACCAGTGATGGACTGAGCTGTATCCATCACCTTTTGTATGCTTTTCTGTTTCCATATCAGCTAGTGATGCAACTAGTCAGCATACTTTCCACTGTGTATGTATAGAAGTTATTCAAAATTTTAGATGACATGCCAAATATCTGCAACCTTCTAAGAAAGTAGAGGCAGTTTTGTGCCTTCTTTGTAATGACACTTGCGTGTTGGACCCAGGACAGATTCTTTGAAATGATAATACCGAGGATTTTAATGTTACTGACCTTCCATCTTTGATCCCCTGATGAGGACTGGCTCATAGATCTCCAGTTTCCTCCTCCTGTAGCTCTTTGGTTTTGCTAATGTTAAGTGAGTTGTGGTGGCACCATTCTGCCAGATGTTCAAACTTCCTCCACGTGCTGATTTGGACTTACAACAGTGGTGTCGTAAGCAAACTTAAGTATGGTATTGGAGCTGTACTTAGCCACACAGTCATAAGTGTAAAGTGATTAGAGCAGGGGGCCTTGTGGTGCACCTGTGCTGATGGAGATTGTCGAGGAGATGTCGTGTCAATGAGAACTGACTGGGGTCTGTTAGTAGGAAAATTAAGGATCCAGTTGCACAAGAATGTATTGAGGACTCTCATGAGAGGCTTATCCAGAAGATTAAGATGCATGGAATCCATGGTGCAATGGCCATTTGGATTCAGAATTGGCTTGCATGTAGAAGATAGAGGGTAGTAATCAATGGGGGCTTACTCTGGCTGGAGTCCTATCACTGGTGGTGTTCAGCAGGGATCCAGACTGGTGGTGTGAATAGAGTAGAAAACTGGCGAAGGAGACATCAATTGCTGTTATTGGTGGAGAACAGCCGATAGAGTTTAACCCAGCCATATGTGAGGCGTTGCAAATGTAAAGGGAGAATACACTATTAATGGCAAAATGTTATTAGTGTTGATGTGCAGAGAGGTCTTGGAGCACAGATCTATGAAAATGACGACACTGGTTGACAGGGATGTAAAAAGGCCTATGGCATGCTCACCTTTACTGGTCGAGGAAATGAGCAAACGATTTGGGAAGTTCCTTAGCATTGGCTGCATTGAGCTTCCATGCACCCTTCAGTACATACACCAGCATCCTGGACTGAGCCTGTCTGCAGCTTCCCTTATAGACATCTCGCTGTGCGAGAAGACCAACAGGTTTTGGGCAGGCCAAGGAGCATCCTTCACTGAGTCGATGTCTCATTGTGTGTCCCTGGGAACAGCCTGAAGATCAGGCTGTTAGACAGCCGCTGAGGATGAACTGGAACACAGACACTTGCTTCCTCCTCCACACTCTCTTAGCAAACCCGTAGTCTGCAAAGAGGTGGGTGACCATCTCCAGACGGCAACATATGCTGGGGGGTGACATGTCATCTGTAAAGGAAGGCACTTCGTACCACCAGCCTAGTGAAGTCTTGGTGCTCGTTGGTTAGATCTGGCAATACGACGTTCTGCCAGATGATTTGGGCCGTCTGCTTTGGTGAACAGCATTGTCTGTTGAAGGGCCTGTTTCTGTGATGTTCTGTGTTCAACGTATACAATGCACAGCTCACGAGCGTTTCCCAACCCTCTTGGCAAAGCCAAAAGGTAAGAAGATCCACAATATTTATTTCAATAACTGCGAGGTAACGTTGCAGCTCTGTAAAACTCTGGTTAGACCACACTTGGAGCATTGTGCTCATTCCTGGTCACCTCATTATAGGAAGGATGAAGAAGCTTCAGAGAGGGTGGAGAGGAGGTTTGCCGGGATGCTGCTTCAATTAGAGATTATGTCTTATGAGGAATGACTGAGTGAGCTAGGGCTTTTCATTTTGGAATAAAGAGGGTGAACGGTGTACAAGATGATCAGAGGCATAGAGAGAGTTGACAGCCAGCACCTTTTGCCAAGGGCAGAATGGCTAATATGAGAGGGCATAATTTTAAGATGTTTGAAGTGGGGGCATTTATTTTATTTAGTGATACACCGTGGAGTTGGCCCTTCTGGCCCTTCGAGCTGTGCTATTCCAGCAACCTTTGACAAACACTATTAACCCAAACCAAATTACGGGACAATTTACAATAACCAGTTAACCTATCCAGTACATCTTTGGACTGTGGGAGGAGACCAGGGGACTCCAGGAAAACCCACACATTCCATGGGGAGTAAGTATGGAGACCCCCTACAGAACTGTGCCAGAATTGAGTTCCAAACTCTGGAATGTCCCAAGTTGTAATACCGTCACGCTAACTGCTATGTCAGAGGTTAGTTTTTCACACAGAGAATGGTGTGTGCGTGGAATGTACTGCCAGGTGTGGAGAGGAAGATAAATTAGAGACAATTAAGAGACTCGTGGATAAGCATATGTATGAAAACAAATTGAGGGCTATGTAGGAGGGAATCAGTACATTGATCCTGCAGTAGGTTAAAAGGTTGGCTCAACATCGTGGGCCAAAAGGCCTGTACTGTACTGTACCGTTCCATGTCCTAATGTCCTCTTCAGAATGCCTGGCTTATGAATCAACATAGAAATTTTATAAACATTTATCAACCACTCTGGTGGTGTTGTCTTCTTAAAACATGTATTTGTAGTTGTCATGGAAACTATTTTTGCTTACTGCTGCCCTCTAGTGACCAGATGATTCAGTTTTAGAGTCACAGGGTCATAGAACATAACAGCACAGAAACAGGCCCTTCTACCCATCTAGTCCATGCTGAACCATGAATTTGTCTTGTCCCATTGACCTGCACCTGGATCATAGCCCTACAAATCTGAACAAAATACTCCAAGTTAGCCTTCACCAATATCTTACACAATTTCAACATAACATCCCAACTCCTGTACTCAATACATTGATTTATGTATCTCTATCTACCTGTGACACCAGTTTCAAGGAACTATCAATCAGTATTCCCACTGCAAGCTTTGATTGTCTTCCTCGCTGTCCACTACACCCCGCCCCCCATCTTGTCATCGGCAAATTTGCAGATCCAGTTTACCACATCATCATCCAGATCATTGATATAAATGACAAACAGCAACAGAACTAGCACTGATCCCTACAGCACACTTCTAGTGACAGGCCTCCAGGCAGAGAGGCAACCATCTACAATACTTTCTGACTTCTCCAGGGAAGCTAATGTCTAATCTAGTTAGTACTTGATCTGGAATGCAAAGTAATTGAACTTTCTTGACTAACCTCCCATGCAGGACCTTGTCAAAGGGTCTTGCTAAAGTCCATGTAGGCAACATCTACTTCTTTGCCTTCATCAACTTTCCTGGTAACATTAGCAATATAATTTTCACTAAACAGTTTGCTGCTTGTTTTTTTTTGTTCACTGGAGCAAGTTTAACCTGGGCCTGAATTTTATGTCAAAATAACAAGGCTAAAGTACACACAATTGTTTATGTGCAAGTTACAGAGCCTCTTCAGTTTGCATTCGGAATTTGCTATCCATATTTTCCTTCTGCACCACGTTCTCCTGCCTTCATCCTGTAACTTTTAACACCCTTGCTAACTAAGCACCTAACAACCTCTGCTTCCGGCCTTCACAGCCATCTGAGGCAATGAATTCCACAGAGTCACGATCATGTGGCTAAATTATTCTGTGGCTCTGCCCTCTGGATCTAGAGTCTTACCAATGACCAAGTCCTTCCAATTCACTGGTTGCTGTACAATGTTTTTAATACATTAGAAGGAGTAGAGATTGTACGGAGTGAATGGATGTGTTCGGGCAAGTTAACCTGTTGACTCAGAACTTCAATCTAATCTAATCTAAAAATTTGCGTGTTATAATTCATCACACCAGATTTATACATATATTAGTGTAAACAAATAAAACTATGTTGGAGTGATATGTTAGTAATATTGCTAATTCATTAAGAATTAAGATTCATTAAGAAATCCTTGTCCTGGGCCCAGCACATAGTGGAGTTATAAAGAAAGCACGGCAGCACCTCTATTTCCTTAGAAGTTTGCAAAGATTCGGCACGACATCTAAATCTTCGATGAACTTCTGTAAGTGTGTGGCAGAGAGTAAATTGACTGGTTGTATCATGGCCTGGTATGGAAATACCAATGCCCTTGAATGGAAAATTCTACAAAATTTAGTAGATACAGCTCAGTCCATCACAGGTAAAGCCCTCCCTATCATCGAGCACATCTACACAAAGTGCTGTCGCTGGAAAGTGAGATCCGTCATCATGGACCCCCACCACTCAGGCCATGCTCCTTTCTCACTGGTGCCATCAGGAGGGAGGACTCACACTAGCAGGGTCAGGAACAGTTATTATCCCTCAACCATCAGGCTCTTGAACAAGTGGGGATAATTTCTCTCAACTTCACTCGCCCCTTCACTGAACTGTTCCCACAACCTATGGACTCTCTTTCAGAGACTCTTCATCACATGTTCTTGATACTTATTGCTTGCTTGCTTGCTTGCTTGCTTGCTTGCTTGCTTGCTTATTTATTTATTTATTTATTTATTTATTTATTTATTATTCCTTATTTTATTTTTCTTTTGTACTTGCACAACTTGTTGTCTTTTGCACATTGATTGTTTGTCTGGTTGAGTACAATATTTCATTGATTCTATTACGGTTCTTGGACTTACTGAGTATACCTACAAGAAAACGCATCTCTGGGTTGCCAGTGGTGACACACACGTATGTACTTTGATAGTAAATTTGCTTTGAACTTTGAATCTAAATATCCCTGGATCCTGAACTTAACCTAGCACACAAGAACCAAGAAAGTAGACCACCAGACCCCTGGAGCCTGCCACCATTCAATATGACCTTGGTGCTTTACGCCAGCCCCAACTGTGTCAGCTCCCCATTACCCTCAATTTCAAATATTAATCCAATTCCATCTTAATGATTTCTGAAAATCTGTCCTCCACCCATCCTCTGTGGCAGTGATTTCCTGTGATTCACTACATTTTGAGAGAAGAAATTCCTTCGCATCTCAATTTTGAATGATTGGCCCCTTGATTTGTATCTATGTTCCCTTGTTTGTGACTCTTCCACTTGTGAATACATATCAATATCTCCCACCGTCAAACCCTGTTTGGATCTCCTAGATTTAAATAATTTCACACCTCATGCTTCAAAATATCAAGGTATACAGATTCAGACTGTCTTGCCTCTTTTGAAAAGAAAACCCTCTTATCCCAGGACTTGACCTGTTGAGTCTTCTTCATACTGGCTTCTACTTTCCAATTTCAGTCTTAATTGGGGTTCCATCATGCTTAATTATCATTTATTTGATCCTTTCCGTTACCCCTTTCCAAGTATTGATTCTTTCTATTCTCCATATCTAAGCATGTATCCAACACTTCCTAGCCTGGAATATCTAATTATTCTTGCTCTTGCATAGACGTGTAGGTTCCTTCAAGTGGAGAGTTGGATCATTTAATAGCTAAGATCATTCTGTCCTATGTGAACGACCAAAATGTACTTGAGATGAAGAAATACATTTTATATACAATCTGGTCTTTATGCATAGGAATCAACTGCACTCTCAGTGGTGTTCTGCTCTAAAACATTTACTTTTGAGGCACAGGAACACTATAATTAGCATTAGAGCATGAATATATAACATGGGTTACATTATCCTGAGCGACTGGGAAATTAAAAACATATTATCACCAATTTAAACAAAGTTATATTTTAGTGATCAGAATTTTTAGGCCAATGTTGCATTACAGTTCCAGCATTCTTCCTTCTGTTTTTAATAAAGTTTGATTTGAGCACATTGCCCATGGAGAATAAGTCAGTGACTTTCTACATTTATGGCGCAAAACTTTTAAAAAAGTAATTATTTCAAATCCTCTCTTCTCAAAGCTATTAAAGTGCTGAATTCAACAAGGTGGGTAAGGAGAAGTAATAACTGATTTTTATCAACTGCACCTTTTTTGTAGCACTCGTTAAAATTTTTAAGCCGCATTGTTAGAAGGTACTCTTTGCGATTTGGAGAGGAGATGTTGCATTTAGATTATAATTAAAAGCACTGGTATTAAGCAGGTGAATGTCAGCCACTGCTAGCTGTACTATTTTTCCTGCTCAGTGGCTAGGACTTCAGAGCAAAGCAAGGCTTACACGTGTTATGGGCAGCAAGCTCCTGTGGAGGAAGGATGCTCATTGTCTTCATTGCAAGTGGACTGCAGTACAAATCAAAGCCTAACCCTCTGGGGATAGAAACTAATAAAACACAGTCTATTTCAAATCACTGTTACAATGAAGATTAATTGATATAAGTGTTAAGGCTCTGCAGGCTTTTCTGTGGGATCTAATTTGCATCTTAAGAGGTGGTCTAACACCACAGTTCCTGGTTGAGAAAGCAATCCTCTCTACTATCTAGATGTAATAAAATGCATATGATTGTTGAATGATCAGGAAATAAGCAATTATTTGATGTGCTTTCAATTTATGCTCTGTGCCCAAAGCCATTTGTCCCTCATATTTGGAAAAAAAAGTTATTTCAGGGCTAAATTCTGTTAAAATAACTCTTGTTTTCACTCATCATACATTGCAGTTGGTAAGACTGCATGTTCCATGTTTTTTGTTGCATTTCGGTATTAGAGTCAAATTCATAGTATGCTTTGAAATAACATTAATTTAAAGTCAAAGGAACCCTTCAACTGGATGAAGGTTATTAAAGGAAGCTCTGTCTGGCTTACCATATGTGATTAATAATATCATAGTTTCTTATTGATCTATCTTATTATCAGAACTATGCATAGATTCTCTTCTAATTTTATTGTAGTTAAAGCTTCCCAGTAGTTGGGATTGAAGTTTCAATTGTTGCATTGGGATATACTTAGAAGTTATTGGAACACAGAGTTTAAAATATTTATTATGTTGAAGTGAGAATATTGGCAAGGCTTCACTTTCCAGTGCTGGATGTGAGCAGACTTAAATTCAGTTTTCCTTCCTCTTATCTAGTTTTACTATCTCCTGCTCCCAAGTTCTACATTTTTATTCTTGCTTCTGGAATAGTTTGTTCAGGGGTTATTTTGTTTTACATATTCACGGGACATGAACGTCACCAATAATGGTTACTGCCCACCCCAATTTTTCCTAATTGATTCTTTTGTGGGCAGTTATAAACTAGTCACATTGCTGTGGCTCCTGGTCATATGTAGGTCAAACAGGGTTCCTCACTTGACAAACACTGATGAACCAGAAGGCTTTTTAACCACAGTCCTGTGGTTTGATGGTTGCCATTATCATTTCATATTTATCTAATTGCTCGAATTTAACTTCCACATCTGCTATAGTGATATTTAAAACTAGTGCCTCTGGATCAATAGAGCAATCCTTCTGAGAGACAAATGGCAGAACTTTCACCAAAAGAAAACAGTGGTAAACCTGTCCTGGTGTTCCCACATAAATGCTTCATCCCTAAACTGGTGATGGTTTTATCCTGCTGGTTACCCCTGTGTTGCTGTAGTAATACTCACAACACGCTGGAGGAACTCAGCAGGTCGGGCAGCATCCGTGAAAAAGATCGGTCAATGTTTCCGGCTGAAAGGCAGCTCCTACCCCACTGATACAAAATTATTGAACAGTTTCCTAGGACAACAAATGGAGGTTGAACTCGTGATCTACCTCATTATGGCCTGCACCTTATTGTCTGCCTGCACTACTCATTCTCTTAACTGTAACATTATTACAGTAACTGTTAACATTTTCTCTTGTACCACTTCAATGCACGCTGGTAATGAAATGATCTGCAGGGATGACATGTAAAGCAAAGTTTTTCACACTTGCTCAGTACTTGTGACAATAATAAACTGATCTTCCCATTGTCAAGTTAATGTTACCTTTTGTAAACTGTCATCCATATACAGTGGTACCTCCATGTTTCTTATATGTTGACATGCATATTGACATGTAAGTTCCACTGTATGTAGGATTGCTACTGAACTGCTAAGGACTATGTTGGCAAGTAAATCACAGGTATTGTTTGCGAATAACAATGGACAAGTGTGAGTGGCTTATTTAAGTTATGAAATTGATAGGATGGGGTGGGACTCCACCATGTTAGAAGGTTTAAATGTAATTAAGAGAATAGTAAACCCATCAGGATAAGGCACTGCTTAATTTTTAAGAATATGATCATTTTCATGAGATATAAAGGACCCAAAGACTTCATTGTTAATGGATCAAAATTTAAGTTGATGATCACTTATTAGAAAGAAGAAAAAAGGCTTAATTTCCACTTTAAATTGTTCTTGTTACTATGTGCCATTGCCCAAAGGATTATGGAGATCTGCCATCTATGGATTTCATATGGGTGCTTTCATGTGAGTTATATGGGTATAAATTAATATTGTTAAACCTTATTTCCTCAGATCCACCTACTCCGATTGCCCCACCT
The DNA here is from genome assembly GCF_030028105.1 of Mobula birostris. Taxonomy (NCBI): domain Eukaryota; kingdom Metazoa; phylum Chordata; class Chondrichthyes; order Myliobatiformes; family Myliobatidae; genus Mobula; species Mobula birostris. The sequence goes on along the minus strand of NC_092370.1, from coordinate 91,691,350 downwards.
CAGATTAATTCTGTTGGTGCTACGTACCTGTGGATCCAGCTTAACGCAAACTCCATCAGTGGGGATGGGCCTATCATCCAACGTGACATTGACTACCGCAGCACATCTGGGAGCTGGGCAGACATACAGCCAGTGGACAGCCATCAGTACAAAATTGGCCACCTGGACCCTGACACCGAGTATGAAATCCGAGTCCTCCTCACCCGACCCGGAGAAGGGGGAAGGGGAGCTCCTGGCCCTGCCCTCAGAATGAAAACAAAGTGTGGAGGTAAGTCCTGGGAAAATTGGTGAAATGGTATCATTTGTTGTGGAAAAATTGCCCGTGAACTGTTCAGAACTACATTGGCAAGCAAATCAAGGTGGGATGATAGGGGTTTTCTTTGTGGATAGCAATTGATGAGTAAGAGTGACTTTATTAACTCATGAAATTGATATAATGGAGCTGGAGCCTACCCCACCGGAAGGCTTAAGGATACTTAAGAGAACAGTATAGCAATCTTTAGATCGTGCCATGCTTATTTTTCAAGCATATGGTTATTAGTGTGAGAAGTGGTGGGAAAAGAATAAAGGATGTGCAGATCTCATTGTTAATGCATAAATACTTAAGTTGATCTCTAGAGTAGAAATGTTTGATTTCTACTTTACTTCTATTTGTAAAGCTTACCCCTCTTTTAGCTGTGCCATTGTCCAAGGGATTAATGTGGATATACCAGTTATTAATTTCACATTGGTGCTTCTTTCTGAGTTATATAGACAATTGCCTAATATTGTGGCAACAGCTGCTTGAGCCCTTCGTTTGGTTAATCTTGCTCAGTTGTTTCCTCCTCTAATATTCCACACATACTTGCCTTAGATCACTGGTGCTCGGGATTTAAGACAACACCTGGTGCAGTAGGGCGTGAGGCTAAGAGTTAATTAAATAGGAAGCTGGCTGATCATAGGTGGTAATGGTGAAGATGGTATCACTACAGCTGGGCTCATGTGACTTCTAGAAATTTAATCAAAAAAAAGTACCAGGCTCTGAATTTTGTCACAAATCAGCATCATTATTGGAAAATGTAAGACGTTGAACAGAAATTTAGTTGAAAAGAGATTCTGACCATCCACTTTCTCATCGGCAAATGCCCTTTGTCAGACATACACTGTGAGAACGTTGTATAACATGGATGGTTTGACAAATACAGTACATTGCTGTTCTGCACAGATAGCACTGCAAAAGAGCTCTGTAGAAACCGACCTGTATGTGCAACACAGAACAATAGGTTGTACAAATTTTAAAATAAGTTCAGGTGTGATAAATCGGAAGTGAAAGCAGAAAATATTGGAGATATTCCGTAGGACGAGCAGTGACAGGTTCTGATGAAAAATTGTTCCCCTTTTTGCTGCCTGACCTTCTATATCCACCATTTTCTGCTACATGGATGGTACTGCTGTGTTCTGCTTTAATGTATATGTAGCCTGGGGAAGAATACACACACAGGACAACAAATACATTTTTGGGTCTTAAATTCTTTTACCTGTTTTAGATGTTTCATTGCAGAAAGAGGGTAACAAAATAAAAATGACAACATAAATTAAAACAGTTCCCGCCTTTACAATCTCAGTTTAACTTCAGACCATACCCTTGTTACATAGGTAGTATGAAAATAACTAAAACAAAATATACAAAACCATTATGGTAGTGGCAAATCTAAAAAAAAAGTACAAACGATGTTAGCATCTTACCAACCCAGTACCTCATACACAGCATTGAAAATATGAATAAATACATCTCATCTGAACTAAGAGATGTACTCACATTTGGCACACACGTGCTTAACTTCCAAACGCACATAGGCTAGACTTAGAAATGAGTTCTCCTCACTCACACTAGGTGAACAGAAATTAATACATTCACATTACTCTGTTACATTCACATTAGGTCATGAAAAATAAAGAAAGGCAAATAAACTTTTACAATATATTGCCTTGTTGTTGAATTACTAAAAAAAACTAACCTAGTAGGTCAATTAAGGAACTTCGCAATCATGCTATCCAGTGCTGATCAATCTAGAACATGGCAACTCTTCGTTTTACTCCACCCATGCAAAATGACGTCACCGTTTTCTCTTAAAGGCACAGGCAGCTATTTTTAGCATTACCAAGGTGAATATATAAGTGCAGTTTAACAATAAAAAAAAGGATATTCGACGGTCACCTGGTTACATTTTCCCCTGCATACCAGTAAGTGTCCTCGATTACTCACTCACTGCAAAAGTACCTTTAACCTCTCTAACTGCTTCTCTGAATAGAACTGAACTTAGACAGCCAGGATCTGTGACACTGCCACAGGACTTATGGAGGCCACGTCTAAAACTGACCTTGGTTTGTGATGTGGGTTAGAGTGCTGCCCAGCATTTACTCTTTTACTCCTGTGGGGCGCTACAGGAAGGCTACTGACACCTGACCCTGTATCAGCTGTCACAGCTGCTATGTTCTCAGTTCCAGAAGTTTTGCTGTCAAGGATAAGGTCGAGATTATGTACAACCTGTTCTGACACATCTTCTCCCAATATCACACCATTCTCTGAATCCTCAGAATCTGATTCATGTCCCAGGAGAGGGCTGGCCAGAATTACAGGAGTCTGCAGTCTCCTTTGAGGAACTGGGGCGGGAACGTTCTCACAGGACCTGATGTCTACCCTGTTTACCCTCTTGATAGACCCTCCCTCCGAATGTTCCACAATGTATGTGTTGTCTAGCACCTCTACCACCCTGTAGACAGTTGATTTCCACGCATCCTGGATCTTACTACGACCTTATGGTCTGTTCCGAAGGTAAACTAGTGCATTTACGTCAATCTGGGAGCAATGAATTTTATTCTCCTGTAAGGCACTGCGTTCTGCAGCCTTCTTTTCAGAGTATTCTTTCGCCTTGGCATGAGCATCACTCAGTCATTTCTGGTGTATGGCTAACCTGTCATATTTCCTGTCTACAGACTGTTCTCACCCCAACAGAGCATCCATCGGCAAGTGGGGATCAACACCAAACAGTAGGTAATAAGGGGAATACCCGGTAGTTGCGTGAGGCGTCACATTATATGCATACACCAACTCAGGTAAATGCTTTGGCCACCTGTGTTCCGTTTCCAGAGAGAATGTACGCAACAAATCATGAATCATCCTGTTGAAACGCTCACACTGAGCGTTGCCAGTAGGATGATGGGGTGTAGTACGACCTTTCTTTACCCCATACAGTTTACAAAGCTCAGATATGACATCATTTTTGAAGTTATGACCCTGGTCAGAACGCAACCTCTCAGGAACACCGTACTTCATAAACCAATCCCTCAAGAGCACCTTTGCTGTGGTGTCCGCCCTTTGTACCCAAATTGGGAATGCTTGGGTAAATTCCATAAAAATGTCTGTGACTACTAAAACATTCTCACGCCCACCAGCTGCTGACTCAAGCTACAGCGACAACTTCTAGCGGCCTAGAAGCAAGAAATGATTTAATGGGAAATGGATCTTAGGGTGTGGCATTTTAGTTAAAGCACAACATGGACAATTTTTGACCCACTGTGCCACATGCTCGTGCATGCCCATCCAAAACCATCTGCTTCTCAACAAGTGCAGAGTATGCTGTATGCCTTGATGGCCCATAGAGTCATGTACATACCCGAACACTTTACTCCTCAAGCTGGTACTTTACTTCTCAAGCCAACTCTCTGGATTCTTTCAAGAAAGAGTTAGATAGGGCTCTTAAAGATAGCGGAGTGAAGAGATATGGGGAGAAGGCAGGAAAAGGGTACTGATTGTGGATGATCAGCCATGATCACAGTGAATGGCGGTGCTGGCTCAAAGGGCTGAATGGCCTACTCCTGCACCTATGTCTATTGTCTGTTGGTAGGTAGCAGAAGCTGATAACACTCCCCGTGCTTCTCATCCTCAACTACACGATACAGTAACCCCTTACGCTGCCTGATCCTGTCCGAATGCTTAACAGAGACAAAACCAGTTTAGGCAGAGTTCTACACCCTTGTCATTCAGCTTTCTTTTTCTGTCCCATAAGTTTCTGAAGACCCTTAACACAAGGTCTTGCTGCTGAAAAGTGTGCAAATCCTCAGTAGAATAACCCGGGAAGGTTGGGGTTCCTTGCATCAGATCACTTACATCAGTGGTACCAGCTTCAAGAGCTTGAATTTGCTTAACCTTACAGCTTTTAAGACCAGCTGTAGCCAGTGACAATCAAGAGCAGTGCCATGGTTGATCAGACTAGAAATTGCCACAGACCCGTCAAACTCAGCATCCTCCTAGATAGGCTCAGACACCCCTCCAAATGGCCGCCTGGAGCGAGCATCAGGCACGGTATTGCTCTTACCTGGACGGTACTGAACATCAAATTCAAACACTGACAGCTGTGAGTTCCATCTCTGCTCAATTGCTCTCAACTTGGCAGTTTTCAAGTGTGATAACGGATTATTATCAGTTATTATGGTGGATTTGGAACCCAATAAGTAACCATGAAACTCCTCTACTTTGGCCCACTTCGTGCAAGCAGCTCTAATTTCATGCTTTTATAATTCCTATCATTCTTTTCAGCATTTTTTAATCGTCAGCTTGCATATGCAATAACCCTCTTTGCCCCTCCCTGTTGCTGGTATAAAACAGCTGCTAGTCCATGACTGCTTGCCTCAGTCTCCACTATGAAAGTCTGTGTGAAATTGGCAAAGCCAAGGATCGGTGAACTGATCAGTTTCCCTTTGAGCAAGTCAAAGGCAGTTTGATACTCTTCCATCCAATACTGTTTTAACAGCTGGTTTGCTTTACTAGGACTCCCTGCACCAAGACACAAATTCACTACATCTTGCAGAGGACCTGCAATCTTTGAGAATCCCTGAATGAACCGTCAATAATAACTACAAAAGCCAAGAAATGATCTTAAGTCTTTGACTGTAGATGGTACTGGCCATTGCGGAATAGCTGAGACCTTTTTGGGATCTGTACCTAACCCCTTGGCTGATAGCTGGTGTCCTAAGAACTTAAACTCTGACTGTAGAAGTGACATTTTTCCAATGTCACCTTCAGACCAGTCTCCTTGAGATGCTGAAACAGTGTCAAGCCTCTCCAAGTGTTCCTGGAAGGTCTGCGAATACACCAGAATTTCATTCAGAAACACCAGCATAATTTGGAAGACTAAGTCATTCATGGTTGCCTGCATGAGTCTTTGAAAAGTTGCCGGGCCATTGCAGACCCCAAGTGACATGCGAAGATATTCATACAGACCAAATGAGGTTGAAAAAGCAATCGTATACCTATCACACTCCTCTACCTCCACTTGATGATAACCACTTGCAAGGTCTATCATTGAGAAAAACTGCACTCCCTGAAGAGCATCAAAACTTTCATCAATACATGGGAGTAGGAAAGCATCCTTTTTAGTCTTAAGATTCAGTCTCCGAAAATCTGCACAGTCTTATGCTGCCGTCAGCCTTCTGTACCAACACTGCAGCTGAGGCATACGCACTATTACTCTCCTGAATCACAACCTCCTTCAACAACTTTGAGATGTGCTCTTTCACTTCACTGTACTGATTGGTATGGCTGTGAAACAGGCTCATCATCAATTAAATGAATTTCATGCTTGACTTTGTCAGTGTACCCAAGGTCTTCATCTTCGACTGCAATGATACCCAGGTACTTAGCCAGTAAAGCTGAGCTGAGCTTGTTGTTCTTCGCTACCCCCAATGTCAAGCTTGGCTAGAATTGACTTTAACTTGGGGTTACTACCCTCCTCCTTTACACCAACAGTCACTTGTTCAATGCCAGCTGAGTTTCGCTGAAATCTTACAGCACCTTGTCAATCACTGGCTACGCATTCTACCTTTGATAGTATACCCTGCTGCGTCCTAGGTGAGAGCCACCCAAGCAAAATGACATCACCGTTTTCTCTTAAAGGCACAGGCAGCAATTTTAGCATTACCAAGGTGAATATATAAGTGCACCTTAACAATTAAAAAAATGGATATTCAGCAATCACCTGGTTACATAATTCGTATGGCACATTATGGCTGAGTCTATTTATCAGCATTGCTCAGTCAGTGTTGACTGAATGGATGGGTCCATGTACAGTATATTATGTTGTCTGCTTCTGGTTTCATGTACACACTCATGAATCTCTTTATACAACGTGGCACAACATGCTGGCTACACAAACTCCTTGCAAAAGTATTGGTACATATATAAAGCGAGGGTGCCTATGACTTTTGCACAGTACTGTACTTGCCATGGTGGATTGGAGAGCGAGTTTGTAATCTGGCCAGAGCAAAGAATGTCGGGAATAGCGAGGGTGGAGAGCCACTGGAGGGGTATGGGACAGATGGCAGGGAAGGAGCGCCAGGGCAGAGGATGGCACAGCTGCAAACACACCCAGCCCTGAGACACCAGGCAAGGTCATTTCATTCTAAATAATTGGTTTACTCATCATGACAGAATATCTCTCTGGTTTTCTCTCCATCCCCTCTCTGTGCCCACATCCTGTATCAGTGCACAATGGAGTTCCATCTCAGAATCAGGTTTACTATCACTCACATATAGACAATAGACAAGAAAATTTTATTTCTTACATTCGCCTCATAACATGAGGGAGTAAAAATCTTTATATTGCATCTCCATTGCTATCTACAGGCAATATGACAGAAACATGTGGGAGGATATTGCCCAAACCCTAAGATTGTACACAGAATTTTTTGTATATGTGTATGTACAGTTAGATACAAGCCCAAAATGCAATCAGATCAATGTGTATTGATAAATCTGATGGCCTGGTGAAAGAAACTGTCCTGGAGCCTGTTGGTCCTGGCCTTAATGCTGTGGTACCGTTTGCCAGACGGAAGCAACTGAAACTGTTTGTGGTTGGTGTGGCTGGAGTCCCTGATGATCCCCCAAGCCCTTTTTATGCAGCTGCTGCTGTAAATATCCTGAACAGAGGAAATTTCACATCCACAGATGCGTTGGGCTGTCCGCACCACTCTCTGCAGTGCCCTGCCGTTGACAGTAGTACAGTTCCTGTACCAGGTGGTGACACAACCAGTCAAAATGCTTTCGATGGTGCCTCTGTAGAAAGTTCTGAGGACTTGGGGACTCATGCCAAACTTCTTCAGCATATGTCATGAAATTAGTTTTTTTTGAGGCAGCAGTACAGCGCAATACATAAAAGTACTACAGTACTGTATTGCCAAATATTGCCAGGCCATATACCCCATGTTGAGAATCAAGACTCATTTAATTTTTATGGTGAATCTCTAGTAAATAGTATGTAATCAATTTTTATTCTTTAACTATCAGTTGCTTTTATTCAGTAATAACCTAAAATAGAAGATTCTTCACTCACCATTTTTAAAATAAACATTATTCATGATAAAAAAAAATGATGCATGTGCAGAGGAAGAAACAGTGCAAAACTTTTGCCCCAACAAACAAAACATGCTGGAGGAACTGAGCAGATCAGACATCATCTATGGAGAGGAATAACCAGTCTTTGTTTTGGTCTGAGACTCTTCGTTGTCCCGGTCTGCAGCATTCCCTGCAAAGTTAATGCAACCACGATACTTCTGAGATGTGTATTGAATTAGAATTTATTTAAATCTTACATCCATCCCACAACATGAGGGAGTAAAAATCTTTGCATTATGACCCCATCACAATGTACAGGCATGTGAATTTATAAGTCTAATGGCTTGTAGAAAGAAGCTGTCCCATAGCCTGTCAGCCCTGACTTTAATGCTGAGGTACCGTTTGCCACACAAAAGCACCTGAAACAGTTTACAGTTGGAAAACTGGTGTCCCCGATGATTTTCTAGGCCTTCTTTACACACCTGTTACTGTAAATGTCCTCAATGGAGGGAGGTTCACATCCACAGATGCACTGGGCTGTCTGTACTACTCTCTGCAAGAGTGCCCAGAGATCAAGGTTGGTGCAGTTCCCATACCAGTCAGGATGCTCTCAATGGTGCCCCTGTAGAAGGTCTTGAGGATTTGGGGGCTCAAACCGAACTTCTTCAGTTGCCTGAGGTGGAAGAGATGCTGTTGTTCTTTTTTTTTTGCCACATGTGTGCAGTGCAGGTGAGATCTTTGGTGATGTGTACACTGAGGAACCTGAAACTACTCACCCCCTCAACTGCAGTCCCAATGTTGATGATCGGAGCAAGTCTGTCTCCTTTCCTCATGTAATCCACGGTCAGCTGTTTTGTTTTTTGGACATTGAGAGAGAGGTTGCTATCTTGGCACCACTGTGACAGGGTGTTAACCTCTCCTCTGTAGGCTGTCTCATCGCCACTAGAAAGGCCGTTCTATGTCATATCATCTGCGAATTTGATCAGCAGATTGGAGCTGTGTGTGGCAGCACAGTCGTGGGTGTAAAGGGAGTAGAGGAGGGGACTCAGGACACAACCCTGGGGGGCACCTGTGTTGAGGATCAGAGGGGCAGAGGTGAGGGAGCCCATCCTTACCACCTGTCAGTGTTCTGATAGGAAGTCCAGGATTCAGCTGCACGGGGTGGGGTGCAGGCCGAGGTCATTGAGCTTCCTGTCAAGGGAGGAGGCAATTATGGTGTTGAGTGCTGAACTGTAGTCCAAGAACAGTGTTCTAATGCATGCATCCCTCTTCTCCAGGTGAGTCAGGGCAGTGACTCACTCTTCCTGTTCATTCTGATGCACTCTTCAGTATTGTGATTCCCCAAGCATGCAGTCTTGGCAGGGATTGTTGTCATTGCAATAGTCCTTCAACATCTGAACTGCCGGTGTAAGTCTAATGCAAGAGTGACTGTCCTTTCTTGAAACTGATAATGGAAGGTGAGTGTGTAAACTGTAGGGAGCTGTGTGTGAGCAAATGGTGCTGTAGGGAGACCATGTTTGCCTGGGTACAGGTACAAATCACTGTTCATATGAATGGCTGATAATTTGGTTGAGTTTGCCCAATAATCTTGTCATGTTGCAGAGAGAAGAGAAGGTAAGTTGTAGATCCTGTTCAATATCAAGGTGGCGAGAGAACTGTCATAGTGGCTACATCATGTTGGCAGATTCAAAGGTGGAGAGAAAATTGGAACTGTATTTTTAAAAAAACATATAAAAGGTGATGTAACTCACTGCATTCACTAAGAACTTATTGCAGAGGAACTTGCAGTTTCAGCTCTAAAGACAAACAAACTAGTATCAATTAGTTGTGCTGCATTTCCCAAATTACATACTTCTATCATGTCACCTCTCAGCCTCCTTCACTCCAAAGAAAACAGAACTAACCAGTTTAATCTTTCCTATTAACTCAAGTCCCTCAATCCCCTGTGAACCTTTTCTTCATGCTCCCTGGTTTAATTATGGACAAATCATTCAAGTAGAGTAGGAGTAGGCTGCATCGCTCTTCAAGCTTGCTCCAACTAATGAGAACATGACCATCTGGCTGTAACCTCAGCTCCACATTCCTGCCTACGCCTGGTAATCTTTCACCTGCTTGCTTATGAGAAACCAACCTAAACACAAGAGATTTTGCAGATGCTAAATCTAGCTCTTAAAATATTCAGTAACTGCTTCTGCCACCCTTTATTGAAAATATGTATAAAGGCTCCCAAATCTCTGAGAGGAAAAGTTTTACCTTCTCAGTTTTAACTAGGTGACACAAATCTTGTGATTACAGCCATTTTATAAGATGCTCATAACAAAGAAATAGCAGTAAAGGCAAGTAACTAACCTAACTGTAACCAGTTCACTCCAACAAAGAATCTCAGAAACTGAATCAGGTTTCATATCACTGGCAAATGTTGTGCAGTTTATTACCTTAGCGCAGCAATACATGACAATATATAAAAAATAATTAAATCAGTTACAGTAAATATATGTATATTAAATAGTTACATTAAAATAGTGCAAAAACAGAAATAATAAAAGTGAGGTGGAGTCCATGGGTTCAATGTCCATTTAGGAATAAGATGGCAGAGGCAAAGAAGCTGTTCCTGAATCGCTGAGTGTGTGCCTTCAGGCTTCTGTACCTCCTACCTGATGGTTACAATGAGAAGAGGGCATGTCCTGGGTGATGGGGGTCCTTAATGGATGCTGCCTTTCTGAGACACCGCTCCTTGACGATGTCTTGCAGACTTCGGAGACTAGTACCCAGGATAGAGCTGACTAGTTCTGTAGCTTCTTTTGATCCTGTGCAGTAGCACTGCTTCCCCCACTCCAAATAACAGACCGTGATGAAGCCAGTCAGAATGCTGTTCATCACACATCTGTAGATTTTTTCGAGTGGTTTAGGTGACAAACCAAATCTCCTCAAACTCCTGATGAAATATAGCCACTGTCTTGCCTTCTTTATAGCTGCATTGATATGCTGGGACCAGGTTAGACCCCCTCGTCCTATCCTTTCTGAAGTCCACAATCAGTTCTTCTGTCTTACTGACGTTAAGTGCAAGGTTGTTGCTGCGATATCACTCAACCAGCTGGTATATCTCACTCCTGTATGCCCTCTCATCTCCAGCTGAGGTTCTACCAGCAATGGTTGTATCATCAACAAAGTTATCAAAGGTATTTAATCTATATCCAGCCATGGGGGTAGAGAGAGTGGAGTTGTGGGCTAAGCACACATCCCGAAGGTGTGCCAGTGTTGATTGTCAGTGAGGAGGAGATATTATTACCAATCTGCACAGATTGTGGACTTCCAGTTAGACCTCCAATTACAGAGAGTGGTACAGAGGCTCAAGATCTGTAGCATATTAATCAGGACTGTAGGACTGGTGCTGTTATACACTGAGCTATAGTCGATGAACAGCATCCTGACATAGGTATTTGTATTGTCCAAGTGACCTAAGGTTGTGTGAAGAGCCATTGAGATTGTGTCTGCATAGACCTATTGTGGCGATAGACAAATTGCAATGGATCCAGGTCCTTGCTGAGGCAGGAGTTAATTCTAGCCATGACCAACCTCTCAAAGCATTTCATCACTGTAGACGTGAGTGCTACTGGATGATAGTCATGAAGGCAGCTCTTGGGCACTGCTGAGAGGTTGAAAGTGTCTTTGAATATAGTGACCAGTTGGTTTTCCAAGCATTACCAGGTACTCCATCTGGACTCCATCTATAGTCAGGGGAGCAGACAGGAGATTTTTGGACGTGAGAAGGACACCCGCATGGTTTGTTGCCTCCCGGGTGCCAGGGTCCGGGATGTCTCTGACCGGGTGCACGACATCCTGGTACGAGAGGGAAAGCAACCAGAAGTCGTGATACATGTTGGGACCAACGACATAGGCAGGAAGAGGGATGAGATCCTGAAGTGCGAGTTTCGGGAATTAGGCAGAAGGCTGAAGAACAGGACCTCAAGGGTGACGTTCTCAGGATTGCTGCCAGTGCTACGTGACAGAGATGGTAAGAATTGGAGGAGATGGCAGTTGAATGCGTGGCTGAGGAGTTGGTGCAGGGAGCAGGGTTTTAGATTTTTAGATCATTGGGATCTCTTCTGGGGAAGGTGGGACCTGTACAGATTGGATGGGTTGCACCTGAACTCGAGGGGGAGCAATATCCTTGCAGGTAGGTTTGCTAGCATGGTTCGGGAGGGTTTAAACTAATTTGCGAGGGGGATGGGACCCAGAGCAATAGAGCAGTGAAAGAAGTGCATGGAGTAAAGCCAGATCTAACATACAGAGAGACTTTGAGGAAAGAGAAGCAGAATAAACAGTGTAAAGACAGTAGGGTAGAAGGGCTGAAATGTGTGTACCTCAATGCAAGAAGCATCAGGAACAAAGGTGATGAACTGAGAGCTTGGATACATACATGGAATTATGATGTAGTGGCCATTACAGAGACTTGGCTGGCACCAGGACAGGAATGGATTCTCAATATTCCTGGATTTCAGTGCTTTAAAAGGGATAGAGAGGGCGGAAAAAGGGGAGGAGGGGTGACATTACTGGTCAGGGATACTATTACAGCTACAGAAAGGGTGGGTAATGTAGCAGGATCCTCTTTTGAGTCAGTATGGGTGGAAGTCAGGAGCAGGAAGGGAGCAGTTACTCTACCGGGGGTATTCTATAGGCCCCCTGGTAGCAGCAGAGATACAGAGGAGCAGATTGGGAGGCAGATTTTGGAAAGGTGCAAAAATAACAGGGTTGTTATCATGGGTGACTTTAACTTCCCTAATATTGATTGGCACCTGATTAGTTCCAAGGGTTTAGATGGGGCAGAATTTGTTAAGTGTGTCCAGGATGGATTCCTGTCACAGTATGTGGACAGGCCGACCAGGGGGAATGCCATACTAGATCTAGTACTAGGTAATGAACCAGGTCAGGTCACAGATCTCTCAGTGGGTGAGCATCTGGGGGACAGTGACCACCACTCCCTGGCCTTTATAATTATTATGGAAAAGGATAGAATCAAAGAGGACAGGAAAATTTTTAATTGGGGAAAGGCAAATTATGAGGCTATAAGGCTAGAACTTGCGGGTGTGAATTGGGATGATGTTTTTGCAGGGAAATGTATTATGGACATGTGGTCGATGTTTAGAGATCTCTTGCGGGATGTAAGGGATAAATTTGTCTCGGTGAGGAAGATAAAGAATGGTAGGGTGAAGGAACCATGGGTGACACGTGAGGTGGAAAATCTAGTCAGGTGGAAGAAGGCAGCATACATGAGGTTTAGGAAGCAAGGATCAGCTGGGTCTATTGAGGAATATAGGGAAGCAAGAAACGAGCTTAAGAAGGGGCTGAGAAGAGCAAGAAGGGGGCATGAGAAGGCCTTGGCGAGTAGGGTAAAGGAAAACCCCAAGGCATTCTTCAATTATGTGAAGAAAAAAAGGATGACAAGAGTGAAGGTAGGACTGATTAGAGATAAAGGTGGGAAGATGTGCCTGGAGGCTGTGGAAGTGAGTGAGGTCCTCAATGAATACTTCTCTTCGGTATTCACCAGTGAGAGAGAACTTGATGATGGTGAGGACAATATGAGTAAGGTTGATGTTCTGGAGCATGCTGATATTAAGGAAGAGGAGGTGTTGGAGTTGTTAAAATATATTAGGACAGATAAGTCCCCGGGGCCTGACGGAATATTTCCCAGGCTGCTCCACGAGGCGAGAGAGAGATTGCTGAGCCTCTGGCTAGGATCTTTATGTCCTCGTTGTCCACGGGAATGGTACCGGAGGATTGGAGGGAGGCGAATGTTGTTCTCTTGTTCAAAAAAGGTAGTAGGGATAGTCCAGGTAATTATAGACCAGTGAGCCTTACGTCTGTGGTGGGAAAGCTGTTGGAAAAGATTCTTAGAGATAGGATCTATAGGCATTTAGAGAATCATGATCTGATCAGGGACAGTCAGCATGGCTTTGTGAAGGGCAGATCGTGTCTAACAAGCCTGATAGAGTTCTTTGAAGAAGTGACCAGGCATATAGATGAGGGTACTGCAGTGGATGTGATCTATATGGATTTTAGTAAGGCATTTGACAAGGTTCCACACGGTAGGCTTATTCAGAAAGTTGGAAGGCATGGGATCCAGGGAAGTTTGGCCAGGTGGATTCAGAATTGGCTTGCCTGCAGAAGGCAGAGGGTGGTGGTGGAGCGAGTACATTCAGATTGGAGGATTGTGACTAGTGGTGTCCCACAAGGATCTGTTCTGGGACCTCTACTTTTCGTGATTTTTATTAACGACCTGGATGTGGGGGTAGAAGGGTGGGTTGGCAAGTTTGCAGACGACACAAATGTTGGTGGTGTTGTAGATAGTGTAGAGGATTGTCAAAGATTGCAGAGAGACATTGATAGGATGCAGAAGTGGGCTGAGAAGTGGCAGATGGAATTCAACCGGGAGAAGTGTGAGGTGGTACACTTTGGAAGGACAAAACTCCAGGGCAGAGTACAAAGTAAATGGCAGGATACTTGGTAGTGTGGAGGAGCAGAGGGATCTCGGGGTACATGTCCACAGATCCCTGAAAGTTGCCTCACAGGTGGATAGGGTAGTTAAGAAAGCTTATGGGGTGTTAGCTTTCATAAGTCGAGGGATAGAGTTTAAGAGTCGCGATGTAATGATGCAGCTCTATAAAACTCTGGTTAGGCCGCACTTGGAGTATTGTGTCCAGTTCTGGTCACCTCACTATAGGAAGGATGTGGAAGCATTGGAAAGGGTACAGAGGAGATTTACCAGGATGCTGCCTGGTTTAGAAAGTATGCATTATGATCAGAGATTAAGGGAGCTAGGGCTTTACTCTTTGGAGAGAAGGAGGATGAGAGGAGACATGATAGAGGTGTACAAAATAATAAGAGGAATAGATAGAGTGGATAGCCAGCGCCTCTTCCCCAGGGCACCACTGCTCAATGCAAGAGGACATGGCTTTAAGGTAAGGGCGGGAAGTTCAAGGGGGATATTAGAGGAAGGTTTTTTACTCAGAGAGTGGTTGGTGCGTGGAATGCACTGCCTGAGTCAGTGGTGGAGGCAGATACACTAGTGAAGTTTAAGAGACTACTAGACAGGTATATGGAGGAATCTGAGGTGGGGGCTTATATGGGAGGCAGGGTTTGAGGGTCGGCACAACATTGTGGGCGGAAGGGCCTGTACTGTGCTGTACTATTCTATGACTCGCCCCCTTGCAAGGGTTCACTCTCCTGAAAGACAGCCTGATATACTGGCCTCTGAAACAGAGATCACAGGGTCATGGCGTGCAGCAGGGATCTTCACAGCTGCAGTTATATTCTCCCTTTCAAAGCAGGTATAGAAGGCATTGAGCTCATCTGGTAGTGAAACATAACTGCCATTCATGCTATTGGGTTTCGCTTTCTAGGAAGTAATGTCCTGCAAACCCTGCCAGAGTTGACCTACGACCAATGTCGCCTCTAACCCTCTTGAAATAGCCCTCCATAAGCCATATCTGGTTTTCTCCCTCCGCACTAATCCTAACCTTATTATTAAACCCGCCGATAAGGGGGGTGCTGTTGTAGTCTGGCGTACTGACCTCTACCTTGCCGAGGCACAACGACAACTCGCGGATACCTCCTCTTATTTACCCCTCGATTGTGACCCCACTAAGGAGTGCCTGGTTATTGTCTCCCACACCATCACCGACTTTATCCGCTCAGGGGATCTCCCATCCACTGCTACCAACCTTATAGTTCCCACACCCCGCACTTCCCGTTTCTACCTCCTACCCAAGATCCACAAACCTGCCTGTCCTGGCCGACCTATTGTCTCAGCTTGCTCCTGCCCCACCGAACTCATTTCTGCGTACCTCAACACTGTTTTATCACCCCTTGTTCAATCCCTTCCGACCTATGTTTGTGACACTTCTCACGCTCTAAACTTTTCGATGATTTTAAGTTCCCTGGCCCCCACCGCTTTATTTTCACCATGGATGTCCAGTCCTTATATACTTCCATCCCCCATCAGGAAGGTCTCAAAGCTCTACGCTTCTTTTTGGATTCCAGACCTAATCAGTTCCCCTCTACCACCACTCTGCTCCGTCTAGCGGAATTAGTCCTTACTCTTAATAATTTCTCCTTTGGCTCCTCCCACTTCCTCCAAACTAAAGGTGTAGCTATGGGCACCCGTATGGGTCCTAGCTATGCCTGCCTTTTTGTTGGGTTTGTGGAACAATCTATGTTCCGTGCCTATTCTGGTATCTGTCCCCCACTTTTCCCTCGCTACATCGATGACTGCATTGGCGCTGCTGCCTGCACGCATGCAGAACTCGTTGACTTTATTAACTTTGCCTCCAACTTTCACCCTGCCCTCAAGTTTACCTGGTCCATTTCCGACACCTCCCTCCCCTTTCTAGATCTTTCTGTCTCTGTCTCTGGAGACAGCTTATCCACTGATGTCTACTATAAGCCTACTGACTCTCACAGCTATCTGGACTATTGCTCTTCTCACCCTGTCTCTTGCAAAAACACCATCCCCTTCTCGCAATTCCTCCGTCTCCGCTGCATCTGCTCTCAGGATGAGGCTTTTCATTCTAGGACAAGGGAGATGTCTTCCTTTTTTAAAGAAAGGGGCTTCCCTTCCTCCACTATCAACTCTGCTCTTAAACGCATCTCCCCCATTTCACGTACATTTGCTCTCACTCCATCCTCCCGCCACCCCACTAGGAATAGGGTTCCCCTGGTCCTCACCTACCACCCCAGCAGCCTCCGGGTCCAACATATTATTCTCCGTAACTTCCGCCACCTCCAACGGGATCCCACCACTAAGCACACCTTTCCCTCCCCCCCTCTCTCTGCATTCCGCAGGGATCACTCCCTACACAACTCCCTTGACAATTCGTCCCCCCCCATCCCTCCCCACTGATCTCCCTCCTGGCACTTATCCGTGTAAGCAGAACAAGTGCTACACATGCCCTTACACTTCCTCCCTTACCACCATTCAGGGCCCCAAACAGTCCTTCCAGGTGAGGCAACACTTCACCTGTGAGTCGACTGGGGTGATATACTGCGTCCGGTGCTCTCGATGTGGCCTTTTATATATCGGCGAGACCCGACGCAGACTGGGAGACCGCTTTGCTGAACATCTACGCTCTGTCCGGCAGAGAAAGCAGGATCTCCCAGTGGCCACACATTTTAATTCCACATCCCATTCCCATTCTGACATGTCCATCCACGGCCTCCTCTACTGTAAAGATGAAGCCACACTCAGGTTGGAGGAACAACACCTTATATTCCGTCTGGGTAGCCTCCAACCTGATGGCATGAACATCGACTTCTCTAACTTCCGCTAAGGCCCCACCTCCCCCTCATACCCCATCTGTTACTTATTTTTATGCACACATTCTTTCTCTCACTCTCCTTTTTCTCCCCCTGTCCCTCTGAATATACCTCTTGCCCATCCTCTGGGTTCCCCCCCCCCTCGTCTTTCTTCCCGGACCTCCTGTCCCATGATCCTCTCGTATCCCCTTTTGCCTATCACCTGTCCAGTTCTTGGCTCCATCCCTCCCCCTCCTGTCTTCTCCTATCATTTTGGATCCCCCCCTCCCCCTCCAACTTTCAAATCCCTTACTCACTCTTCCTTCAGTTAGTCCTGACGAAGGGTCTCGGCCTGAAACGTCGACTGCACCTCTTCCTAGAGATGCTGCTTGGCCTGCTGCGTTCACCAGCAACTTTGATGTGTGTTGCTTGAATTTCCAGCATCTGCAGAATTCCTGTTGTCTGGTTTTCTTGTACAGATCTGGGTTGCCAGACCTAAGTGATAGAGATCTTGCCCTCAGTAGACGATGAACTTCCTGGTTCATCCATGGCTTTTGATTTGGGAATGTATAGCAAGTTTTCGTAGGCACACACTCATCCACACAGCTTCCAATCCAATTTGCTCTGTGGTCTTTCATTATACTGAAAACTGGTTCAAACTGGACAGGTGAGGGAATCTTCTCTTGTATGAACAACCTGTGAGACAACAAGGACAGTCTTGATTTACCCTGTCGTGACATCTCAGGTTTACAGACAGAAACTACAGAACTAGCTACACTACAAATTACTGAAAATCCACTGAACATTTACAAACAAGTTATTATCCCAACATATATGCAAGCGTAATGTGGGGAGGTTTCTCATTATCCACCCATCCGTGCCCAGATAGTTTTGCAGGCTTTTAGCAGCTTCTCCTTGGACCCCTCTGCTCCAAGGAAAACATATCTAGCCACTTAATATCTCCTCATGACTGAAACACCTTTGGATACTACACCATAGGACAAATGTGAATAAGCTAGAGAAGTTGTAGGAAAGATTCACAAAAGGTTTGTTTGGATTGGAGGACTTAAGTTATGAGAAGAGATTGAGCAGACTGGGTCTGTATTCCTTGAAGCAAATGAGGCTGAGGACTAGCATGATAGATGTACAGTATATAAAATTATGAAAGGCACAGATAGGATAGATAGCCAGCGTCTATTTCTTGTGGTAATGAGCATAGCTTTGTGAGAGAGAGGAGGTTTAAAGGCAATTTGAAGGATAAATTTCTTACACAAAATGTCATTGTTACCTGGAATGAGCTGTCAGTGGAGGTGGTGGTGGAACGAACAATATAATAATATTTAAGAGGCACGGAGAGCTATGGAATTATTACAGGCAAGTGGCATTCGAATAGGTAAGCAATGATGATTACATAGATTCGGCTGAGGACTGAAGAACCTGTTTTTAAGCTGTACAATTCTGTGACTTTCTGAAGTTCCAACCCAGATGAAGTTTTAGAGAATCTTTGCTATGCCCTCTCTTGTGTTCTTAATCCATTTTATAATGTATTGTCCATTTGATGTTCATGCCCAGGTCCTCTTGTGATACTCAATGGCTAATATCTGCATATAATCTTTTGTACTCTTATGTTAGTAATGCCTTATAGAACATAAGTGGAGAATAATGGTGGTTATTTGCTATGAATAGCACACGGTCTTTGAATTCTCAATGATGCCTCAGTATTTTATGTCACACATTGCTATCCTCTGAACAATCAATGCTTAACTTAGTGCAGCAAACATGAAAAAATCTGCGGATGCTGGAAATCCAAAGCAATGCACACAAATGCTAGAGGAACTCATGGTGAAGGATCTTGGTCCAAAACGTTGACTGTTTACTCTTTTTCATAAATGCTGCCTGGCCTGCTGAGTTCCTCCAGCATTTTGTGTGTGATAACTTGGTGCAGTCTTATCTTCGCCCACTCAGTGGCAGCTGGTAGGGCTGCTGCCTCACAACTTTGGATACTTGGGTTCAATCCTGACTTCTGGTGCAGCCTTTGTGGAGTTTGCATGTTTTTCCCTGTGACCAATAAGGATTCCTCCAGATAACCTGGTTTCCTCACAGATCCCAAAGAATGCATAGATCTGGTAGGATAACTGGCCACTGTAAATTGCTCCTAGCTTGTAAGCGAGTGGGAAGATGTGAGGAAAGTTTATGCAAGTTTCGGGAGAATAAATTGAGATTACTGTGAAATGAGTGTAAATGGGTGTTTGATGGTCAGCGTGCAGTCAGTGGGCTGAAGATTTGATGACTTCTACTTGAGGTGCCACTGGGATATGCTTCACCAAAACCTGACCCTTCCAACCCAGTACTTAAATTCCAGAAATCACTCTCAGTTTCACACAGTATTGGCAGCAATGATTGACAATTTCATTGTTATTATTACCATCTTTACATCTTATTGAGGAGTGCACTGGCCATCGGAATTTTCAAGGGAGTGCAGCATCTCCTTGTGGTCAAGGCAGCTTTATCTCAGTAATGATGCGAGCCATGTTATTAACCTCATCAGTTAGCTTTCAACGAGTAGTAAAATTGAGCAAAGCAAAGTTCCAAAAAAAAACCCTTAGGTTATGGAAAGAAGATTGCTTGCTACACATCATTACAGTTTTTATTTTTGTTTATAAACTGGAGTTATGTTGAAGATATTGGTCATCATGCAGTGTGTGACAATTTAATAACTGGCTTAAGGGGCTGTCTGATGCTGATATGGTAATGGCGAAGCAATTAAGTTAGAGAAGAATAAAATACTCCATCTCCAATAGCAGTTGTGTGGAATCTGTAGCAGTAGTCTTTTTCGATCAGAATCATTGCACCTGTTTAATTACAGTGATAATTGCACATTTAAAACTACACACCCAAGGGCCCTGGAAACTACATTTAAGCTGCAAATGTAACCTATTGGACAGTTAATAATCCTATTAGTTCTCAGCTGTCCTTGGGTAATACAGCGTTTGTGGCTGAAAGAGAGTATGCACTGTGATAGTAAATGAGTATTTACTCTGTATCTCTTCTGCTCCTCCTTTACTTGAAATATCCCAGAGTAATTCTTATGCAAAAAAATTTACTCCAAATTGGTTTCAAATGACAGAAGATGTATAATAACAGGCTGTGACACGAATGTGTTAATGTGTTTTATTGTCTTTGCATCCTTTGATATCAAATTCAGTGGCATATGTTGCTTTCTGATAATGGAAGTTGGCAGTCTGGAAATTAATCACTTATAGTTTTTAAAAAGTAATTTTAAGATTGGGATGTAATTTAAAATGTGGATAAATGATATTAATAGTTTACAATAAGCAAGATGCACAAACTCTATCTTAGGGTGAAATATAAATCTGAATGTACAATTTCCATTTTGCTATACGTGTGTGCAGAGGCAGAAATAGCTAATGTGAGAGGGTATAATGTGCATTCTCTGCTTATGCGAGGGCATATGAGAGAGCTCCCCAACAGCTCCAGCAAACCTGCACATTGAGTTCAAGTGCAACCCATCCCTTTTGTATAGCTCATACCTTTCCCGGGAAAGCAAAGCGGAAAAGGCTAATGCGAGAGGTGATTGGAGGAATGTATGGGGGGATATCAGTGGTAGATAGAGACAGATGGGTGCGTGGAACATTTTGCCAGGGTTGGTGGTAAAGGCAGAAAGATTAGGGACATTAAAGAGATTCTTACACCAGTACATTGATGGAAGAAATAGGAAGGGAAGCATTAGATTGATGATAGAGTAGGTTAAAAGGCTAGCACAAAATCATGGGACAAAGTACTGTCTTTTGTTCTGTGCCTCAGACAATAAGACATAGGAGCAGAATTAGGCCATTTGGCTCATCGAGACTGCTCCACCATTTCATCATGGGTGATCCAATTTTCCTCTGAACTCTAATCTCCTGCCTTCTCCCCATATCCCTTCATGTCCTGACCAATCAAGAATCTATCAATCTCTGCCTTAAGTATACATTAAGACTTGGTCTCCATAGCTGCCTGAGGCATCAAATTCCACCGATTCGCCACTCTCTGGATAAAGAAATTCCTCCTCATCTCTTTCAAAATGGATGCCCCTCTATTCTGAGGCTGTGTCCTCTGGTCTTAGACTCTCCCACCATAGGAAACATCCTCTCCACATTATCAAGGCTTTTCACCATTCGATATGTTTCAATGTGGTCACCTGTCATTCTTCTGAATTCTAGTGAATACAGGCCAAGAGTCATCAAACACCCTTCATATGACATGCCATTCAATCCTGTAATTGTTTTCATGAACTTCCTTTAAACCCTTTCCAGTTTCAGCGCATCTTTTCTAAGTTAAGGGGCTCAAACTGCTGACAATACTCCAAGTGAGGCCTTACCAATGCTTTATAAAGTCTGAACATCACATCCTTGCTTTTATATTCTAATCCTCTTGAAATGAACGATAACTTTGCATTTGCTTTCCTCACCACAGACTCAACCTGCAAATTAATCTTTTGGGAATCTGGCACAAGGACTCCCAAGTCCTTTTGCACCACAGTTTTTTGTATTTTCTTTCCATTGAGAAAATAGTCAACCATTTCATCTCTTCTACCAGAGCACATGACCATACACTTTCCAGCACTGTATTCACTTGCCATTTCTTTGCCCATTCTCGTAATCTGTCTGCTTTTCTGTAGCCTCTCTACTTCCTCAAAACTACTTGCCCCTCCATCTATCTTCAAATTGTCTGCAAACTTTGCAGGGATATGTAGAAGAAGGGAGATTAATGGGGAGGGATGTATGGACAAGGGAATCACAGATCCCTACAGAAAGTGGAGAGTGGCAGGGGGGTGGGGGGGGGAGATAGATGTGAAGATATGTTTGGTGGAAGGATCCCCTAGGAGTTGATGGAAGTTGTGGATAATGATGAGTTGGATGTGGAGGTTCATGGAGTGGTAGGTGAGAACGAGATAAACTCTGTCCCTGTTAAGGCGGCAAGAAGATGAGGTGAACGTCGATGTCCGGGTAATGAAGGAGAAGCAGGTGAGGGTAGCATCAATGGTGGAGGAAGAGAACCCCCATTCTTTGAAGAATGAGTACAGCTCTTATATCCTGGAAGGGAAAGCTTCAACATGGGAACAAATGTGGCACGGATGAAGGAACTGAGAAAATGGAATGGCATTTTTACAGAAGACAGTGGGAGGAGGTATAGTCAAGATGGTTGTGTGAATCGGTAGGTTTATAAAAGATTCTGGTAGACAGTTTGTCTCCAGAGATGGAGACAGAGAGATTACAAAAGGCAAGAGAGGTGTTGGAAATAGACCCGGTGAATTTAAAGACAGGGAGGAAGTAGGAGGCAAAGTTGATGAAATGGACAAGCTCAGCATGGGTGCATGAAGCACTGTCAATTGAGTCGTCAATGTAGTTGGCGAGCATTATCAGGGAATGTTTGGAACATGGACTGCCCAACATAGCCAATGAAAAGGCAGGAATAGATAGGGCCTATGCAGGAGCCCATGGCTACCCTGTGAGTTTGAAGAAAGGAGCTGAAGGCTAAATTGTTGAGGCTGAGGACCAGTTCTGCCAGAAGGAGGAGGGTGGTGCTGGAGAGGAACTGTTTGGATCTTTTGTTGAGAAAGAAGCAGAGAGCTATAAGGCCTTCCTGATGGGGGATAGAAGTGTATTGGATTTGGACATCCATGGTGAAACTGAGGAGGTCAGAGCCAGGAAAATGAATTGAATGTTGTAGAAGAGATCGAGAGCATGTGAAGATTCATGGATATAGGTGGGAAGGGTCTGAACTAAGGGGGGTTAGAATGGAGTCGAGGTATGCAACACGAGTTCAGTGGGGCAGGAGCAGGTGGATAGTGGGCCTACCAGGACAGTCAGGTCTGTGGATTAGGAGGTAGAAATGAGCAGTGGAGAGTAAGCGAACTATGAATTTGATGGCAGTAGTTGGGGGTTCTCCAGAGTTGATGAGGTTAGTAATGGTGTGGGAAACAATCTTCTGAAGGTCCAAAGGAGTCTTTTTCAAGGGGTAAGTAAGAGGAGGTGTCTGAGAGTTGCCGCCTGGCCTCAGGAAGATAGAGGTCAGTCTACCACACTACAACAATGCACCGTTTGTCTGCGAGTTCGATGGTAAGGTTGGGGTTGGTGCAGAGAAAGTGGAGGGCAGTAGGCTTAGAGGAGGAAGTTTCAAGAAGAGTGCTGAAGTTGAGCCGGTTGATGTCTCAGCTGCAATTAGAAATAGAAGATCCAGAGCAGGCATAGAGCCAGAGCGGGAAGTCCAAGAAGAGGAAGAGGGTTGGAAATGGGATAAGGGGTCCTGCCAAAGAAGTGGGCTCAAAGATGGAGGAAATGGAAGAAGAGCTTAGCATCATGGCAGGTGTGAAACTCACTGAGCTGTGTGCAAAGGGGGGCAAAGGTAAGGCCCTTGCTGAGGACAGAACGTTCTGCCTCTCAGAGGGGAAGGTCAGAAGGAATGGTCAAGACATGGCAGGGAGTAGAGCTGGGATCGGGGGGGGGGCGAAGAGAGTTTATGGCATCAGTGGAGGGGCAGGGTGTGCAGGGAAGGTAGGGGGGAAGGAAGATGGAAGTCCTGAGGACCCAGAAGTGTCAGTGGAATCTGAGAAACCCAGGTTGAAGAATGCTGGTGGGGGAAGGGGAGCCCTGGGCCGTGAAGGAGGAGGTGGTGGCAAAAGTCCATCTGGAGCTGGAATTAGAGGTTGTGTAATTTGTGGTCTGAAGGTGTCCAGGGTCGTTAGAACCAGAGTTAGCAGCGATGGGATCTGCTGTCTGGAGTTGGTGATGATGGTACATTGTTGAGTTCTGTGTCCTCTGAGTTTTGGAGGAAAGGCTAACCAAGTTCTGAACCAAGTTTGTTAGGATCACAAAAATAATGCTGTGAAATTTCTGGAGTGTTTTACAAAATGGAACTTGAAATGACTTGCATTAAAATAGCACTTTTCATGGCGTTATGATGTCCCAGAGCACTTTACAACCAATAAGGAACTTTTGAAATATATTGTAACAGAGGAAGCAATTGCCTATTTCATCACAACTAGAAATGGAGTAAACATCAGAGGATTTTCTTTTATTAATAAAAATATAAGAACAATATTAGTCTAGATACTGAGAATGGCTTCCATTCTCTTCTTTGAACTGGTCCCAGTGGGATTTGTCAAGAGAGCAGTACTTTATACTTCATTGTCACCAAACAATTGGTACTAGAATGCATAATCATCACAGCGATATTTGATTCTGTGCTTCACACTCCCTGGATTATAAATATTAAATATTAAAGATATTAAAAATAGTTAAAATTAGTAAATAGTAAAAATTTAAATTATAAATCATAAATAGAAAATAGAAAAATGGGAAGTAAGGTAGTGCAAAAAAACCGAGAGGCAAGTCCGGATATTTGGAGGGTACGGCCCAGATCCGGGTCAGGATCCGTTCAGCAGTCTTATCACAGTTGGAAAGAAGCTGTTCCCAAATCTGGCCGTACGAGTCTTCAAGCTCCTGAACCTTCTCCCGGAGGGAAGAGGAACAAAAAGTTTGCTGGCTGGGTGGGTCGTGTCCTTGATTATCCTGGCAGCACTGCTCTGACAGCGTGCGGTGTAAAGTGAGTCCACGGACAGAAGATTGGTTTGTGTGATGTGCTGCACCGTGTTCACGATCTTCAGTAGGAGCCAGTATGAAAATTTTACTGGAGGTTGTGCTCAGGATTCGATGTGGGACTCAAGCCCACCACTTTATGACATGGAGAAGTGTGCTAACAACTTTGACAACGAGCAACTCCTAAAATTTATTAATTGTGGAAGGTGGATGTCATAGACAACCTCAGCATTTATTGTCTATATCCCGAAATAAAAAGCCTGCGGTCTTTCCGCCAGGTGCTCCAGATAATTGACCACTGCAAACTGTCCCTTGTGTGTAGGTAAGTGGGAGATGATGAGAAAGTGGAGAGAATAAAAAGGTTTGGGAACAAATGTCGGAATATAAACACTAGAGATTCTGCAAATGCTGGAAATCTTACGAACCACACAGAAGAAGTGCTGGAGGAACTCAGCTGGTTAAGCAGCATCCATGGAGGGGAATAAACAGTTGACATTTTGGGCTGAGACTCTTTATCACAATTGGAAAGGAAGAGAGAAGAAGCCAGGATAAGAAGGTGCGGGGGGGGGGGGCAGGAGGAGAAGTACAAGTTAGCAAGTGATAGGTGAATCTGGGTAAGGGGCAAGGTGAGTAGGTGAGGAGGGGTTAAAGTAAGAAGCTAGGAGGTAACCGGTGGAAGAGGTAAAGAACTGAAGAAGGAGGAATCTGATAAGAGAAGTCAGTGCACTATGGAAGAAAGCAAAGGGGGAGGGGCACTAGGGGGAGGTGATGGGCAGGTGAGGAGAAGTAAAGGTGTGAGAAGGAAGTAGAATGGGGAGTGGAAAATGAGAGCTAGGGAGATAGAATAAATTACCAGAAGTTAGAGAAATCATTGTTCATGCCATCAGGTTGGAGGCTACTCAGACAGTATATGAAGTGCTACTCCCTAACCTGAGTGTAGCCCCATTGTCACAGTAGAGGAGGGCCCTCCATACCCCTCTCACATATGTACCTGCCAGACTTCACTTATATGCTACGATTGAACTCACGTCTCCCATTCCCACAGGCAGGTCAATCCACATTCACACCACTGTCTGAGTGAAAAATTTCCCCCTCAAACTCCCCTTAAATATTTCTCATTTTACCCTAAACCTATGATCTCTGGATCCAGACTCTCCTAACCTGAGGGGAGAAAGCCTGCAAGCATTCACCCTATCTATGTCATTCATAATTTTGTATCATTTTATGAAATCTTACTTTATTCTCCTGCAGTCCAGTGTATAAAGCCCTAATCCATTGAACCTTTCTCTATAATTTATGAATGTTCTTACAGACCTGGAGAACTTGAGCATATTCCAGTAATTTTTGGCTTCTGCCTTGTAGATAGCAGAAAGACTTTACTTGGAGAAACACAAAACACAAAATTGGAGACAGACTGTCCACTGACATCTTCTACAGCCCACTGACTCTCATAACTACCTCAACTATGCCTCTTCCCACCCAGCCACATGCAAAAATGCCATTCCCTATTCCCAGTTCCTCCATCTCTGCTGCATCTGCTCCCAGGATGAGCTTTTCCGTTCCAGGACATCTCAAAAGTCCTCTTTCTTTAAGGATCGTGGTTTCCGTTCTGCTGTCACCAATGATGCCCTCACCCGCATCTCCTCCATTTCCCACACTTCGGCTCTCACCCCATCCTCCCGCCACCACAACAGGGACAGAGTTCACCTTGTCCTCACCTACCACCCCACCAGCCTCCAGATCCAGCACATTATCCTCTGCAACTTCCGCCACCTTCAACAGGACCCCACCACTAAGCACATCTTCCCCTCTCCACCCCTCTCCACTTTCAGCAGGGATCGGTCCCTCCACGACTCCCTGGTCCACACGTCCCTCCCCACGGATCTCCCACCTGGCACTTAACCCTGTAAGCGCAAGTGCTACACCTGTCCCTACACCTCCTCTCTTGCCACCATTCAAGGCCCATAACAATCCTTCCAAGTGAGGCAACACTTCACTTGTGAGTCTGTTGGAGTCATCTATTGCATCTGGTGCTCCCGGTACGGCCTCCTCTACATCGGTGAAACCCGACGCAGACTGGGGGACCGCTTCATCGAGCACCTCCGCTCCGTCCACCAAAACAGACATCTCCCAGTAGCCACCCACTTCCACTCTGCTTCCCACTCCCATTCAGATATGCCCATACATGGCCTCCTCTACAGCCATGATGAGGCTAAACTCAGGTTGGAGGAGCAACATCTCATATACCATCTAGGTAGTCTCCAGCCCCTTGGTAGGAACATAGAATTCTCCAACTTCCGGTAATTCCCTCCCCCTCCCTTCCCCTATCCCTATGTCACTCTGTCCCCTCCCCCAGCTGCCTATCACCTCCCTCATGGTTCCGCCTCCTTCTACTACCCATTGTGTTTTCCCCTATTCCTTCTTCACCTTTCCTGCCTATCACCTCGCTGCTTCCCCTTCCCCCACCCCTTTATCTTTCCCCTTACTGGTTTTTCACCTGGAACCTACCAGCCTTCTCCTTCCCACCCTCCCCCACCTTCTTTATAGGGCCTCTGCCCCTTCCCTGTACTGTCCTGACGAAGGGTTCCGGCCCGAAACATCGACCGA
This sequence comes from Mobula birostris, assembly GCF_030028105.1. Classification (NCBI taxonomy): domain Eukaryota; kingdom Metazoa; phylum Chordata; class Chondrichthyes; order Myliobatiformes; family Myliobatidae; genus Mobula; species Mobula birostris. The sequence continues at coordinate 91,664,479 of NC_092370.1, read as the reverse complement.
TCTTTTTCCACGGATGCTGCCCGACCTGCTGAGTTCCTCCAGCATGTTGTGAGTGTTACTTGGAGAAAATTACTTAAAAAGTTATTTTCCTCACTTCAGCAAAGTTCAGAAAGAACATTTTTCCAGAGAGCACTGAGCTTCCAAAACATAGCTTGACATTTACTTTATAATTAGTCGAAGGACATGTGATTTGCAGGCTGAGCCAAAGTTTGTTTGTCCATCCCTTGTTGCCCGAGAGAAGATTCTAGTGAATTGTTGAATCGCTGTGGTCTTTGAGAAGCACATTACCTATATCGCAGTTAGGGAGTACTTTCCAGGATTTTGGCTCAGCAATGGTGAGGGAACAGTGATATGTTTCCAAATCAGAATGGTGTGTGGCTTGACGCAGTGCTCCCTTGCTTTTGCTGCCCTTTTCCTTCCGGCTGGTAGAGATTGGCGGTTTGAAAGGTGCTGTCTATGGAGTCTTGCTGAGTTGCTGCAGTTCACCCTATAGTTTTCTTTGTTTCTTAGTGGCATTAGCTGCAAATGCAGACAAAATCGGAGGAACATATGGCAACACTGAATGTGCTAGATTTTCATCTAAATGATGGACAGTCGTATAGTAAAAGCATTAAATGCAAAATGTTTTTTTAACAAAGTGGATTGTGGTGTCATCATATTGATAATGTGATGAGGTGGGCAGGGAAAATGCTAGCATTTGCTAGCTGCTGCAGAATAAACAGTGACTGTTGGCCATCTGCTAAGATTTACAGAATGTTACAGCCTGAGCAATTTTGAACAATTAAGATTCATTGTGCTTATTAAAATGCATTGTACTTTTTAAAGCCCAGCTGCTGGCACTTGTTAAATTGAATGTTTTGCATAAAATAAGTGGAAAATGTGATCCAGTACGAATAATATCAAAGTATTCTTCTTGTGAGGGAATTGACATAATAAGACAAGTATGTAAGCATTTGTTGAATTTTTACTCAGTTTCTACTTTAGGCTTTGGGTCTAAAGTTCAGCTCTCGTACTTCGTTCTCTGATCTCTGAGCCAGAACATTGTGTGTTCAAGTCCCGTTCCAGAGATCCAAGTGCAGATAAACTGATCTGCCTGTCACAGTGTTGGCATCTTTTGTGGGAGAAGATATAAGATTGTTCCCTCAGTTGGCCTCAGCCAATTTCTGGCACTTTTTTGAAGGAGATGTCCAGAGAGGTATTGGGGACTTGACTCTGGAATTGCAGAGGCTGAGGGGAGAATTGATAGAATTTTATAAAATTATCAGAGGCAGAGAAAGGGTTGAAATGAATTGAGACAACCCATTGAAATTTTTTGAAGCATAATTGCTCATATTGGGCTGGAATAGACCCATTGTCTAGAAACATAATCAAGTTTATTAACACTGCCTTATATAATATGAAATTTGTTCTTTTGCAGCAGCAGTACAGTGCAATTACAAAATATATAAACAGTGCAAACAAAAGGAACAATGTGGTAATGTGTTAAGAAATCTGATGGCAGAGGTGAAGAAGCTGTTTCTGAAGCATTGACTGTGGGTCTTCAGGCACCAATACCTCCACCCTTATGGTAGTGACACGAAGAGGGCATGTCTGAGATGGTGAAGGTCCTGAATGATGGATAGCTCTCTTGAGGCACTGCCTTTTGAAGATATCCTCGATGGTGGGGAAGTTGTGACTGTGATGGGAGCTGGCAGTCTATAACCCTCTACAGCCTCTTGTGATGTTGTGCATTGGAGCTTCCATAGCAGGCAGAAATGCAGCAGTCAGAATGCTCTCCACCGTACACCTATAGAAACCTCTAAGAGTCTCTGGTAACATATCAAATTTCTTCAAACTCCTAATAAAGTAAAGCCACTGGCATGCGTTCTTCATGATTATATGGAGCCAGAACAGATCCTCTGAGATGTTGGCACCTCAGAACTTAAAGCCGTTGAGCCCTCCTTACCACTCTCCTTCCCCCCCACCCTCACTGATGCCAGTTTTCATTGATCTGGACATGGAGAACCAATCTTAAAAGTTCTCCATTCCTATAAGCTAGGTAGCATGATCCTAGCTGAAAAAAGGCTCTGTGGTGACAAGGTTCAGAGGACATTCGGACCCCCCCCCCCCCCCCACCACCACCACCTAGGACAGCTTTTCATTGCTGGCAAAACTGGGGGTGGAACTTAGCTGATGGAGAAACAAGTATGTCATTATTAATAGTTTTTAAATGTTTCTGACATTCAAAGACATTTTGAAAGCTATTGCGAATGACATAATTGATTGAAGCAAAGCTAAAACAGTGTTAAAAATGTTAAAATTAAACAGATAAAAGCACTTAGGAATAATTAAAAATATTATAGGAAAACAATACTAAAAATAGTAGGTTGATTGACTATTTAAATTGTGATCACTGAGTAACAGGAATTCTGATATTTTCTGTAAAGGTAGAAGAATTGCACACAGCTTCCTTTACAGAAATGTAAATGAGTTTTCCTTTAAGATGCGTTATATTTGCTTTCCATGGAAATGAGTGAAAACGTATCTTCATTCAGGCTTCTGGTGATTGGTCTCCATGTGTGGTTCTAAGTTGAGTTTTGTTTGATTACACTCATATGAAGTGAGATGGTGGAACTTACCATATTCAAGAGGCTACATAAATGTAAAGCATAAAATAAAGTAATGATTAGATGTGTGGTGATTAATATAGAAGTATGAGAAAAAAAACCAGAGAACATGGGTTAAGGGCAAGGGGGGATAAGTTTAAAGGGAGCATTAGGGGGTCTTCTCCACAGAGAGAGTGGTGGGAGTATGGAATGAGCTGCCAGACGAGGTGGTAAATGCGTGTTCTTTTTAACATTTAAGAATAAATTGGACAGATACATGGATGGGAGGTGTATGGAAGGATATGGTCTGTGTGCAGGTCAGTGGGACTAGGCAGAAAATAGTTCGGCACAGCCAAGAAGGGCCAAAAGGCCTGTTTCTGTGCTGTAGTTTTTCTATGGTTTCTATGGTGGTTTGTTGTAACTGTGATGTGCTGGAATGGCCCTTATGTTTCTTTACCTGATAGGTTCATTTTCAATTGTGTCGCACTAAAATAAACAATATGCCAACTAATACCCAGCCTTAGAATTGTAGATCAGAGGTTTGACAATCAGAAGCCAAATGATCTCTTTAATCCCTGTTCCTTTTCCTAAACCTCCCCATTCTCCTTATTTTTGCATGAGTCTTCTTCAGGTAGTCCCATTTTATATTAATTTTACATCAGTAATTTTCTATTACAAAGGCTGCATTCAAATTAATCTTACTTTCTCTTGTTTTGCATAAAATTTGGTTGCCGCAGTAGTTTAACTGAGACATTCAGCATTATAAATGGACTAATTTACTCTGAATCCATCACTTTTATATCCAAGCGGTGTTTGGAGTCATCTTCAATAAACAGCACCATCAGTATTTGATGAATTAATTCCCAGTCTTTCTGTTGAACTTACACACATTTATGGCTAATCATACTTGCATCTTTCCTTTGAAAACTCTTGTGAAGATATGGCCAGAAATTAAGCATGTAGGGTACTCGCCCGATGTAAGAGTGGTAGGGTCAGGAGTTCCCCAGGACTGGTGGCTGGTTCATCTCTGCTGCTTGAAGCTGATAGAAAATTAGGCAACAGTTTCTCTGAGTGGGCCTGGGTTTCAGGGACTGGAAAACGACATCATAGATCTGGGCCCAAGAATGGAGAGGAGAGGGAATGCAGGTCTAGGGAATGTAGGAATCAGAGGATGATAAAAAGCAACTGGAAGATCAGAGCCTGTGCTGTAGTTTATGGGGCTGGTTTCCGTGAATGCGTTCAGTGAATGCTCTGGCTCCCTCAGGGAATTAAAAAACTCTCCATTCAGAGAAGCAAGCAGATATTGATCAGAATATATAAAACATAGAACATATACAGTGCAGGAATGGCCCCTTATTAATCAAAACTAATTAAGATCGTAATCAAATGCCCAACTAAACTAATCCTTTCTGCCTACACAATATTCCATTCTGGATTATCTGTGTTCTTAGAGAGGCATAAATAAACAGCTGGTTTCTTTTTTCCAGGGCCAAAGTGTTGAATACTAGAAGCCATGCATTTAATACCTAATACTTAAATGCATACCTTATAGTGCCATTCTCTCCCTCAAGCACAAGACATCTAATCCAGGCAGCATCCTAGTTAACCTCTTCTCAAAAGCCTTGACATTATTCCTTTAATGAATCTTTTTCAAATGACCTATATGTTATCTGTTGTGTTTGCCAGCTCAGGTATAACCAGTGATTTATTAAATTCAACTATGAATTACTTGTTTTTGTATTCTGTTCCTATATTTGTAAATCCTAGTAACCTAGATGCTTTTTTAAGGATTTTATGAATTTGTTCTGCCACTTGTTAGAGATTTAGCCATAAAATACATACTTCTAGTCATGCTATGTATTTGGTATTTTGTTTTAATTTAGTAGACCTTACAAACCATTTCATTTTGTATCACTCAACAGTAAACTTAATCCATTGTGCCTTGTTCACATCACCGTAATTTCTGCACCTGGTTACAGTTCTCATTATTATTAATTTGTCATTTTATCTGTAAGCTCTCCAGTGTTCTGGGCATCCTAATCTTGGTCATTTATAAAAGCAGAAAAAATAATGGATCTAGCTCAAAATAACATTACTTGAACCCTTTTCCAGTTTTTAATATGGCTGCATATAGAAAATTATACAAAACTCGATGTAAAGAAGATGCAGAGAGGCATCAGTAGTATATTGACAGGCCAAATGAATGGGCAAGATAGCAGATAATATACAACAAGGAAAAATATAAGGACATCTATTTTTGATACATTTAAATGTTAAAATTTCTTAACGTTCCGAGAGACCTGGGTGACCTTGTACACTGAAAGCAAATATATTGGTTCAACTAGCAGGTAAGAAGGCAAACAAAACATTAACCTTTACTGCAAGAGGTCTTGAAAACCTGAGTTCATTTTAGAGTCTTAGTGAATCTGGAGTATTGTGTACAGGTCTGGCCTTCATACGTAGTAGATGATGTACTTGTGATAGACAGAAAGGCAAAGATTCACTATGTGATTTCTGACATGGTTAGCTTTTTGATAAGCCTGCGTGTGTTGTCTTTGAATATCTCATTGAAATGAAATTGCTTAAGGAACTTTTCAGGGTAGGTGTAGGATTGATGTTCTCTGATTGGTATATTCAGAACCCGGGGTCTCAGACTTACAAAAAAATACAGGGCTAGTCACTCAAGTCAGCAATACGATAAGGCGGAGTGGATGTGATGGGCCAAATAGCCTAATGCTGATCCTATGTATTATGGTCTTATATTAAGAGATAGAGAAGAATAAATCTTTGTAAATCACTACCTAAGAGGACAGTGGACCTTCGATTGCTGAGTATATTTGTGATAGAGACCTGGAGGTTTTAGATATTAAAGGAATCAAGAGATAGTGTTAGTGAAGGAAAGAAGCACTAAGATTTTTAAAAAATGGCATTGATTGCATAGAATGGTGGAGCAAGCACAAGGGGCATAATAACCTACACACAAGAGATTCTGCAGATCCTGGAACACACACAGTAGGTCACATAACATTGATAGAGTGGAATAAATGGTTGATGTTTCAGATCGAGACCCTTCATCAATAACCTACTCCTGGCTCTATTCCTTATATTCTAATGTCCTTATGTCTTCCAAAAGTCCACAATGTTTGTGATTTAATAAACTTCTCCTGTTAACTCACCAAGGCGTAGCATTACTGTTGTGAGTTCTGCATTCTTTTACATTTTTTGACAGAGCTTCAACTTGCATTTAATACTTTCAGATGATTGCATAAATTCTGAATTGTGATTGCAGACATTTATCTACAGAAATCTTCAGATGGTGATCTAGTTTCATCACCAGCAGGCTCCAGTTCGATCTTGTTTATGGTACAGTGCTCTTCTTTTCCACAGGGTATATACGTTTTTCTCGTTAATTTCCCTAGGCATTTGTTCCAGCTTGTGTTCAGCAAGTTGTCATGACCATTGAGAAAGAAGGTCTTTTGTGGGGTGTCCCATGATATTTTTTGCTCTCATGTTCTTCTCCCAACTGATGCAATTAATTACTTATGCCATTCGAAAGACATCATTTCTAACAGTGCGTTCCCCCTCCCCAGTACCTCACTGAAGCATTAGCTTACATTTTAGCCTAGTCATTGCGCCATAGAGAGATACGGGATAGAAACAGACCCTTTAGTCTACTGAGTCCATGTCAACCATCAAGCACCCATTTTACACCCATTTCCTACCTTAATACATTTTATTCTCTCCACATTCCCATTAACTACCCACTACTGTCTCTTATACCCATGCTGATCCATAAGTTTTTGGATTGTGAGTGGAAAAAAGTGTAACACATGGTGTCAAGGAGAATGACTGGTGAGGTAATATTCTGGCTCAAAGCACTTATTCAAGTGTCTTAAACTGTTTGTTCCTCATAATCATAAACAGTACCAAAAAACCTACTGGCTTGTTCCAAACTGGCAAATGAATGAAGTATTTCATTGAACCACTGGTCCAGTTTATTTTTGATTTGGAATTTCATTCCTTTTTTTCCCTCAAATTCAGCAATTTATTTGACAGCCGGTACAATTAATTTATACAAATGTTTTGTAGAAAGCCTCTCTTTGAATGACCAAAGATCTAATTTTACAGCTTACAGCTGGTGCCTACAAGTACATTAGTGCTATCTGCTGGTGGGTGACTGAACAAAGATGATCCATAACCTATCTCCCTACAAGAATAATGGAGAGAAGCAAATGATCCTGATGAGACAAAGAGGCCAGTACGTTCAGGGAAAAATACCTCAATGACTTCTTTCCTGTAAAGTAAAAATGATACTTCAGGTTGTAAAATTCTCTATTTTCCCTTTTCCTTCCCTCTGGAATCCCACTTCTCTATTAAGTGGCCATTGTTAACGTGTGAGTTTTGGAAGACTACTAATGTTCAGCACCCCTGAGCTCACTGTTTTACATTGACCCTGTTCTCTTCAGTGAGTATAAATCATGCCCGCCCCACCTTAGAATCTCTGCACTCCCTCAGTTATAACCCTTCCACCCCTTCTTTTTTCATTTCTCCATAGCCAGTGACTGGCCCTTCTACTACACAATTCAGCCTCTTTTCCATGAAGTATCTACTCTAATAACATGTGAGGCTGGATCTAGCAATTGACTTTTTCTGTTAAAGCTGTCGTACATTCTTATTCAACTGAGCAGAAGCTTGATGCTCATTTGACATTAATACAGGGGTGCTCTCCAACTGCCATAACAGGACAGTACATAGCAAATTAATTTAGCAAAGGTCAGGAAAAAGTTGGAGTTTTGGTCTCCTTGCCAAAAAAAAAGGGTTTACTCATCATAAATGGAGTACAATGAGGATTCACTAGACTGGTGGGCAGGTTTGTCATATGAGGAGATATAGAGGAGACAAGACCTGTATTTTTCATAAATGTGAAGGCTGAATGATGGGAGGATGTTTCCCTCTGCTGAGGAGTCTAGAACCAGGGATCATAACCTTTAAAATAAGGCATAACCCATTTAGAAGTAATGCAAGAATCAAAATCAGTATCAGAATTCGGTTTAATATCATTGACATATGTTGTAAATTTGTAGCAGCAATACATAATATGCACTAACTTACAATAAGAAATGTATGTGTATATGTGTGTGTGTATGTGTGTGTGTGTGTGTGTGTGTGTGTATATATGTAAAATAAGATATAATTAAATTAAATACTGTAAGTTGTACAACAGAGAGGAGGATAAAACTGAGCTAGTGTTCATGGGTTCATTGCCCATTCAGAAATCTGATGGCGAATGGTAAGGACCTGTTCCTGAAATGTTGAGTGTGTGTCTTCAGGCTCCTGTACCACCTCCTTGATGGTAGTAATGAGATGGGGGTCCTTAATGATGGAGGTCGTCTCCTTTTGAAGGTGTCCTGGATGCTGGGGAGGCTAGAGTCCATGATGAAGCTGTCTGAGCTGACAACTTTCAGCAGCTTTTTCTGATTCTGTGCAGTGGCTCCCTCCACGCAGTTAGTATGCTCTCCATGAAATTTGCAAGGAGACATACCAAGCCTCCTCAAACTCATAATGAAATAAAGTATAGCCTCTGTCAAGCTTTCTTTCTAATTGTTTCAATATGTTGGACCCAAGAAAGATCCACAGTGACGTTGACACCCAGGAACTTAAAACTGCTCACCCTTTCCATTTTTGATCTATCAATGACGATTGGTGTGTGTTCCCTCAACTTCCCATTCCTGAAGTCCACAATGAGTTCCTTGGTCTTACTGATGTTGAGTTCAAGGTTGTTGTGTGACACCACTCAACCAGCTGATCTAACCAACTCCTGTACAACTTCTTATCGCCACCTGAAATTCTGCCAACAATAGTTATGTCATCACCCAATTTATGGATGGTGATTGTGCTGTGCCTAGCCACACAATTGTGGGCTTAGAGAGAGTAGAGCAGTGGGCTAAGCATATATGCACATCTGGACTGTGGAGAGCTGTGGACCTCAGTCATCAAGTTCATTCAAAACAGGCATCAACAGATTTCTGGATGTTCACAGAAACAAGTGATATGGGGATTATGCAGGAAAATTAAGCCTAAAAATCAACCATAGTCTGGTTGAGTTGTGGAGCAGGTTGAAACGACCAGATGGCAACTCTTTCTCCTAATCTGTAAAGTCACGGCATAGAAATAGATCCTAAGGCCTACCATGCCAGGGTGACATCACGTACCTATTTCTGCTGATCCCATTTACCTGCACTGGTTCCAACGCATGCTATACTATAGTGATTGATGTCTCATTATGATGTGTCATAGATACTGTGAGACGACCAGACTCGACCGTCTTCTCAGGCAGTGGTCTGAACAGTTGTGTCTGAGATTAGCCATTGCACTTAACCTTAAGTGTAACCTACTCAGTATACGTTATAATGCATGGCACAATGCCTTGTCTGAATCCAAGTTGCAATTTTTTTCTTAATTCAAATATGAATTGACTCTGGCAATTACATTTCTGGCATTAGATGGTATCATCAATATCAATTTTTCAGCCTTTTCAGAATGCTTTGCACTCTCCACACAATATGCTAATTAAAGATAAACTCTCCTACGACCACACTGTTGTTTAGTGTAGAGAAGAAGTGATTTGGATTTTTAATTTACTTTTTTCATTGCTGATCAGCGATAAGTGGTGCCATTATTAGGGCAGCAAGATGTAGTAATGCTATTGCAAACTTGACAGCAGTTGCAAGTGCCTCTGTTTCTATATTTGTTGGTCACAGAAATATTCATGTGGAGGCCATTCTGCCTCTCAAGTCTGAACATGGCTGCAATATACATAACTCCATCTACCAAAATTGTCCCTGTAATCTTTAAGTATTCTTTGTTGCCAAATATCTATGAATCTTATGTTATGAGTATGTGACCCACCTCTTTCCTTAGAAACCACCTATTTTGACAATGTCAACTGCATTTTTAGAGGGACAGTATTTATTTCCAATAATGTAATAATTTTAATATAATCTTAAATTAATACCTCAGTTCTGGATTGCCCCACCAAATGTTATTTTCTTAGGTCCATCTAACATCTGAAAAGGCCTTAAAAAGGTTATCAAGAAATTCAGTGGAATCCTTAGTGGCTCAGTAAGTGGGCCAAGGAATGGCAAATGAAGTTTAATTGAGATAAATGTGAGTTGTTGCATTTTTGGAAGTCAAACCTGGGTAGGACTTTCACAATGAACGGTAGTGCCTGAGGAGTGTTATAGAATAAAGAGACCATAGAGTACATGGTTCTTTGAAAGCAGTATCACAGGTAGACAGACAAGTGAAGAAGGTATTTGGAATGCTAGCCTTCATCATTGAGTATAGAAATTGGGATGTTTTGTTGCAGTTGGACAAGGCGTTGGTGAGGCAGCACTTGCAGTACAGTACTGTGTTCAGTTTTAATCATCCTGCTACAAGAATGATGCCATTAAGCTGGAAAGAGTGCAGAGGAGATTAACAAGGGTGTTGCAGTACTTTATTCATTGGATTGTAGGAGACTGAGGTGTGATCTTGTAGGTATATAAAGCCATGAGAAGCTTTGATAGGGTGAATACAGTCAGAGTAATTTTCCCAACATTGGAAATTTAGAACCAGAAGGCGGAGGTTTAAGTTGATAGGTGAAAGATTTGAAAGAGACCTGAGGGATAATTTCTTCATGCAGAGGGTGGTGCCAAAATGGAATGAACTGTCAGAGAAAGTGTTTGAGGCAACTATATTTGAACAAGTACATGGATAGATATGGTTTAGAAAAGGGGTGGCAAACCTCTTTGAGAATGTGTGCTCAAATCGGAGATAACCTTTTAAAAATGTCCTTATGTGTTAAGGAAATTTTGAGCAGAGGTTAACATTGATTAATGAATTAGTAACGATAATAGTGGACTTTTTAAAGGAAAGAGTAAACCCTGTTTCTTATTTATATGCATTTATCGCTTTTCTGTTAATAAAAATGTAACAGATACAGATTGAAATAAATGAGCCATTTTCAAAATCCTGCTCAAAAATTATGAATATTAATCTTTTAAAAAGACATTTTAATATAAATATTCATGGAGGCACTAAACTACATACAGTATTTACCACTATTATCACTGGATATCCAGTGTTCACTCATAAATGACAGAAGATGATAATATAAGCAGAGCCAAGCCAATGCTGACTGGTCCAATCATTCGCTATCCAAATTCTGAGCTGTACATTAGGTCAGTGAAGACTTCAAATTTTATCATCCAGCTTCATGTATTCTCAAAACCGTCTAGCTGGCACCAAGCTGGTGTGTAAACACTTCACTGCCCTTGAATTGTCAAAAATAACTCACTGCTTCACCTGGCAGCAAAGCTAATCATAACGCATTTTTAAAAATTATGGATGAAGTTTAAAGAATTAAGGGGCAGCATTGCATGCCACATGCCAACAATTTTTTTTCGTGTGCCAGCTTGGACACGTGCCATTGATTCACCACCCCTGAAGGATATGGGTCAAACGTGGGCAAATGAAACTAGTTTGGATGGGCATCTTGGTCAGCCAGAGTTCTGGGCTGAAGGGCCGATTTCCATTCTGTTTGATTCTAATTATCTTAAGTGGCTCAAAAGTGTAAAACTGTTCAATAAATAACCTTACAATAGTATTTATTTCATACTGTTTTTATCTGTTTAGACAAAGACAGGAATCAATAGTTGCATTTGGATCAAGGAATTCAGTGGAGCATCAGAACAGTTCTGTAACATTGCACTCTTCAACTGTGTTACATTTAACCTGGAGGAACTGGTGTGTCACAAACATATCTGGCGAAGCAAGAAACAGAAAGTGACTATTTACTCAACCTCTCAACCTTAAGGATTATAGTAGAAAGGGAACACTTAACTCTTTCAGCTATCAGTTATAAGTAACAAAAAAGGCAGAGGAAAAAAATGAGGAAAATGGACACAAAGTTGCATTTGGTTAAATACTCAATCAGTGTAATCTTATTCTAATCAGTCATTGGAAAATATCCTGACTTTTTCCCCTTAACCCCCTCTTTTTATGTCATTGTGGCATCAGATCAATGTGCCCAGTATCATTTTCTGGGAGTGTGCTTGATCCAGTGAGGAAGTAGTCATTTCTGGAGCTGCTCCTATGGAAAAAGAAAGGTTACATGAACTAAGTTTTGGTAGAGAAACATTTAGGAAATAATGATAATAAGTTTAAGATTAACTCTAGAAAAGTAGAAGAAACAATACAAAGCAGAGTTAATTAGGGAAAGGCCAATTTCAAAGGGTGAGAATGAATATGGCCTATGTAATTGAACTGACATTTGTACAATAAAGGTGAACTCTTGATCTCACAATCTACCTCATCATTGCCTTTGCACCTTATTGTTTACCTAAAATGCACCTTCTCCATAAGTGGAACACTATATTCTGAATTCTGTTATTGTTTTTCCTTTTGTACTTTGTTGATGTACTTAGGTTTTGAAAAGATCCATATCAATGGCATGCAAAATTAAGTTTTTATACTAAGTACCACTTAAATGGTGGTAATAAACCAATTACAAATTTCAAGCAAAGTTCTAACAAAACATTGGGCTGACTTTCAGAGAGAGTTGATGAAGGTGCAGGTGAGATGTACCCAGATGAAGGAGAGAAAAACAAATCCAGAATTGCTCGGATAGTGAAGGAGATACAAAGGAAGATGAAACAGATAAAGGCTGCTTCTGGCAAGTATTGGATTATAAATCACAGAAAGAACTGTGCTGATTTCAGAAGAATCAGAGGGGAAGTGAAAACTAAAATAGGAGAGAGCAGGGAAATATAGAAAGCAAACAGGCTTGCAACAAAAGTGGAAATCCAAAGTTGTTCTATATAAATCAGAATCCAATTTGTGATCATTGACATACAGTATGCTGAGAAATGTGTTGTTTTGCAGCAGCATTACAGAGCAAGACTATAAGTTACAAAATTAAAGGTGGTAGTTATGTTAAAACTTGACAGAATTAAGCTATTAGAAAGGTTGGCATATCTTAGAATCGGTAACTCTCACAGCTAAATGGGATGCATCTGAGGATTTTGAAGGCAGTACTAGAGGAAACTGCAGAAGCACTACACGTAATCTTTGGATAACTGCGGTGGTTCCAGAGGGCTGGAGTGTTGCAAACTTTACAGTTCTGTCAATAAAGTGTGGAAGGATAAGCCTAACAGCTATAGGCCACTCAGTTTAACCTCAGTGGTTGGAGAGCTTTGAGTAACAATGATCTGGCCCAGAATTAATACTTAACTGGAAGAAAATGGATTAATTAAAGCAGACGAGCATGGATTTGCTAAAGACAGATCGTGTTTAACCAATCTGATAGAATTTTTTGTTGAGATGACAGATAGAATTTGCAAGCATAAGGAAGTTGATGTAGGATACTTGGACTTAGGTAGCTTTTAATAAGGTGCCACACAACATGCTTATCAGGAAATTTGAAGCACATGTCATAAAAGGACTTCGACAATATGGATATGAAATTGAATAAGTAACAGACAACAGGGGGCCATGGTAAATGCTCTTTTGGACTGGAGACATTCTCTAGGGATTGGTGATAGAGACATTACTTTGTTTGATCTTGCATTAATGGCGTAGGTTTGGAAGTGCAAGCTGCAATTTCTAAATTTGCAGATGACGCAACATTTAGCTGTATGGTGAAGAGGATTTTGTGAAAACTTGCAGCAGGATACAAGCAGATTGGTAGAAACAGCTAGCACAAGACTGATGAGGCTTAATGCAGAGAAATTTAAGAAGATACATTCTAGTAGGAAGATTCTAAGATGATTTACTGCTTAGAAGAATGAGGAGAAGCAATATAAAATAAAGGATCAACAAACAATCTGCTAGAGAAACTTGGTAGATCAAGAAGCGTTTGTGGGAGGAAAGGAAGTGGCAATGTGTTGGGTTGAAATCCTGCATCAGGGTTCAACCCAGATCATCAACAGTTCCTTTTTCCTACAGATGCTGGTCATTCTTTTGCATTCTTCCAGTAGATTGCTTGATGCTCAGTTTTCCTGCATCTGAAGTCCCTTGAGTCCTTAGAACAAAGGATCCTGGTCTAAAACAGAAAATGAAGCAGAGGGACCTGGGGGAATGGGTACATAAATCAATATAAGCAGTTAATAACCGTTCTACATTTTTCAGCCATAGAGTCAAGAAACGTAAAAGCAGCCAAGCTTGCTAAACTATAAAACAGTGTTATGACCTCGGATAGAGTATTATATTCAATTCTAGTTCCTATATTAGAGAAAAAATATGAAGGTACTGGAGAGGTTCCAGAAAAGAATAGTTCTTGGGATGAGGGACTTCAGTTAAAGGAATAGATTAAGGAAATGTTGTTATTTTCTTTGGAGAAAAAAAGACTGAAAGGAGATCTGACAGAATTCTATAAAATGATAGGAGATTGGATAGTGGGAGGCCGCTTCCATGGGTGGAGGGGTTCAGCACCAGAGGTCCCAGGTTCAAATTAAAGGAGAAGAGAATTAACATCGACCTGAAAAAATTCTTCTACACTGGTTACAATCTGAAATCCATTACCTACATATGTCATGGAGGTGGTTACTACTATAGCCCTCCAGAAGGAATTGTATAAATACCTGGAGAAGAAATATTTGCAAGGCAATGGAGAAAGGATTGGGTGTAGAACTAGTGAGTTGCTCAGGAAGAGCTGGCATAGACATTTTGGGCTGAATGACCATGTTTTGTCCTGAAGAATTTTTATAGTTCAGTGCTTTTATATCATCTTTTCTCTTTTGTTGTTCTTGTTTTTGCTGGTTTGTTTCTATTTGTCTCGTATTCTTTTCTCCCTTTCTGGTTACTATAACATTGGAATATCCTACCATTCAATTTAAGATCCAAGAGCTGATTGCTTTACCAATTCCAATGGGATCAATCAATTCCCTTAATTTCTTGATTGGACTCATTCTGGTTTGCAGTAACATTTGGTCACATAATTCAATTGTCTGGGTTACTGATAAAGAAAAGAAATTCGTGAGTGAAGTAATATGAAAATTAGGATTCTTATAATTCACTAATGACTGGTTATAATAAGCAGTTCTATTAGTGGGAATAGGCTGTCACTTCAAACAATAAGATCACTGCAATGTTGTTTCATATAGTTACAAATAATGCTTGCAATATATATTCAAAAGTTCAACATCACTGGGGACAAGAAGGATTGCTGGATCAGACAGGATATGCTGTTATCAGCTTACCAACCTTCAACCTCCATCACTTGGTTAAACAGAGGCAGGAGGTGCACAAGCATGCTATGAAATAAAGGCAGTGTCTAACCATAAGACATAGGAACAGAATTGTCCCATTAGACCTATTGAGTCTACTTCGCCACTCCATTCAAGACTGGTTTATTATCCCTGTCAATCACATTCTTCTGCCTTCTCCCCATAACCTTTGAATCCCTTAGTAATCAAGAACCTCTGTTTTAAATATGCCCAATGACTTGGTCTCCACAGCTGTCTGTGGCAATGACATAGACAGATTCAACCCCCTCTGGCTAAAAAGAAAAAAACCTCCTCATCTCTATTTTAAAGGAACATCTTTCTGTGCTGAGTTTGTGCCATTCAATAGTCTTATAGTAGTGGGATAGAACCTGTCCTTGAGCTTGGGTGTACTTGCTTTCAGGCTTTTATATCTTCTGCCCATTGGAAGGGGAGAAAACAGAGGATGTCTAGGATGGGTGGGATCTTTGATTGTGCTGGTTGTTTTACTGAAATAGTGAGAGTATTAACAGACACCATAGAGGGGGCCTGGTTTCCATGATATGCTGAGCTATATCCGTAACTCTCAACAACAAGACGGCTGACAGTGGAGCTCAGCCACCTGAGCAGCATCAGCAGAAGTCCCAATGCAGGATTTTGACCCGAGACATCAACAGTTCCCCCCACCACCCCCCAGAGATGCCGCTTGACTCGCTGAGTTCCTCCAGCAGATTGTTTGTTCCACACCATCCTGATTTGGAAATGTATTGCCGTTTCTTCATATTCATCTTCTGCCCTAAAGCACCGTGACAGTGTCTTCTTCCGAAAGCAGTTCACCACCACCTTCTCAAGGGTAATTAAGGCTGGCCAATAAACCCTGGCCTTGACAAAGTAATGTTTAGATATGTACAGATCTGAGGAAATATAAGAACTGACACATTGTATGATACAGTGTTTTAAGAGGTAAGGGAAATACAAGTGGGGTTCGGTGAGACTCAGTAGAGTGCCTTTGTCCTGCTTCGCATAATTTACTTTTAACTGCACTTATCCACATAATTACCTACTTTAAAAGGAACATTCTCATTAACAAGATGACCTTTGACATGATATATTGTGCATTGCAGAATGAGTTCAGTGGGAAGTGCTTACTGCAAACTACTTCTGCCAGTAACTGAAAGAGGGAAATTACATTTTACATGATCATTTGGCTGTTTGGACATGAGCCTGATAAGCCCTCATCTCCTTAGAACTGTGGTTCCTGCCTGACCATTTGTTCTAGACCAGATGGTGGCTGAAGTATGTGATATGTTATTCAGCTTCAGTGGTAGGCAGACTGCACGGACCATTTGGTTTCCCTGTTTCTGCTTAAGTAAATCCTGCTGCATGTATCACAACAGGCATTCTCACCCATCAGCTAGCTTAAAGTGGTGTTCAGGCTTGGTTTTAAAATTCTGTACAATAATTAAATAAGCAATGGATAAATTAATTGTGTAATCTCAGTTCTAGTGTATAGAAATTCTTTGCAATGCCAATGGATGATACATTCATAAACTGGGGTTGTATGAGGTGTCAATAGATGATAAAACCATAACCTGGGATTCTGGGCAGGAATTTGGCACAGCATCAACAAATCAGAAGACTTTCACTGGGATTTCTTTAAGGAAGTTTTGTATGAGAGCGGAGGGAGAAGATTTCATAGCTTGTCTTAAAAATTTCATTCCTTATTTTATAACCTCTCCATGACTTAGCCCCTCACTATATTCTTATCCAGTGCTCCAAGCCTCTGAGGTACTTTGCAGATTTTTACTATGCCTCTTAAACAGCCATCCTTTCAGTTGCTGAGTCATTAAGCTTTGAATTTCTTTGAAGAGAAAGGAAAGCAAATAGGTTCATAAAATCAGAATTCATTGAAATACTTAGAAAAAAATGAGAATCTTAGCCGAAATCTTAATGTTCTAATACACATCTACAATATAAATGAGCAGAGAAATGATTAATCCAGTTTTTATATTTATGCTTTCAAGGCTAGGATAATGTGTAGCCTAGAAGCACAGTTTTAACTTACAACTTACTGTCACAAGATATATAATTCTGAAGCTTTGCTCATTGAAAGTGTGAAAATATAATGACTGTCCTCAAGATATGATGACTTTTTTTCAAGCTGTCAGAGTAATGTGACTCCTGTATATTCTTATCATTAATTTTCACTCAATGTAACATTGTCCAGAAGTGTTTCTAGTGAACTCAAAGACAGGGAGTGTTGGGAGCAAATTAATTGCTTTGTTACACTTTCAGACAGCGAGTAGCAACTGACAATTCAGTAACCAAGGGTAGAAAGAAGGCCTGTAGCTGAAAGTCTGCCTTTATATTGTAGAAGATGTTTGCTACAACACAGCGCCTGATATATTGACTCTTCACTAATTGCTGCACCCCGCAAATAAAAATACGAGGAATTGTTACTGCTGGTACGTAGGAATTCTTAGTAAGTCTTCATTTTTAGTTCCAAATTATAGCCTTCCCTTTGAGTTTTACTTTTAAACGCCAGTGATTTTAACATGAAACAAATGACATCATGAGTGCTTCAAAAATGAAGCCAACTCAGATGGGGAAGTACCACGTGGAGGTTTGGCAATTGGCAGAAAACTGCACATAAGAGGTGGTAGGCAAGTTTGTTGGAGTTGTTATGGAGTGTGCTTGATCTGATGGGTGTGGTTGTTTATTCCTATGCAAAGGCTGACACTATACAATAGTAGTGGAAAATGGAGTTCAGTGGGAGCAGGTAGTCTTCCCTTCGGGTGTTCAGTGAAACCTTCTCTTACTGCTTCCCCTCTGCGATCTCTGCTGCCCGACTTCTTCCTCCTCTCCCTCCACCTTCTTCTCTGACTTCACCCCTTATTTCCACTCCTGACTAAAAGTCTTGGCCTGAAATGTCGATTGTTTACTCTTTCCCATAGATGCTGCCTGGCCTGCTGAGTTCCTCCAGCATTTTGTGCGTGTGTGTGTGTGTGTGTGTGTGTGTGTGTGTGTGTTGTTTTCAATTTCCAGCATCTGCAGATTTTCTCATGTTTGGGACAACTGCACGTCCCCAAATCATGACTTTTCCAGACTGCCAAATTATTTCACAAATGCTACACTCAGCTCTGGCTTTATAATTCACTTCTCTTCTATTGACACTGCATAGAATTCCCACTCATTTATTGACAATACAGAGCATTCACATGCAGCGATCTAACCTAAAATGCTCACCATATTCGTGGAGACTTTATCGAATTCTGATACAAAATATTTCCCTCATTCACCGCCATCACCAAAAATTTACCATCATTCAATGTAAATAATACTAGTGTAGAATCTTCTCATTTATGCATTTGACATGGAATTCCCAGAAACAATCTTCCTTTCATTAATTGGCACAATGCAGAATTCTCTACATTCATTACTACAGTCAGCATAGCAACACTATGACCATTTTGGCAATCAGAATCAGGTTTAATATCATTGGCATATGTTGTGAAATGTATTAACTTAGTGGCAGCAGTAGAATGCAATATATGATAATCAGAATCAGAACCAGGTTTATTATCACCGGCATGTGTCATGAAATTTGTTAACTTAGCAGCAGCAGTTCAATGCAATACATAATATAGAAGAAGGAGGAAAAAATAATTATAAATAGGTGAGTAAATCAATTACAGTAAATATGTATATGTGTAAATATATATATATAATAGTTAAATTAAAAATAATGAAAAAGCAGAAATAATGAAAAAGTAATGAGGTAGTGTTCATGGGTTCAATGTCCGTATAGGAATCAAATGGCAGAAGGGAAAAAGCTGTTCCTGAATCATTCAGTGTGTGCCTTCAAGCTTCTGTACCTCCTTAATGACGGTAACAATAAGAAGAGGGCATGTCTTGGGTGATGGGGGTCATTAATGATGGACACTGCCTTTCTGAAGCACTGTTCCTTAAGGATGTCTTAGATACCAAGGAGGATAGTATCCGTGATGGGGCTGACTAACCTTACAACTCTCTGTAGCTTCTTTTGGTCCTGTGCAGTAGCCGCACCCTCCATACCAGACAGTGATGAGCCTGTCAGAATACTCTGCATGGTGCATCTGTAGAAGTTTTCAAGTGTAACCCTAGGTAACTTGGACTTTGTATTTTTTCGTTCTAATTGTGTTCTTTCGTAAAAGTTCTGTGTCACTTATGTCCACCTTTTTCTTGTGAAGGCTGTTTATATGATGCTCTGTGCCTGTGACGCTGGCAAGATCTTTATTTCACCTGTGTTACATTTGCTTGTGCATATGACAATAAACTTGACTTTGTCTTTGACTATACGCAGACACTATCCCAGTATGATGCCTTCCCATCATTCAATTCCCATATAGAATTACCATCAATAATCCTCCTTGTTTGTTAGAAATGTACAGATTCTCTTATGAAATCTCACGCTGAAAATTAAAAGCAAAATGTAGATGCTGGAGCTCTGAAATAAACACCAAATGCCTTTGGAATACTCACCAGATCAAGCAGCATTTGTGGAGAAACAATATTAATGTTTCAAGTCTGACAATATATTAAGCATGTATAGGGACCAAGTGTCTTTGATCTGAAACATTAACACTGTACTAGTTTCTATGGGTGCTGCCTGATGAGCTGAGTGTTTGCAGCATTTTCTGCTTTGAACAGCTTGTGCTCACTTATTGATTCTGCACAGCAACCCGATACAGAATTCAAGTCATTGACTTTCTAATTAACTGACACCACACACGGACATCCCATTGAAAATTCATATATGGTGAATCTCTCCTTTTCTCCTCATTTATACAGAACTTCCATGAAGAATAAGGAATTACCTTATAACATCTCCTCATTGTTGTTGCTGTGCAAAATTCCCACACAGAATTCAGGTATATGATTTTATCAACCTTTGACACTGCACAGAATTTCTGTACACTCAGATTTGACATTACACATGTCAGTGTTCATTAATCCATTGCTGGATTAATCATTGCACAGATATTCAGTTCAGATACAACAGAAAAGCTGATTGAAACATACAGTTCCATCTCTGACAGACACACTAAAGGTCTTGCAAAACCCCAACAACCCCCCACCCACCAGTATTCACAGTGAAATCAAGCTGAGGTATAATATTCACTGGAAAGAGTCACATTTTGTACAACTGTGAACCAAGTCATTTATGTTCCTGCTGAGTGTTACTGTTTTGATTGAATTGTGAAATGAATCATTAAATTGGATGTAGTACAGAAAGTTGCAAGTTGGCTATTTTTAATACCCATTTTATAAAAATACTTTGATGCACATAGAAAGCTTTTCTGGATATGTCTTGCCTTGACAAAGCTGTTCTGTACTGACCATCATTTCTTTTTAAGTAACATATGGTTAACTCTTTTGGATTCCCTGCCTTTCCAGTGGGAGATGTACTGTTGAGCAGCTGCAGTAGTTAGTAGAGAAGATGGAACTTCCATTTGAATTGTTCCTTTCTTGATCTCAGGGTGTCTCAAAGAACTTGACTGCCAGTAAATTGCTTTTGATGTCTACTTGCTGTTGTGTCATGTTGCCACGCCAACCAATTTGAACCCAACACGCTCCCACAAACAGCAACATCCTAATGACCAAATAATCTGACATTAGTGAGATTGGTTAAGGGATAAATTTAACCTTGGGATAAATGTTGACAGGGAAATGAGTCCCTTATTGCTCTGTGAAGTAATACACTGGATTCTTTAACATACCCCATGGAGAAGAGGGAGGGCCAGAACTTAACAGCTCATTCCAAAAGGCAACATAATCAAGTATTGCAGCAATCCCATGGTATTGTAGTAAATCTTAAATCTAGATCTTTGTAATTTGATTACTTTTAGTGAGATCTGAACCCACAGCTTTCTGATTCAGATGACGTGTGTTACTGATTGATATGCAACTGACATCTGGGATTCTCATTTAAGTTATAAATTTAGAACATGCCAAATGTTTTTCTCACAAGGAGTGTAGAAAAATCCAGATGGCAAGCTATCTTTCTGTGTAGCACGAGCTGCCTGTTACAAAACAGATTATCAGATTCCTGTTGCATATACAACATGAAGTTATTTGGACAAACTGCAGATACAGTATCAGAATATAGCGTATAGAACATTGTAGCACAGGAAAAGGCTCTTTGGCCCATGATATCTGTGCTGAAAATATGCCAAATTCAGTTAATCCCATCTCCCTGATCCCATGACCCTCATATTCCCAAATTCCCTGTATATTCATGTGCCTGTCTAAAAGCCTCACAAATATTGCTATCTCATCTGCTTCCATCATCTCGTACTGTCTGTAAAAATGCTTCCCTCACAAACCTCACTTAAACTTTGCCCCTCTCAACCTAAAGCAATGCCCTTTAGCATTTGACATTTCCATTTTGTAAGCTTCTGTCAGATTTCCCTTCAGCCTCCAACACTCCTCAGAAAACATTTCAGATTTCCGTATAGCTAATTGTGTTGAATCCAGGCAGCAGTCTGATGCACCTCTTCTGCATCCTCTCCAAAGCCACCAGATTCTTCCTGTAATGTAATGCAACAGGAAGCCCATATGATACTCAAATGTGGCCTAACCAAAGTTTTAAACAGCTGCAACCTAAGTTCTCAACTTTCTCCAGCTGGTGACAGTAAACAGAGGATGCCGTACATCCTCTTTACCACCTGTGTATAGGTTTCCCCCACCATCCGAAGGTAGAGCGTTCCCATGAAATGGTTCGTAAGCCGAAATGTCATAAAGTGAAGAAGCAATTACCATTTATTTATATAGGAAAAATTTGTGAGCCTTCGCAGACCCAAAAAAGAACCTACCAAATCATGCCAAATAACCCAGTAAAAGCAGGAATGATATGATAAATACACAGCCTATATAAAGTAGAAATACTTTTCTACAATTATTGCCGCACTGTCCACCGTAGCGAAAATCTCACACAAGCGTTCTCGGCAGAAACACGGTGCAAGTGCTCTTGGCAGAAACACGGCGTAAGCACTCTTGGCAGAAACACTCTCTCCAGTAACCTTTAAGCTATGAAACTGCCAAATCATACCAATTAACACATAAAAAGACACAGCCTACATAAAGTAGAAATAATGTATGTACAGTGTAGTATCACTTACCGGATTCAGGAAGACAGCGCCGAGCACACTGATGGTGGTGTGTTAGGCTGAGTCGTCGGAGGCTGGTGTGGTGCAGTGGTCCCCAACCTCCAGGTCACCAACCGATACTGATTCGTGAAGCATTAGGTGCCGCCCGACACGTAAATGTCGGCCCAGATCAGAGGTGACGCAATCGGCAATCGCCTCTGATCCGGGCCGACATTTACGTGCCAGGCGGCACCTAATTAATTATCTTGTTTATTTCAGCTTTTTTTCCTCAAAGATGTGCTGGGTGCGTCCTGGCTACCGCTGCATGCTTCCCAGCAATGTATCGGTCTGTGGCCTGGAGGTTGGGGTGGTGGGACACTGAGGTGTTATCTCATTGTCGTCTTTTTCCATCAGAGCAGGTAGGTCATCTTCTCCGATGTCTGCCTGCCTTGATGTCGAAGGTTGAGGTTTGTTGTCTGCTGTGGCTGATGTGGAAGGCTTGAAAAACGACAGTATGCTTGACTGCTTAGCCTCGTGCATTTTTCTATCATACAGTTCCTTGTAAGCACTCAAACCATCCTGCAAATATGCCCTAAACCTACGTACCTTTTCAAAATTAAAGTTGTACTTTTCTGCAATCATTGTAACGAAAATCTCATGCAGTTGTTTCATGTTCAGTTCCGGGATGACTTCGCTTTCGATCTGTTCACTACTGCATTCAGTTTCATTTGTTATCCTTTCCTCTTCCAATTGCATCAGCTCTTCATCTATCAGTTCTTGGTCATGGGATGCCAAAATCTCTACAACATCATCTTTGTCAACTTCCACAAGTCAAACTCACTTTATCCTTACTTTGTTCACCACGATCGAAATGCTTAATTATGTCTAGTTTTGCGTTAAGTGTAACACCCTTACGAGCTCTTTTAGGCTTTTCCGATACCTTAGAACTCATCTTGCTAACAGATGCTCAAAATAAATCGATATCAGGCACAGATGCTCACAGGCACGTGTTTAAGCAATGGCAGCTAGAATGCAGTTCCGGGGGAGGAGCTTGGCTGCTCGGGGCACGCTTTGCCTTTTTTTGTAACGGTGCAAACACCTTCTGTTAGTGAAAATAGGTAACTAATGTAGGTCTTTCGTAACAGCGAGGTTTCGTAAAGCGAACGTTTGAAAAGCGGGGGCCACCTGTATTTAAGTAACCACTTTCATGGAGCTATGGAATTGCACCTTAAGATCTCTCTGTACTCTGGAGTTCCATCCTGCCATTCACTGTATACTTTTCCCTGACGTTCATCGTCCCAAAGTGCAAAATCTCGCACTTGTCGGGATTAATCTCTGTCTACAATTTTTCTGCTCATATCGCCAACTGATCTATTTCCTGCTATATCCTTTGACAACTTTCCTCACTATCCACAACCCCACCAATCTTTATGTCAGCTGCAAAGTTGATAATCCGCCTATCTATATTTTTGTTGAAATAATTGCTATATATATCACAAATAACAGAGGACCTAGCACAGATATTTGTGGAACACCAGTGAGGACAATCCATGCAGACAGCATCCACTGCCCTACGCTCGTTTATCATCTTCATCACCTTCACAAAACCTCAGTCGATTTTGGAAGACATGACCTCCCCTGCATAAAATCATGCTAATTATCCTTAATAAAGCCTTTCTTATCCAAATGCTAGTAAATCTTATCCCTGTGAATCCTATCCACTAGCCTTCCTACCACTGGTATTAGGTGCACTGACCTATAATTTCCTGCATTATTCCTATTGCTTTTCTAAAACCAAGGAACAACTTTGTCTACTTTCTAGTCCTCCAGGACCTTGCCTGGGACCAGCCAGGATACAAGGATCTTTATCAAGTCTTTCAGTAACCTGGGTTAGATCCCATATTGCCTATTAAGAAAAGTTAATGAACCCCAGGATATGGAGAAGTACATCAACTTCAGTTTCTCGAAGTTTATTGTGCTATACAGTACTGTGCGAAAGTCTTGGGTACATACAGTATATAAGCTAGGGTGCCGAAGACTTTTGCACATTACTGCAGTGATTTTATGTATTGCACTATGCTGCAAAATAAAATAAACTAATGTTATGATATGTGTGAGTAACCTGATTCTGATATGGGTCTCTATTGTGGACTGAGAGTAGGAAGGGAGCAGGGAGAGGGAAAAGGAGAAGGAATAGGGGAGGGAGTAGGAAGCACCAGAGTGACATTCTGTTATGATCAATAAACTAATTGTTAGGAATCAAATACCTTGCCTGGTGTCAAAGGACTGGGTGCGTCTGCGCCTGCACAACCCTCTGTTCCTGGTACTTCTCTGCCACCTGCCCCATACCCCTCCCATGGCACTCCACCATTGCCATTCCGAACGTCTTCTGCTCCCACCAGATTTACAAGCTCGCTGTCCACTCCACATTGACACATGCAGTACTATGCAAAAGTCCTGGGCACCATAGCAAAATACATATATGTGCCTAAGACCTTAGCACAGTACTGTACATGTGTGCACAGGGTATAAATGCCAAGAACTGCTTTTTGTAGCAGCAAAGTACATTACAAGCATGATAAATACAAATTAATATAAATTTAAGTTTACATAAAGTATACTTAACTTGCATATCAAAATAAACTTAATGCATTCAGACATAACCAAAATAGAGAGAGACAGCATAGAAACAGATCCGTCAGCTCACTGACTCCACCTTAAGCATCAAGACCCATTTATACCAGTCCTACGTTAACCCCATATTTTGATTCACTTCATGTTTTTAGCAGCTCCTCCAAATTCTACTTGTCACCTATCTAGTCAAGGCAATCGACTGTGGCCAAAGAACCTTTCCATGCATGTCTTTGCAATGTGAGAGGAAACCGGAGAGCCTGGAGGAAAATCCTGCAGTCACAGAGAGAATGGGCAAACGCCATACAGACAGCACACGAGGCCAGGATCGAACCCAGGTCTCTACTGCTGTAAGGGAGTGGTTCTGCTACCTGTGGCACTGTGCTGCCCAAAATAAGTAATACTTTTTGTTATGCAGTCACTAAAATCAGTACCAGCCAACTGTCAGTCAGGACATAAGACCAATTTCCTGCTAAAATAATACCGCAAAATCTGTTGCACCTAGCTGCATCTAGCAACAATTTTTGCATCTGAGACATTAAACAGCCCCTCTGTTCAATGTCTCACCCAAAAGGTAGCAATATCACTACATTTGCAGAAATTCTAGGAGAAATCTAGAGAGTGGGATAAACCAATAACTTTCCAACACAGGTAAACATGCTGCTATTGAGCCACAGCTGATGCTTGTAGTGAAGTTGTGAGGCAGTGCTTCCAATAGTAATCCGTCATTGTCATGTGGCCACACAGCATAGATGTTGTATATACTCTTTGCCAGGATTTGAAAATCGATACTTAATTTTTGGTAATATGATTCCAGGCTGTAATAGAAAGGGAAATATTATTAAGTTTTGGATTCAGCCATTTATCATTATGCCTCTAAAAATACACAGGAAAGATAAATATAAGAATGGTAGAGACATGCAATATGAATCATTTTAGGAAATTTTTCATTGTTCTTGATTTCATGACGGAGGCAAGACAACCTCAAGAATATGTGTAGAAACTTAACACAAACCACTCTAAACCTGCTGCAGTATAAATTATAAATACAAGGAGATTTGTTCTCTTAGATAGTTTACACTCTTACACTCTGCTGCTGACTAAACACTATTCATTTGAGTCATATTATATCAGTCAAGTGCCATATTTGATCAATTTTATGCCTATATTACTTCACACCATGTCAAGATAACAATTAAAGTAAATAATTAAAGTATTATAGATGGAAATCCCAGTGCAAACTCAATGTTTGGTTAATGAAAAGACTGTGCCAAATGTTGATACCATTGTATTTAGTGGAACAGCACGAATGGCTCTTCTGGTAAATGCCCCATAATCAATTCTACTTA
Source organism: Mobula birostris (assembly GCF_030028105.1). Taxonomy (NCBI): domain Eukaryota; kingdom Metazoa; phylum Chordata; class Chondrichthyes; order Myliobatiformes; family Myliobatidae; genus Mobula; species Mobula birostris. Next base: position 91,638,545 of record NC_092370.1, on the reverse strand, counting down.
CTAGCATTTATGTTAAGATCTTTTCTCTTTCTGAGGCAGAAGAAATTTTGTTTAAATATTTCACCCACCTTTTGGACTAAACATATGACTGCTGGTACCTGTCTCACCCAACCTCGGGGAAGTATCCCTATTGACTCTGTCAGTTTTTATTGATGCACCATAGAAAGCATTCTGTCTGGATGTGTAATGGCTTCATAGAGCAACTGCTCTGCACGTGACTGCAAAAAGCTGCAGGGAGTTGTGGACACAGTTCAGCACATCACAGAAACCAGCAGCCCTCTATGGACTCCGACTATACTTCTCGTTACCTCAGTAAAGCAGCCAGCTTGATCAAAGGCCCCACCCAGCCCAGAAATTCTCTATTCTCTTCACTCCCATCAGCCAGAAAAAGAGAACATGAAAGCATGTACCTTCAGGCTCAGGGACAACTTTTATCCCACTGTTCTCAGATTCTTGAATGGATCTTTTGTATGATAAGGTAGACTCTTGACCTCACAATCTGCCTCATTATGTGGAACGAGCTTCCAGCAGAAGTGGTTGAGGCAGGTTCTATGTTGTCGTTTAAAGTTAAATTGGATAGATACATGGACAGGAAAGGAATGGAGGTTTACGGGCTGAGTGCAGGTTGGTGAGAATAGGATAGGGTAAGAGTTCGGCACGGACTAGAAGGGCCAAGATGGCCTGTTTCTGTGCTGTAATTGTTATATGGTTATATATATATTATAATCTTGCACTTTATTGTTTACCTGCATTGCACTTTTTCGGTAGCTTTAATTCTACTCTGCATTGTTATTGTATTATCTTACTCAAGCACAATGCACTGTGCAATGATGTGATCTGTATAAACAATATGTGAGACCAACATTTCTCTGTATCTTGGTACATGAGCTATTAACAAACCAATATCACGGTTTATCATGCAGCACAGTGGCATAGTAGTCCGTGCATTGCTTTTTGTGATCAGAGATCGGAATTCGATTCTTGCTGCAGTCTGTAAGGAGATTGTACATTCTCCCCATGACCACTTGGGTTTGTCTTGGGTGTTCAATTTCCTCTCACCTCCACTATTCCAAAGACATACGGTAAGTGTTAGTGTGTTGTGGGCGTGCTATGTTGGAGCCAAACTGTGGTGATACTTGCGAGCTGCCCAGCTGATTTGATTTTAAGCAAATGACACGTTTCACTGTAACTTTCAATGTTTCAATGTACATGTGATAAATAAAGGTTATCTTTATCTCTCTTGAATATTAATATCAAATGCTCACATTTACTTACCCTATCTATATCCCTCATAATTTTGTATACTCTGCAAGATCTCCCCTCATTCACTTAAGCTCCAGGGAAATAGTTTTTTTCTCTTATTGACAATTTGTATTGTTAATACTTTCACAAAATACCTGAGGGAATTTTTTATGGATAAGGTATTAAGAGTGTGGCTTTTGTACTAGGATTGGCCTGGTAGCCATCTGACCTGACCACTAGGGCAGACAAAGGTCTTCTTTACTGTTTCCAAATGTCTCTTAGGATCAGAGACACTTAAAAAGAAAGGAAAAATATAGAGTATTAACAACCATATAAAGTATTTAAAAATTGATAAGAAGCCCTCAGTCACTGGTGCTACATAATTGAAGGGATTGTAGCAGTCACCAAAAACCCATCGTCATTTGTTTTATACTTCAGAAAGAATTGCATGTCAAAGACCTTGACTGGTTTATTCTGGAGTATTATCTTTGAAATGTCAAATCATCCCCTTTCACACAGACAGTCTGCAGATCAGGCAGTGAAACTCTTGAGTAGCTTAAAATAATTCATGTATGGCTCTCAACCTACTGACATTGATCCCAGTCGCTGCAGGAGAAATAGCCCAATAGCCGCACAGTGATGGTTCTAAGTTGGGTTGGGAAAAATACATTAAATTTTATACATCTCACTTTTTGTTTTATTTTGAGCCTTCCATATGAGGAATAATTAAGTGGTTGGCTGGTTACACAAGTGCCCTTGTGAGTGTGAAATGTAGCTCATCACTCCTGTACATTGACGACAGAGAGGACTGAATTTCTCCCTCAGGGGCAGTTACACTGTGGGTATGTGGACTATTTCAAAGCAGCAGAGCAAATTGAAATTTTCAGTTTAAAGTTTACAGAAATGTTAGTGTCTGGATGACAGATGCAGAATATTTTGCAGTTTTCTGGTGAGTGAGACATTTCAAGGCTTCCCTTGTAAAGTAAGTAATGTTCTTTCCAGCTCTGTGTTTGTGGATAATGTGTCCTTGCTCCCTTGCTAGTTCTGTTGATATTTCCACTGCCCAGTTTGGAATGGAAACATAAAAAGCATTTAAATCATGGATTTGATTCCTACTCTGTATAGCAATCCTGTCCAAAAATTCCCTTTGGGTTATATACTTGGAAAGATGTAGAATTACTGGACAATTGGCTCTTTAAACCTTAAGACTGTGTCTATGCCTCATTGCTAATCCATATATCTTCTCATTACTTTGACATTCAAAAATCTGTCCGGCATAGCTTTGAATATACACTGTGACTGAGAATCTGTGACCATGTGGAGTAGAAAAGTTCAAGGTGTCACATACCTCTTGGTTAGAAGATGTTTCTTCATCTCTGGTGTCATGAGGTTGTATCCCAAGATCCAGATTCTCCTTTAATGGAAACAGACTCCTAATGAATGCACTGCAATATTTTCTCAGAACCCTGTATCTTAAGGTTATTGCTATTCTTTCAAATTACAGTGTGAAGGTGCACACAGAAATGGCCAGTTTTCACCACAAACTCTGTACTTTAACTGCTCTCTCACAGTGCCTACATATGCTAAAATGCTTCACAATGAAGTACTTTTGGCATAATTAGTAAATAATGATTAGTTTATTACTCTACGTGTGTCCCAAGATACAGAGTAAAGCTTTTTTTTCACATGCCAAAGAGACAGATCATTCCAAACTTAAGCGCAAAAATGTAAAGCAATAACAGAATGCAGAATATCATGTTACAGCCTCAGAGGAACTGCAGTGCAGGAGGACAAATAAGGTGCAAGGCCAATGACAAGGTAGATTGGGGGGTCAAGAGTTCATCTTTATTGTCCAAGAGCCTTAGAGGAGTGGGATATAAGCTGTCCTTGAATCTGCATGTGTTTTCAGCTTTTGGATTTTTCGCCCAATGGGAGGGAGGAGAAGAGAAGGGCTCCTTGATACTTTCCTGAGACAGAATGAAGTGTAGACAGATCAGTGATTTCTGTGTTGTGATTTAATGCAGCCAAATTGCACGCAGCAAGCCTCCACAAACAGCAATCTGGTAATAATGACCTGACCCGGATTCAATCCTGATTTTGGGTGCTGCCTGTGTGGACCATGTTCTCTCTGTCACTGAGTTAGATTCTTCAGGTGCTCCAGTTTCCTCTTGCATCCTAAAGTAAGTAGGTTGGTTAATTGACCATTATCAATTACCTTTAGTGAGTGGTTGGCTAGTAGGATTTGGGTGGAGTGGATGAGAATGTGGACAGGATAAAGACCATAAGATATAGGAGTAGAATTGGGCTATTTGGCCCATCGAGTCTACATGCCATTTCACCGTGGCCGATCTAATTTCCCTCTTAGCCCCCGTCTCCTGCCTTCTACCTGTATCCCTTCATGCCCTGTCCAATCAAGAATCTATCAACTTCTCCCTTAAATATACATAAAGACTTGGCCTCCAGAGCTTCCTGTGGCAAAGAATTCCACAGACTCACCACTCTCTGGCTAAAGAAATTCCTCCTCATCTCCATTCTAAAAGGACACCCCTCTATTCTGAGGCTATGTCCTCTGGTCTTAGACTCTCCCACCACAGGAAACATCCTTTCCACATCCACGCTATCAAGGCCTTTCCCTATTCGATAGGTTTCAAGTAGGTCACCCATCATTTTTCTGAACTCTAGTGAATGCAGGCCATCAAATGCTCTTCACTTGACAAGCCACTCAATCCTGGAATCATTTTCGTGAACCTCCTTTGAACCTTCTCCAATTTCACCACATCCTTTCTAAGCTAAGGGCCGAAAAGTACTCACAATACTCCAAGTGAGTACAGTATTCACCAGTGGTTTATACATTCTCATCATTATATGCATGCTTTTACATTCCAGTCCTCTTGAAATGATTGCTAACGTCGCATTTGCCTACCTCAACAGAGACTCAACCTGCAAATTAACCTTTAAGGAATCCTGCACAAGGAGTCCCAAGTCCTGTTGTGCCTCAGTTTTTTGTATTTTCTTTCCATAAATTAGGATTTAAGTAGATTTAGTGTAAATGGGTGTTTGATATTTGGCTCATATGCAGTGGGTTGGTAGGTCTTTTGCTGTGCTGTCTGATTTTATAACATTGTGAAAGTGGCTGGTTACAACAGCTAAATGCAACCAATGTACCGGAATCTTATCTGTGGCTGCGTTCACTCAGCCAGTGCTGATTGAGAAACCTCTAGCCCAGTTTGTTTTGACAAAAGAAAAGAGACAAGATAAAGGAATAAGAGTTGTTCATGTGTTTTGTTTAACAGTGAATGGATAAATAATTAAATCTTCTGGATTAACTATTCAGAATAAGAATTGCATCTAACTGTGTGAAAAACTAAACTTCCCATAGCCTTAGACCTTTCCATTTCTGTTATCTTTTCCACTTCTATAAAAGCTCTGTCCTTCCAATTCTACCTCTTAAATGTTACAAGTTTTATCACACATTGACATCTTCAGCTGATGAGCCTTAGGCTCTGGAATTTTCTCTATTAATGCCTCCTCTGTCCTCATTCTCCTTTACAACCTCCTCTTTGAGCTTTAGGTCCTTGTATGTCTGGGTGTCTAATAAAACGCATAGAAAGAAACTAGATTGTTGCTATATAAATACAGTTTGTTGTAGGACAGTGTTACCAAAGAAGAATATTGAAATATTGGGGTATGAAACCCCACTGGTTTCCTTGGCTGCGTACACCAAGGGAATACACACTCCGGTCCCACCAAACCCATGAGATTGAGATGGCTCTCCCACCCCAAACTCTGGATTGTGTGGATGCTGTGTCATTTGCTATCCTGCTACAACTCAGTGCCAAGAAATGACAGACAACACACTGTACATAATTAAAGGAATTATATTTATGAATCTTAACTAAAGGGCTGGTAAAGAGAAGAACAAAAAAAAACAAAAAGGGCTCATTATAATTGAACAGTCATATATGCACAAGTTGAAGCTCCACTCTTCCCAAAATTCATTTTCAATGATCCTCAGTCAATCTCGGCGCCTGGCTCCATCAAATCAGGTTGAATCCTATGACCAGTTCTCCCCAGCATCTTCTCTCTTCATCTCCCACCAAATGGAAAAAAACCAAGACCAACCTTCCTATTGGGTGACAGATATTCCTCAGCATCCCTTATCTTCAACAATAACCCAAACAGGCTGAAAGCAGAACAGACTGCTCTTACAGAACTGCTAAAATGAAATACCTACAGCACAGCAGTAAAAATGTGAACCAGGGTGTTACGGATATAAAACACATAATTTATGGAACTTACAAAATGAAACTTTAGTTATATGGATCTAACAATGGTCTTCAGAATGCTGTAATAAAAAAGAAACTGTCAAGGGTTTTTTTTATAATGTATACAGTAGGGGAAGGTTATTTTTGATGGTTAATTAGATAATCTAAGATAGTTAACAATAGGCAGAGAAGGCTAGCTGTGATTCAGACAAGAAAGAACAGTGCTACTTAAAGCTGGAGAGTTCGATATTGATTCCTGAAGGCTGTGGCATGCCAAGGAAGAAGATGAGATTCTGTTTCTCAAGTATCTGTTGGGCCTCGTTGTAACAGTGCAGGAGACCACTGACAGAAAGACAGAATGGCGAATTAAAGAAACAGGGTCATGGAGCCCTGGGCTACAGCTCTGTGGTGTTTGTTAGGTGTAAATCTTGCAGAGGAGAACAAAGGGAAGATACCTTTCTCAGAGGTGACCTTATGGACTTTCAAGTCCTTCAGGGAGTGACGAGGGATCTTGCACTTAGTGTCTCATTCCAACACATTATAAGATTATGATCAGTGGTAATATTACCACCCACAGCCCCTAAAATGCCAGAATAATTATTTTTTATCTTCTCTCAGTGCTGATTCAACATGTTTGTAAGGATGTAGCTGTGGAACTGCATTAGCCTGGACATGAAGTTTACACAGCCCAGACATCAGCCTTCATTTGTCAACCAGGCGAGTCTAAATGGCTTGCTATTATAACAATTACCATTCACCTGCTGTTCCACAGAACTGATCATAGCCCCAAGTAGACCTTCTCATCAAAAAGTCAGTCATAGGATTAGATAACCAAAGCTATACTTACAGTGCTGCTGTGGGTTGTTTTCTTGCAAGTTAATATTCTGTATAATGACTGAAGCAAAATATAGAGAGCTTAAACACATAGATTGCGGTAATATATTTTGGTCTAAAAACTAGCAGCACAAATCATGTCAGCGGGTGGCAATGAGGAAATGCTGGTTTTGTATTTTCCTTGTCACAGAACATTAAGCTTCCTTTGCCTGAGGCAGCTCAAGGCATCTGCTGTACTGGACTAGTTTGAGAATGAGACCTTAGGATATTAGACTCAAGCAATTGTCTCCACTTTTTTTTTAACTCTGCAGTGCTCAATAAATTGTGGCACACTTTTGACTAGACTCTCAGACATATGAAGAGATACTCTGCTTGAACTATTCTCCTCATTCCTGCCATTATGTTCAAAGTCAGCAGTCTGAGCTTTGGACGAATGATGCATCATCACAGCTCCAACAGCGCACAATAGGGGCTCTTGGCTAAGAACAAGACAGGTGAGAGAGAGAGCTTCCATTACCTCATTTTCCAATCAAATATTTCAAAGTTCTAAATACATTTATTATCAAAGTACTTATAAGCTCCTTTCATCTCTTTCCTGCAGCCTTGCCTGTTTGAAGCTTTATTTTTCCGGATGGGCTTTGGGATCACAGCTGTAACACAGCTATTATTGAAATGAATTTATTTAATTCTTACATTCGTCCCACAATGTGAGGGAGTAAAAATCTTTGCATTATGACTCCATCACAATGTACAGACATGTGAATTTATACGTCTAATGGCTTGCTGAAAGAAGCTGTCCCATAGCCTGTTAGTTCTGGCTTTAATGCTGTGGTACCATTTGCCAGACAGAAGCAGCTGAAGCAGTTTATGGTTAGGGTGATTGGTGTCCCCAATGATCTTCCAGACCTCCTTTCTGCACTTGCTGCTATAAATGTCCTCAATGGAGGGAAGTTCACATCCACAGATGCTCTGGGCTGACCGTACCACTCTCTGCAGTGCCCAGCGATCAAGGTTGCTGCAGTCTCCATACCAGGCGGTGATACTGTAGCGGTGTGCTACACACAGCGCTAAAATAACCACACGTAGTCGGTGAGTTGGAGTTGCAATGAAAGAGATTTATTCAAACTTCGTGGCCTGCTTTAAAGCCTTCCCATTCCGGCCCTCCCTGGGCAGGACTGCTGTGGGAAATGCATATCCACAGACCTTTTCCGTGCGCGGGATTTTCCCCCTGCTGGTGAAGATGGCCTGGCGCCCTTTCTGGAGCCGGCCCTCTGCCTGCGCGCGCTGTTTCGTGAGCCGGTTCGTGTGTGCTAGAAAGTGGGTCACCAGATAACACCCCCCCCGCCACCCCCAGAACCGGCGATACCTTCCCCAATGTCCACAGTCTGGATCGGCTTCTGTTTGGGAGGTCTGCCTCTGCGCCGCGGTGCCTGAGCCTGGACCGGCTGCGCCAAGTCCACATGGGCCGGTTTGAGTCGGCCCACCGTGAAAACCTCCTCTCTCCCCCCAATGTCCAGCACGAACGTGGACCCGTTGTTCCTGATCACCTTAAATGGCCCCTCGTAGGGCCGCTGTAGCGGTGCCGGATGTCTGCCCCGTCGTACAAAAAGAAACTTACAGTTCTGCAGGTCTTTGGGTATGCAGGTCGGGCTCTGTCCGTGCTGTGAAGTGGGTATGGGAGTCAGTTTACCGAGCCTCTCCCGTAGTCTGTCCAGGACTGCTGTGGGTTCTTCCTCTTGCCTCCTTGGGGCTGGTATGAACTCTCCTGGGACGACCAGGGGTGCACCGTACACCAACTCGGCCAACGAGGTGTGCAGATCTTCCTTGGGCGCCGTGTGGATTCCAAGCAGAACCCAGGGAAGTTTGTCCACCCAGTTAGGCCCCTCCAGGCGGGCCATGAGAGCCGGCTTCAGGTGACCGTGAAAACGCGCCACTAGTCCGTTCAGCTGTGGGTGGTAGGCAGTTGTGTGGTGTAGCTGAGATCCTAAAAGGCTGGCCATAGCTGACCACAGGCTGGAGGTGAACTGGGCACCCCTGTCGGCGGTAATGTGGGCCGGTACCCCAAAGCGGGCTACCCAGGTTGCGATCAGTGCTCGGGCGCAGGATTCGGAGGTGGTGTCGATGAGCGGGACTGCCTCTGGCCATCTGGTGAACCGGTCTATCATAGTTAGGTACCACGCTCCCCGCGACATTGGCAGGGGCCCCACGATACCCACATGAATGTGGTCGAACCTCCGGCGGGTGGGTTCGAACCGCTGCGGCGGAGCCTTGGTGTGCCGCTGCACCTTGGCCGTTTGGCACTGCATGCACGTTTTGGCCCATTCACTGACCTGTTTACACAGTCCATGCCAGACGAACCTGTTGGCGAACAGCCGGACGGTTGTCCTGATGGAGGGGTGTGCTAAGTTGTGAATGGATTCGAAAACCCGCCGGCACCAGGCTGCTGGGACGACAGGGCGGGGTTGGCCGGTAGCTACATCACATAGTAGAGTCCTCTCACCTGGGCCTACGGGGAGGTCTTGGAGCTGCAAACCGGAGACTGCAGTCCTGTAACTGGGGATCTCATCGTCTGCCTGCTGTGCCTCTGCCAGCGCTGCATTGTCCACCCCCGGGACAGGACCTGTATGGTAGGTCTGGATAGTGCGTCCGCCACGACTTTGTCCTTTCCTGAGACATGCCAGATGTCCGTCGTGTACTCGCAGATGTAGGACAGATGTCGCTGCTGGCGGGACGACCAGGGGTCGGACACTTTCGTGAACGCAAAGGTAAGCGGTTTGTGGTCTGTGAACGCGGTGAAGGGCCTACCTTCTAAGAAGTACCTGAAATGCTGGATTGCTGGGTATAGTGCCAATAGCTCCTGGTCGAAAGCACTGTATTTGAGTTCAGGTGGTCGTAGGTGTTTGCTGAAGAACGCCAGGGGTTGCCAGCGGCCCTCGATGAGTTGTTCCAGCATTCCACCGACTGCTGTGTTGGATGTGTCCACCATGAAGGCAGTAAGAATGTCTGTTCTGGGGTGCACTAGCATCGCGGCGTTTGCTAAGGCTTCTTTAGTTTTAACGAAAGCGGCTGCAGCCTCTTCGTCCCAGGTAATGTCCTTGCCTTTACCTGACATTAGAGTGAACGGGGGCGCATAGTTCGGGCTGCTGAGGGGTGGAAACGGTGGTAGAAATTCACCATACCCATGAATTCCTGCAGGCCTTTGATTGTGTTGGGTCGGGGGAAGTGGCGGACCGCGTCTACCTTGGCGAACAGCGGGGTTGCCCCATCTTTAGTAATCCTGTGGCCCAGGAAGTCGATGGTGTCGAGTCCGAACTGGCATTTGGCTGGGTTGATTGTAAGGCCGAATTCGCTCAGGCGGGAGTAGAGCTGGCAGAGGTGGGACAGATGCTCCTGACGACTACTGCTGGCTATGAGGATGTCGTCCAAATAGACGAATGCAAAGTCCAGGTCGCGTCCCACCTCGTCCATTAGCTGCTGAAAAGTCTGTGCGGCATTCTTTAGACCAAACGGCATTCGGAGGAATTCGAAAAGTCCGAACAGAGTGATGAGTGCTGTTTTGGGGATGTAGTCCGGATGTACCGGGATTTGATGGTATCCCCGGACAAGGTCTACCTTGGAAAAGATCCTTGCGCCATGTAGGTTTGCTGTGAAGTCTTGAATGTGCGGCACAGGGTAGCAGTCTGGCGTTGTAGCCTTGTTCAGTCTGTGGTAGTCACCGCATGGTCTCCAGCCCCCCGTTGCCTTGGGCACCATGTGCAGGGGGGAGGCCCATGGGCTGTCAGACCGTCGTATGATCCCCAATTCCTCCATCTTCTTAAAATCCTCCTTCACCAGTCGGAGCTTGTCCAGGGGAAGCCTTCGAGCACGGGAGTGGAGGGACGGTCCCTGGGTCGGGATGTGGTGCTGTACTCCGTGTCTGGGCATGGCTGCCGTGAACTGCGGTGTCAGTACTGATGGGAAATCCGCCAGGACCCTGGTAAATTCGTCATCGGACAGCATGATGGAGTCCAGGTGTGAGGCTGGCAACTGTGCTTCACCCAGGGAGAACGTTTGAAAAGTCTTGGCGTGGACTAATTGCTTCCCTTGCAGGTCGACCAGCAGGCTGTGGGCTCGTAGAAAATCCGCCCCCAGGAGTGGTTGGGCCACGGCGGCCAGTGTGAAGTCCCACGTGAACCGGCTGGAGCTGAACTGTGGCCGCACTGTGCGGGTGCCGTAGGTTCGTATTGTGCTGCCATTTGCGGCCCTCAGGGTGGGTCCCGGTTCTCTGTTGCGGATGTCGTAACTCGTTGGAGGTAAGACGCCAATCTCTGCTCTGGTGTTGGCCAAAAAGCGGCGTCCCGACTGCTTGTCCCAGACATATAGGAGGCTGTCCTGATGGCTAGCCGCCGTAGCTATCAGTGGCGGCTGGCCCTGGCGTTTCCCGGGAATTTGCAGGGTGGTCTGCAGCGGCGGGCCTCTGTGCCCCACCGCTGGTGGTAGAACCATCATTGTTTGTTGGGCTCCTCACTTCCGCCACCAGGTTTTGTAGGTTCTGCTGTCGGGCCTGGTCTGGTCTGCCGCTGGGCACGCGGCTTGGTGATCTGTGCGACGGATGCCCCTCTCTCTTTCCTGGCATCCACAGCACATCTGCCCGGGCTGCCACCTCCCGGGGGTTGCTGAAATCTGCGTTGGACAGCAGCAGGCGTATGTCCTCGGGCAGTTGCTCTAGGAACACCTGCTCAAGCATGAGGCAGGGTTTGTGTCCTTCAGCCAGGGCCAGCATTTCGTTCATTAATGCTGACGGAGGCCTGTCTCCCAAACCATCCAGGTGCATTAAACGGCGTGCTCGTTCGCGCCGTGAGAGTCCGAAAGTCCTTATGAGCAGGGCTTTGAATGCTGTGTATTTGCCGTCCTCCGGGGGCGACTCTGTAAACTCCTCAACTTGTGCAACTGTCTCCTGGTCGAGGGAGCTCAGCACATAGTAGTAATGAGTGGACTCTGAGGTTATCTGCTGAATGTGAAATTGTGCTTCTGCTTGTTCGAACCACAGACGGGGTCGCAGCGGCCAAAAGCTTGGCAGTTTTAACGAAACTGTGTGAACAGATGTGGCGTCGGTCATCTCTAGTCCAAATATCGTTTGGGCCGTCGGGGTCACCAATTGTAGCAGTGTGCTACACACAGTGCTAAAATAACCACACGTAGTCGGTGAGTTGGAATTGCGATGAAAGAGATTTATTCAAACTTTGCGGCCTGCTTTAAAGCCTTCCAGTTCCCTCTCTCCTTGGGTGAGACTGCTGTGGGGAATGCATATTCCCAGACCCTTTCCGTGCGCGGGATTTTCCCCCCGCTGGTGAAGATGGCCTGGCACTTATTGGGGCCAGCCCTCTGCCTGCGCGCACTGTTTCGTGAGCCGGTTCGTGTGTGCTAGAAAGTGGGTCGCCACAATACAACCAATCAGGATGCTCTCAAAGGTGCCCCTGTGGAAGGTCTTAAGGATCTGGGGGCTCATGCTGAATTTCTTCAGTCTCCTGAGGCAGAAGAGATGCTGTTGTGCTTTTTTTTTGCCTCGCAGCTGGGGTGTACAGTCCAGGTGAGATCTTAGGTGATATGTATACTGAGAAACGTGAAACTACTCACCCACTGAACCTCAGTTCCATTGATGATGATCGAGGTGAGTCTGTCTCCATTCCTCCTGTAATTCACGATCAGCTCGTTTGTTTTTTTGACATTGAGGGAGAGGTTGTTATCTTGGCACCACTGTGTCAGGGTTTCATCCTCTCCTCTCATATTGATTAAGATATTGAAGGTGGCACTGTAGTGCACCTTGTAAAGCCACTAGCTTCCAGCTCCAGTAACCCATATTTGATCCTGGCCTTAGGTGCTGCCTACATGGAGAATGTATGTTCTAACAACCACATAAGATTTACCTTTATGGCCCAATTCCCTCCAATGTCCTAAAAGTGATCAGGTAGATACGTAGGTTAATTGGCTTCTATTAATTAACCCCCCATGGGGTTAGTTGGAGAATAAAGATCTGTTGTAAGGAAATAAAGGGGTGGATTGGATTGATTGGACTACTCTGTGGGCTGGCAATGGTGGGTTAAAAGGTTTCATTGCACTTGGAAAAGAATTGTAGGAATTTTCCATCTGCTACCATTGCAAAAGTAGAGCACTGACTAGTCTTTTATTGTGACCAGGGAAGAGACCACAAAGAACAGGGTTTTGACCCTGGTTCATTGACAATTTCTCCACACCCCTCCATCCCCCCACCCCAAATAATGCTGCTTAACTCTTTGAGTTCCTCCAGCACACTGTGTGTTGCTCGAGACTTCAGCTTCTGTGCTCCCAGTAATTTGGGAGTTCAGGACCAAAGGTCACAGACTAAGAATAAGGGATAAGGCTTTTTTAACACTGAGATGAGGAGAAATTTCTGCTCTCACCGAATTGTGAATCTGCAGAATTCTCTACTACAGAAAGGAAGCTAAAGCCAAAATCACTAAATATATTCAAGGATCAGTTGGATAATTTTCAATGGACGTGAGGGATCAAGGAATCTGGGGAGAAAGCTGGAAAAAGATGTTGAATTTAGATGATCAGATGTAAACACATTGAATGACAGCAAGTTTGGAGGACAGATTGCCTTTTTTTCTGTTTTTTATCAGAGTATCTCAATCTCCCAGTTTTACAGGTCACAATGGTCTGAACCTGTTCTTCTTATAATCCTGTGTTAGCTTATCTGTGATTGGATTGCTTCATCTAATGTAATGTCTGGATTAAGTATCTAGTCTGTGGGGTTGTTTCTCTATCTCGCCAAAGTATTGCTACAAATGGTTTCTACAAGCACAAGCTGAGGTGTTCTTTAAAATTCCCAACTGGCTGCAGAATATAGTTGGGACATGGTGTTTTGTTTGGTTCAGTGTGCAGTTAGTTGGTGCTGCAGAGTGATGAACATGGTGAAGTTTCAGCAGTACAGAGTACATCAGTCAGCCTTTGAATGCTAAGTGCAAGTTGTCTGATGTCATCATTGTGGTAACAGGGAATTATTGCAGAGGAAACACTGCAAGTGCACTTCTTTCCAATGTTTAAATTTTTCTTCTCTCTTTGGTAGACAGTGCTTTCTATAGAAATGGTTTCACAGCATCCATTATCTTATTTAATGGACTTTCACCAAGCGTGGGCTTCACTTCACCTGTTGGGTCTTTCATTTGATTTACCCTATGTAAGGAGCATAGGCTACTCTTGAAGCTCCTTGAGATTCCTAGGATCTTTAATGTTTCTCTTTTTCAGGACAGTTTGATCCTTGCTCTGGAAAATATCTCATATTCATAATCAGAATCAGGTTTATTATCACTGACATACAACATGTCATGAAATTTGTTGTTTGGCTACAGTACTGTACAATAAAACTTGCTATAAGAAATATAAGGAGACAATAAAAAATATAAAAGTAAATAAATAGTACAGTTACAGAGCAGCATAGTGAGGTGGTGCTCATGGACTGTTCAGGAATCTGATGGTGGAGGGGAAGAAGCTGTTCTAAAACTTTGAGTGTGCATCTTCAGATTTTGGCACCTTCTCCCTGTTGGTAGTAATGAGAATAGGGCACATTCTGGATTGCGAGGGTCCTCAGTGATGAATACTGCCTTCCTGATGCACTGCCTTTTGAAGTTATCTTCATGGAGCTGGCTGAACCTACAACTTTCTGCAGCTTTTTTTTTGATCCTGTGCTTTGGAGCCTCCATATCAGTTGGTAATACAACAAATCAGAGTGCCCTTCACAGTACATCTGTAGAAATCTGCAGGTCTTTGGTGACATACCAAATCTCCTCAAACTCCTAATGAAGTAGAGTTGCCCCAGCATGCCTTCTTCAGGATTGCATCAACATGTTGGGCCCAGGAATGAACTTCTGAGATGAGATGTCCAGGAATTGAAACTGCTCACCCTTTCTGCAGCTGGGATGTCTGACTTCCCCTTCCTGAATCCACAATCACTTCTTGATCCTACTGATGTTGAGTGCAAGGTTGTCATTGAAATACCCCTCAACCAGCTGATCTATCTCACTCTTGTAGGCCTCCGCATCACCATCAGAGATTCTGCCAACAACAGTTGTGTCATTGGCAAATTTACAGACAGCATTTGAACTGTGGCTAGCCAGTTAGTGATAGGTATACATTCAAATACTCTGGTATTATATGGTTCCATAAATGCTATTGAAATGGCATTCACTCACTGAAGCCATCACTGAGAACCCACTCCATTGGTGCAATGGTGGTTTTAAGTTACTGGACAGATAGTCAGAGTTCTGGGCTATTGAAGCAAAACATGAGTTCTACTATGCCAGCTCATGATTTGAGGTTGTCAAAGCCATTTCCAATGGTCCTTCTGCACTTTGAGTGATATGGGCCGGAGAATACCAGGAATCAATGTGGATTCTAAAATCTTTCATGAAGGCTTTGAATACATTCCTTCTCATGACACCAGACTTGTCGAGGGATTGAGTCTTAAATTACCTAGCATGCTTGAGGGATTTTACGGCTTACTTCTAATTCTGTTTCTCTGAGCGATATATGTAAGTATACAAAAAAACTTGTAGCATTTTTATTTCTTTTATTAAGTATTAGTGAGAAGATAAAAGGTGTTTGGGCAGGTTAATTGGAGGCAGGAGGCCATGTGATGGATACTTCCAGAAATATAACAAACCAGCATAGCCAATTCATAATGTTTCTGGAAGCACTCTGTGCTGGATCCAAACCTCTAAGGAGTCAATATTATTTTGTTCTCTGGCCTGGAAATGTAAGTGCTGTCTTTACAAGAACAGTCCCGTTATCTTGAGAATTCTGAGAGCCCTGGGCAATGTCGGAAGCACCTGTCAGTTAATGAGCTTCCACAAGGGCCCTGTTCAGTTGCTGGAGTGTACAACACAGACAAGTTTCCTTCTTCAGAGACAGAGCATGATGGAGGAAAACTAGACTTCAGGATACACTTCCAGCACCTACTCAATCAGCACTGGAAACAACCCTCTTCCTATTGTAGGGGGAAAGCAAATACATCTATTGTTAATTTGATATAAAACTGGAAAGTGCTGGATATGCAAAAAGAGTATTAGTTTATATTGCTTTTCTTTTCTCGCTATAGAATTTTTAATGCCTGATAGCTATTGCTAATTTTTTTTCTCTATCCCCATATTTAAATGAAATGCATTAAAGGGGGTGCTCAGCATGCGTGCAAGATCAAAGAAAGAGAACAGAAGGCTTTGCCGAATTTTCATTCATTCATGGGATACAGGCATTATTAGAGGAATACACATGAATTTCCAAATGCTGGTTCTGGGTTTTGACCCCAGATATCGACAATTCATTTCACAGATGCTGCTCAATCCACTGAGTTCCTCCGGCAGATTGTTTGTTGCTCCAGGTCCTTGTGTCTCAATTACTCAACCCCAATTGCACTTGAATTAAGTAAAGTATTTGAGTGGTTAAGCAACTGGACTAGTCACCAGAGCTGGGAACTCGAGGTTAAATCTTGCCATTGTATTCAAGCAGTTAAATTAATTAATATGGTGGTTATGATAAACATAATGGGTAAAGTATCCTTAAAATCCTTCCAGTAAGAAATCTGCCAGCCTTATCCAGTCTGGCTTGTATGTAATCTACAAACCTACTAATGTGTTTTCACTAACTTGTCATTTAGTTCATGGAAATGCTGGAGATGGATGATAAATGCTAACATCACCAGCAATATCCACATTCTTAAAGTGAATGAAAAATACTGGTTTGCTCAAACTTTGTAGAAGGTAACAAAAAGAAACTAGTATTGATAATAAATTTCAGAATGTTCCAATTTAAGCACAGGAAGCTCCCACAAGGAGTGATGTGAAAGAGCCCTAACAACCTTTGGAGGAGGGATGAGTATTGGATGGAACATTAGGACGATCTCCTTGCTCTTTGAAATGGTGCCGTCAGATCTGTGATATCCATCTGAAAGTTCAGTTTATCTTCCCATCTGAAAGACAGTATCTCTCTGGGTAGTACTCCCTGGGAGTACCTCCCAGCGGGAATACAAACCTAGAACGTTGTATTCACAAATTAAAAGATTGTTCAAATATAATGTGATTGTGCAATTGTGATGGTCAACCAGGGATGTGGAGCTGAAACCAGTAATGAGAACAGGCGTGATTTTATAGATTGATGAAGTAGGGAGTCAAGGACTCTATGGCCCACTCCTGGTCCGAATTCTGGTTTCCCATTTTCTGAAGACTTTGGATTGGGCATTAACCTAGAATGTTATCGCCCATAAGTGTGAATACCATCCACTGAGTTCAATTTTGCAAACTAACGGTGTAAATTTCCTTCCATTCAACCATAGCTGGCATTTTTTCTTAACCCTATTCTCCTGCCTTCTGCTCGTAACCCTTAACCCCCTTACCAATCACGGTAGTGTCAATCTTTACCTTAAGTGTACCCAATGATTTGCCTCCACAGCCCCCTGTGGAAATGAATTCCACAGATTCACCAACCTCTAGCTGAAGAAGTTCCTCCTTATCTGGACATGCCCAGTTCTAAAAGGATGTCCTTTTATTCTGAGGCTGTGCCCTGGAATATATTAAATCAGGTTGGATGAAGTTGAGGAGGCTTGTATGAGGCACAAACTAGTTGGGCTGAATGCCCTGTTGTTATGCTGCATCCTTTTCTGAACCACTTCTTATCTTTCATCACCCTTTGACAAGAAGTTGATATGATCCTGCTGATAATTACAATGCAGACATTTTGCTAATAGCTCTGGATTTTGCTAGATTTACAGCCATGTCAAACCTCAGCACCTGGTAATAATAAAAACAATTATAATTCTGGACTAACAAGAAGCAGCAGACTGGAAAATAGACATTAAACAATTGGGGAAGCATGTGCTAAATCATGGCTAGAATGAAGGCATGTGGCAGATAAAGGAACAGAGATAATATGTTAAAATAATCCAACTTAACAATGTTGTATTATTAACAAAAATTATTGGAAAAACTTACTAAAGATGAAATAATGTAAAATAGGATGAGGAAAATAGAGGAATAGTAATAGGACGTAGCTGCATTTGGATTTTACAAGTGCAATCCATGCAGAAAAGGATGGTCTTGAGCAGCAGATTCTGCAGTGAAATGGTTACTTTGAAATTGCTGTTGATTATTAGGAGAGAACAGAAGACTATCAAGCCCCACGAGATGCAGATTTCATCAGGAAGTGGAAAGCCAAGCAAACAGAGACTGGGGTGGGGTA
The DNA here is from genome assembly GCF_030028105.1 of Mobula birostris. NCBI lineage: Eukaryota > Metazoa > Chordata > Chondrichthyes > Myliobatiformes > Myliobatidae > Mobula > Mobula birostris. The sequence goes on along the minus strand of NC_092370.1, from coordinate 91,620,957 downwards.
GGATTGCTTGGAATGACAAGGAATTTAGAAATAATCTCCTGGAAATAACCCAGGAGCAAGATCATACAGAAATCAAACCAGATTGTGCTCGAGTGGCCTGCACCTCGAGTTCATTCCTCCTGCATATTGCTGCAATCATATTTATCCTCTTGCTGCCACCGGCTCTCGAAGACCTTGAGGCCTCACTGCCATGGCAACGGCAGAGATGAGAGCTCTCTGAGTGGCATCTAGGCCCCAGGCAACAGATGCAGACCCCTGGACCAGAGATGCAGATAATTTTTTGATAGCTCACCTGTGAAACACCATTTTAACAGTCACCAAAAATGTCTGATAACAGGCATTTGAAAGCAATTGAAATACAATTAAAATAATTTAAAAGAATTGAAATTATTTTGATTTAAATGTTAAATTTAATTAGTAATTTATTTTATTATAAATTAATCAAAGACAATTTTAATTAAACCAAATAAACAAACAACTTATCTTCATTTACCTTCTAATGTGACTCAGTGACCACGATGTAATGAGTTTGGCTTTTCTGGATAGGCTTGCCATAGCTAGGCATGATGCTGACATATGCCCATTAAGGCTACCCTGGCATTCAGTGTAATCATGGCTGATCTAAGCTGGTCTCCCTTCCTTTTCTGTGCCATTTTCCCCTATCCCTCAATTCCTCAATCTTTGAAATACTTGTTTATCTCCACCTTGAATATATCAAATGATCTGGTCTCCACCACCTTTAGAAGTAGAGAATTCCAAAGATTCACTACTTGGATACCTATTTTTAGCTAAATACAGGGGTGATAAACAAGGTCAGAAATCACTCAAGAACCCTCAGCTGAGAGTTATGAGTCAGCCATGTTGCTGTTGGACTGTTCATACAGTGAGAATGCACAGTGTTTATATAGAGTTAGATAAAGTGGAGATGAAGTTTAGTGCCCAGCACAAATAACAGCACAGACTAATTGGACTGAATAGCTTGTTATTGTAAACCATTTTCTTATCTTTCATCACATTTTGTAAAGGAGCTGATACAATTCTTTAGGGATCCCTGCTAATAATTATGATTAAGACATTTTCCTAATAGCTATGGATTCTGTTAGAAGTGCGGAGTGCGTTGATCTGTGAGGAGCAATTGGCTGAGAGTTCTCTTCTAAACTGTGGGCAAGTGCTTCAGGCCACTGAAGAAAATTGTGTGTATTTTCTTTGTACATTTTATTTAATAGTTAAAGTTGGATGCAAAGTTACTTTACTGGATAGCTGTTGGAGGTGATGCAACGATTGCTCTGTAGGATCACATGCCACAGAAACAGGGTTTTCACCTCAATGAGTCCATGGTATTTATGCTTTTGAGCTTCCTCCAAGTTTTTCTTCATCCAGGTCTATCAGTGAGTTCCTCTATTCCCTTATTCCCCACTTGATCATCCACTGTCCCCTTAAATCAATCCAAATGATTCCCTTCAAGTTTCATAGTTCCAGTGTCCTTTTGGTGGAGAAGTTCTGTGTGAATTCCCTGTCTTATAACATTGGCATCCAGTTATGCTCTTCAATACAAGAGGAAATATGCTCTCTATGTTCATTCTATCAATGCTTCAAAGACTTCTGTGTAATCCTATGTGATACATAGCTATCAGGTCACCATCTGACCTTTTATTTTAAGAAAAAAAGAGACCATGACTGTTCATCCAGAAGAAACTCAAACCAGAGTTGGAAACCCTAAGATAATGAAACCCTAGATGAAAGTGGAAAGTCCAGCAGAGTTTAATAAAACTGAGGAAATAAGGCAAGAGGTGTTGGGAAGGAAACAACAATATGTAACAGGAAAAGACTGGTAAAAACAAATGTAGGTCCCCTGCAGACAGAAACAGGTGAATTGATTATGGGGAGCAAGGACATGGCAGACCAATTGAATAATTACTTTGGTTCTGTCTTCACTAAGGAGGACATAAATAATCTTCCAGAAATAGTAGGGGACAGAGGGTCCAGTGAGATGGAGGAACTGAGCGAAATACCTGTTGGTAGGGAAGTGGTGTTAGGTAAATTGAAGGGATTGAAGGCAGGTAAATCCCCAGGGCCAGATGGTCTGCATCCCAGGGTGCTTAAGGAAGTAGCCCAAGAAATAGTGGATGCATTAGTGATAATTTTTCAAAACTCGTTAGATTCTGGACTAGTTCCTGAGGATTGGAGGGTGGCTAATGTAACTCCACTTTTTAAAAAAGGGGGAGAGAGAAACCGGGGAATTATAGACCGGTTAGCCTAACGTCGGTGGTGGGGAAACTGCTGGAGTCAGTTATCAAGGATGTGATAACAGCACATTTGGAAAGTGGTGAAATGATCGGACAAAGTCCGCATGGATTTGTGAAAGGAAAATCATGTCTGACGAATCTCATAGAATTTTTTGAGGATGTAACTAGTAGAGTGGATAGGGGAGAACCTGTGGATGTGGTATATTTGGATTTTCAGAAGGCTTTTGACAAGGTCCCACACAGGAGATTAGTGTGCAAACTTAAAGCACACGGTATTGGGGGTAAGGTATTGGTGTGGGTGGAGAGTTGGTTAGCAGACAGGAAGCAAAGAGTGGGAATAAACGGGACCTTTTCAGAATGGCAGGCGGTGACTAGTGGGGTACCGCAAGGCTCAGCGCTGGGACCCCAGTTGTTTACAATATATATTAATGACTTGGATGAGGGAATTAAATGCAGCATCTCCAAGTTTGCGGATGACACGAAGCTGGGTGGCAGTGTTAGCTGTGAGGAGGATGCTAAGAGGATGCAGGGTGACTTGGATAGGTTGGGTGAGTGGGCAAATTCATGGCAGATGCAATTTAATGTGGATAAATGTGAAGTTATCCACTTTGGTGGCAAAAATAGGAAAACAGATTATTATCTGAATGGTAGCCGATTAGGAAAAGGGGAGGTGCAACGAGACCTGGGTGTCATTATACACCAGTCATTGAAAGTTGGCATGCAGGTACAGCAGGTGGTGAAAAAGGTGAATGGTATGCTGGCATTTATAGCGAGAGGATTTGAGTACAGGAGCAGGGAGGTGCTACTGCAGTTGTACAAGGCCTTGGTGAGACCACACCTGGAGTATTGTGTGCAGTTTTGGTCCCCTAATCTGAGGAAAGACATCCTTGCCATAGAGGGAGTACAGAGAAGGTTCACCAGATTGATTCCTGGGATGGCAGGACTTTTATATGAAGAAAGACTGGATGAACTGGGCTTGTACTCGTTGGAATTTAGAAGATTGAGGGGGGATCTGATTGAAACGTATAAGATCCTAAAGGGATTGGACAGGCTAGATGCAGGAAGATTGTTCCCGATGTTGGGGAAGTCCAGAACGAGGGGTCACAGCTTGAGGATAGAGGGGAAGCCTTTTAGGACCGAGATTAGGAAAAACTTCTTCACACAGAGAGTGGTGAATCTGTGGAATTCTCTGCCACAGGAAACAGTTGAGGCCAGTTCATTGGCTATATTTAAGAGGGAGTTAGATATGGCCCTTGTGGCTACGGGGGTCAGGGGGTATGGAGGGAAGGCTGGGGCGGGGTTCTGAGTTGGATGATCAGCCATGATCATAATAAATGGCGGTGCAGGCTCGAAGGGCCGAATGGCCTACTCCTGCACCTATTTTCTATGTTTCTATGTTTCTATATGTATATAGTGCCAAGGTCATTGGTACAGGGGTTACACCTGATCAAATTCTAGGTAAATAACACTAACCAGGAACTTTGCTCCAAAAGTGACATTCCCTTTGAGGCCTTGGCTTTGCTCAGGATTATGCAAATGAACCTTGGTAGTTCAACAACAGATATAGTTTTCAATCACAACACTGTATACGTGGCAATATGTACAGAGCAGTGTGAATAGCGGCGGGGTGTACTCTGACTGCATGTATAGTGGCAGTATGTAGAGCAACAGTGGGTACTACTCATCCTACATTGCAATAAAAGGGTCCACTGCAGTAAAGAGAGGAAAAACTTTTCATTTACTGAAGGTTTGTGACAATAACTTTAACTGCTTTTTTATATACCAACCAATTTGCATATAGTGTGTCTTGCATCAGTTTCCAATCTGCTCAGCCCAGACCCATGTTATTTAAAATGAATTTTGGAAGATCCAATCATGTTTGTTCTGGACACAGACCCATCCCATAAGTCCCATTCATTATTTCACTGCAGATGGCATTAATCTGTCGGCCCAGATGAAATGGAAGAGGGTAGGATGCTCCTCCAGATTTTGAGCTGAGGTATTTCATTATAGATGATTACGCTGACCTGAATGTGTTGCAATCTGATCTCCCAACATTATTAATTTTGTTTGTACACTGTGGATTTATCTGGTCTACTCCACAATTTTATGGACTTACTCAGAGGCATTGTAAATTGTTCAGTCTATTATTGGATCCCACCTTTCCTGTTTGCTAGTTAAACTGATGTTCATTACAGCCACCTCAATATACAAATAGAAGCAGGAATAAATCATTCAGCCCCTCCATTTGATGAGATCATAGCTGATGTTCTAATTCAAGACCATTTTCCTGCAGTGGCCTCAAACCCTTCTACCCCACGTTCAAAATGTAATCAAGCTATGTTTTGAATGTGCTTCCATGCCCCTCTTTGTAATGGATTCCAAAGAAGCACCACTCTCTGAGAATTTCTTCTCACCTCTGAATTTAAAGGCTGACCCCTTATTTTGATAGTAAGATTCCTGATTCTATACACTCGACACGGGAAAACATTATCACTGTATTTACCCAACAAGTTGTTAAGAAATGTCCACATTTCGAACATAGCACATAGAACAGTGTAGGCCCTTCAGAACATGATGTTGTGTGACCATTTAGCCCACTCCAAGATCAATGCATCACTTCCCTCCCACATAGTCCCCCATTTCCTTTCATCCATGTGCCTGTATCTGCTTCTACCCCCCACCCCAGCAACATATTCCACTCACCGTGTAAAAAAATACCTCTGCCATCCCCTTATACTTTTTTCCAGTCACCTTAAAATTATGCCCTCTTGTATTAGCAATTTGTGCCCTTGGGGAAAAGGTGCTGTCTGTCCATTCTATATATGCCTCTTATCATCTTATACACCTCTATCTACTCAAAGAGAAATGTTCTAACCTGCTCAACTTTTCTTCATAAAACATGCTCTGTAATCTAGGCAACATCCTGGTAAATCTCCTCTGCATCCTCTCTAAAACTTTCAAAGTTCAAAGTAAATTTTATTATCAAAGTACATATATGTCACCATATACAACCCTGAGATTCATATTCTTGTGAGCATACTCAGCAAATATAGTTACTATTACAGGATCAATGAAAGATCAACCAGAGTGCAGAAGACAACAAAATGTGCAAATGCAAATATTAATAAATAGCAATAAATAATGAGAATATGAAATAATGAGATAAAGAGTCCTTGAAAGTGAGATAATTGGTTGTGGGAACATTTCGATGATGGGGCAAGTGAAATTAAGTGTGGTTATTCCCTTTTGTTCAAGAGCCTGACAGTTGAGTGGTAGTAACTGTTCTTGAACATGCTGGTGTGAGTCCTGAGATTCTTGTAATATGGAGAGGAATAATAGTCAATGTTTCCTTCTTAATTAAGCCATTCACAAATATTAGGTTGCAGCATTATTTCCGAGTATCTCAAATAATGGGGTTATTTTTTCTACCTTTCAATCTTTTGCAACCATTCTTGCATCTAGAATTCTGGAAGATTACAACCAGTCTGTCAACTATCTCCATAGTCATATCTTTCAGAATGTAGGGATGCAAGTCATCGGGTACTGTGGGTTTAGTCTAATCAATTACTCCAATCTTTTTTATTTCCTGAGGCTAGTTTCAGCTCCTTATTCACTTCAGTCATCTTTAACAAAGACAGACAAAATATTTATCTAATTTCTCCATCATATCTTCATTCCCCAATTTTGTTTCTCCTGCCTCATTCTGCAAGTGAGTCAGAGTAAATTTTACTCATCTTTTCCATTTAAAACAACCATAAAGTGTTAAAAAAATTTAATTTTCTCACTCAATTATTATTGTATTTTGTCTTTCCTCCTCTTCATAATTTCTTGATTCTCCTTTGCTGTGTTTTGAATTAATACCAGTCTTTCTGTTCTTTTTGTTAATGTTATCAGCCTTTTCTTTGATCTAATGCTGTCACTAACTTCTCTTGCTTGTCACAGGGAACCACTACTCTTGCTGGGTTTTTGCCTAACCTGTTTAGAGTCATAGAGTCAATGAGTTACATTCCTCATTGTGTTTGTGCTGACCATCAAGGACCCGCTTACACTGATTCTACTGCTCACTAACACACTGCAGGCATTTTACATTGTTTGGTTAACCTAATCTGGCACGTCCTCAGGATGTGGAAGGAAAACAGAACACCCAGAGAAAATGCATGCATCCTCAGGGAGATTGTGCAACCTTCATACAGACTGTACTGGAGGTCAGATATAATCTGTTGTTTACGCTAATAGCGGCACTACCGTACCTCTAATGAACTATGTATTTATTTTTTAAATGTTAGCCATTGCTCATTTACTGTCATACCTTTTTGGAAAGTTTAGGGGACCGTCATTTAAAACTGAAGGTGTGTAAGAACTTCTTCTTGCAAAACCTCTGGAGTTGTCTGGAATTATATACCCAAGGAGGGCTGTGGAAGCTGAATCTTTGGGACTGTTTAAAGAGGAATGAGGTACATTTCTGAAAGATCATTGAAATGTAGGACACAGGGAATGGCCATAGAGGTGGAGATAAAGGCCCATGACACATCAGCCATGATCATGTTGAGTACTAAAATGAGCTTAGGTTTACTCATGCTCCTGTTCACTAAATTTCTTCCAGTGTTTCCCAGTCTACCATGGCTGACTCATCTTACACCTCCACTCCAGTGCAGTATCTGTGAAAAACAGTTAAATATATATCATTTTTCATAAATTCTATTGAATTTATTTATTTTCCTGTAAACACCTGCAAGAAAATATAGTATATTGTAGGTAGTATATTGTAACTTATACATATCTTGATAATAAAAACGCTTCGACTTTGACTGTCTGTAAGACTCCAAATGATTAACTGAAGTGATTAGGATTTTATTCATACCCACCCCCAACCCCCATCTATTTAAGAGGCTTTTAGGGAGCCACAGGAATGTGCAGAGAACAGAGTAATATGGAGATTGGGTAAGCAGAAGTGATCAACTTAGTTAGCATTTTCATTAATGCAAACAACAGGAATTCTGCAGATGCTGGAAATTCAAGCAACACACATCAAAGTTGCTGGTGAACACAGCAGGCCAGGCAGCATCTCTAGGAAGAGGTACAGTCGACGTTTCAAGCCGAGACCCTTCGTCAGGACTAACTGAAGGAAGAGTTAGTAAGAGATTTGGAGGTGAGAGGGGGAGGGGGAGATCCAAAATGATAGGAGAAGACAGGAGGGGGAGGGATGGAGCCAAGAGCTGGACAGGTGATTCGCAAAGGGGATATGAGAGGATCATGGGACAGGAGGTCTGGGGAGAAAGATGGGGGGGGGTGGACCAGAGGATGGGCAAGGGGTATAGTCAGAGGGACAGAGAGAGAAAAAGGAGAGTGAGAGAGAGATGCCCCACCTCCCTCTTGTACCCTATCTGTTAATTATTTTTATACACACGTTCTTTCTCTCACTCTCCTTTTTCTTCCTCTGTCCCTCTGACTATACCCCTTGTCCATCTTCTGGTTCCCCCCGCCTGTCTTTCTCCCCGGACCTCCTGTCCCATGATCCTGTCATATCCCTTTTGCCAATCACCTATCCAGCTCTTGGCTCCATCCCTCCCCCTCCTGTCCTCTCCTATCATTTTGGATCTCCCCCTCCCACTTTCAAATCTCTTACTAACTCTTCCTTCAGTTAGTTCTGACGAAGGGTCTCGGCCTGAAATGTCGACTGTATCTCTTCCTAGAGATGCTGCCTGGCCTGCTGCGTTCACCAGCAACTTTGATGTGTATTGCTAGCATTTTCATTTCCGATTTAATTAATCTACACAGCATCATGGGCCAAAAGGCCTACTCCTGTGTTGTGTTGTTCTACATTCACATATTGCTCTGCATCTTCAAATGTTTGATCATTTCTAACTATAGGAGTCATGTATCTATTTTCTGTCTGTCTGTGTTGTGTGTTTATTATGGTAATTTGTCATGTGGGTTGGGGTGTGATAGGAGTGAAGAATACAGTTACATATTCATGCTTTGTCTTTAGTTTGGATAGAGTTGGAGGTAGCTGCAAATGATATTTTTCCTGACCATTTAAGACCTTTTAAGTACGCTTCACTTTGCTTGGTTACGATTTGCTCCGTTTATCATTTAAATATGTTTAAAAATGCATGGCTTAAGTACATTTGAATGCACCTAGACTGTTTATTTTGTGATATTGCTAGTTTAGTTTCATTATTTTTATCATTACCAGATAGTTCATCTTTGCTGGTTTCTCAATAAAGGATCAATGTACTTCCTTCGACTTTAGAATTTTGTTATCATGGAAAGTGCATCATACAGTGTCAATGCCCCTGCTTTGCCTCTGAATGGTTTTAGTTAGTTTTAAAGTAACCACTACATTAAACTTTGTAGTTTCCAACAACATGAGGCAATGAGTTTTTTTCTTGGGGAAGGACAACCTTTGCCCAACAGTTATGCAGTGCCAATGAATCAGAATGTAATTCTAAAACCGCCCACCAGTGTGAGCAATTCTGCACCCCTTATCTAAGAAAGGTTGGCATTAGAGAGGGTCCAGAGGAGGTTCATGAAAATAATCTTGGGAATGAAGGATTAATATATGAAGCGTGTATGATGACTCTGGGCCTGTACTGGTGGAGTTTAGAAGAATGGGTGGAGTTTAGAAGAATGGGGGGGAGGGGCCTCATTGAAACATATCAAATATTGAAAGGCCTAGATCAAATGAACATGGAGAAGATATTTCCTATAGTGGGGGAGCCTAGGACCAGAGGGCACAGCCTCAGAATACAAGAATGTCCCTTTGGAACAGAAATGAGGAGGGATTTCTTTAGTCAGAATGTGGTGAATCTGTGGAATTCTTTGTCACAGATGGCTGTCGAGGCAAGTCATTGGTTCTTCATTAGTAAGTGCATTGAATATTATGGGCAGAAGGCAGGAGAATGCGGTTGAGAGAGAAAATGAATCTTCCATGATTGAATGGTGGAGCAGACTCAATGGGCCGAATGGCCTAATTCTTCTCTTGTGGTTTATGTTATTACCCTGCTCAGTATTATTTCTGGCCTGTATTCGACCTCAGCATTTACATCATTCTAAGGAAATGCTGGATGATTATCAAAAACTGATCAAAGACTTGGTAGTTTCTGCCATGCTTTTTACATTTTTGAAACTGTAACATGGCAGATAGATAATCAGATGCCTGATCGTAACTAAATTGAACTTTCCATAAATCAGACTCTGCAAGGTGAAAGTCTCACGATGATTTCCATCTTGTTTATTATGCCACGAGCCTAGGTTTGACTTTTTTTTAATGTTATTCTTGATGACATCATATTTCATGGTTCCCAGCATAGCAGCCTTAAACTATAATTGCAGTGTGCAATATTTAAAGGTACCAGATTAACATTGGCAACAACTTAATCTCCATTCATTAGCAGAATTAACTTCCAATGAAGGATAAGAGAGTTATTTACAAAACTGCATTTGAACCTCTATCTCCTTAAGTTCAGGGACTGGCAATGTGATGATCCTTTCTCTGCTTCCGCTGATTGGGTGAACAAGAAATATATATTTGATGGTCTGCAGTGGTTCAGGAAGGCTCACCATCTCTACAGGGAGCTGAGGGATAATCAACAAATGCTGGCCTTGCGACTAACATCCACATCCTGTAAAGGAATAATCTAAAACACTGACCAAAATCTCTTCCCTCGGAATACCTCTAATAAGGCCAAGCAACACACACCAAATGCTGGAGGAGCACAGCAGGCCAGGTAGCGTCTATGGAAAAGAGTACAGTCAACATTCTGAGCTGAAACCCTCCATCAGGACTGGAAAAAGGAAGATGAGGAGTGAGGAATAGAAGGTGAGGGGAGGGGAGGAAGAAACACGAGGAGATAGGTGGAACCAGGAGGGGTGGAGTAAAGAGCTGAGAAGTTGATAGGTGAAAGAGACAAAGGGCTGGAGAAGGTGGAATCTGATAGGACAGGACAGGCCATGGAAAAACGAAAAGTGGGAGGAGCACCAGTGGGAGGTGATGGGTAGGTAAGGAGATGAAGCAACAGAGGGAAATGGGAATGGGGAATATTGAAGAAGAGGGGGAGTGCATTACCAGAAGTTTGAGAAATCGATGTTCATGCCATCAGATTGGAGGCTACCCAGTCGAAATATAAGATGTTGTTTCTCCAACCTGAGTGTGGCCTCATCGCAACAGTAGAGGAAGCTGTGGATTGACATGTTGGAGTGGAGTTGGAAGGTGAATTAAAATAGGTGACCACTGGGCGATCCCGTTTTTTCTGGCGGACGGAGTGTAGGTGCTTGGTGAAATGGTCTTCCAATCTATGTCAGGTCTCACTGATATACAGGAGGCTACACTGGGAGCACCGGATACAGTAGATGACCCCAAAAGACTCACAGATGAAGTGTCGCCTCACCTGGAAGGACTGTTTAGGGCCCTGAATGGTGGTGAGAGAGGAGGTGTAGGCGCGGGCGTGGCACTTGTTCTGCTTGCAAGGATAAGTGCCAGGAGGGAGATCAGTGGGGAGGGACGAATGGACAAGAGAGTCATGCAGGGAGTGATCCCTGTGGAAAGGAGAAAGTGGAGTGGAGGGAAAGATGTGCTTGGTGGTGGGATCCCGTCAAAGATGGCAGAAGTTGCAGAGAATTATGTGCTGGACACAGAGGCTATTGGGGTGGTAGATGAGGACAAGAGGAACCCTAACCCTGGTAGGGTGGCAGGAGGATGTGGTGAGGGCCCACTTGTGTGAAATGGAAGAGGTGAGATTGAGGGCAGTGGTGAAGGCCAGCAACTGCAGATTTTTTTCTTGTTTCTAATAAGGCCAATCAGTTTGAAATATTTTGTGCAGTTTCTTCCCACATTCTCTGAAGAACTTTCTTCTCATTCCTCCCTCTACTACCAGTACCTAATTCTTCCATCATTCTTTTCCTGAATCATTTATCTTTTTTTGCCAAATTATCGGCCTCATGACCTGACCTTGCACAGTGAGCCACTCTCTGCTGAAGAAGTTCCCTGTCTCTATCAGCTTTTCCCTGACTAAGCCCTTGGATCTGGAGATGAAATTGTCTGAAAGGATCATCGTAAATCATGAATAAGATGTAAATATTGCCCATATTGCTGTTTTATTAGGTGTTCATAACAAAAAAAAGTGATCAACTTGTTCTAATGCAAGTAAGAACTGAAGGAAGAAGACAAAGAACAAGAAAATCATGGTCACCTTAAACTGAAAACTGACTCAAACTAGACCGATAAGGAACTCCTTAACAGGAGCAGACTATGAAAAAGTAATTCCTGGTATGACAGAGGCTGCAGACAACGAAGCTACTGAAGTACAGAACCAGCTATACTACAAATTCCTAAGTGTCCCACTAAACACTTACAGACAAACCAGTGATTATACAAACATATAAACAAGCATAGAGGAAGTTAAACTACAATAAAAATGACAATTTAGATCCTAAATCGAAAGAACTGGTGAGGAAAATTGTTCCAGTTGGTACATTTGGTGAAGTTGAAGAGACATTTAGATAGCCATGTAGCATGGGAACAGATCCTTTGGAGAAAACAGACAAAATGCTGGAGGAACTCAGCAGGTCGGGCAGCTGAGAAAGGTATAATAAACACTTGATGTTTCAGGCTGAGACACTTCATCAGGTCTGGAATGGAAGGGGGAAGAAGCTAGAGTAAGAAAATGGAGGGAAGGCAAGCAGTGCAAGCTGCCAAGTGATAGGTGAAACCAGGTACAGGTGAAATGCAAATCCTTTGGACCACCAGGTCTGTCTGACAAATCAAGCACCATCAACATTAACCTTACATAAATGCCATTATATTCTTCCCATATTCCCACCAACTACCCCCAGATTCTCCCTATTATTGACACACGAGGTTAAGAACCGCACTGTCCTTTTGACAGAAAGAGGGTGCTACTTTGGTGTGGAACGCTGAAGAAAGTATGTTAGGTGAAGGTGGCATATTCCCTTGAAAGTGTACAGTTCTATCAATAATTATAATCATTCTGTACCAGGCACAATGCATATCTCACACTATTTCTTACATTCTGACAGCTGGCCCCATCTGTATTCAATGCTACATATGCATTCAATTGTCATATTTTCCAGTGCAACAGTTGGAAGATGTACTATAATGATGGAGAGCAGTTTCAGCTTCACAGAGAAGGCTGTTAACTTAATAAATGGGTGAAGGCTGCTCACAAACATCTTCCCTTTAAATATTATAGTATTTGTGGATACAAATGGGATTTCGTGCAGAAAACAAATGCTTTGCATGAAATACTACATGAGCTACGCGAACATCTCCATGGAAAGGTAAATCAATTCACTTTTAATCAGTAATAATTGCCTTTCTTTGAAACTGCAGCACAGATCTTTCCAAATGCAGACATTGTATGTGTAAGATCAATACACTGATGCCAGGCATTTAACAAAAGGTTATCTCTCAAAGGAGCAGTGGGGGAGAAATTTGTCTTGGGTGCAGTCAATAGTAATATTTCAGCTTCTGCTTATAATGGATAGTCAGTCCTACATTGCAAGACGGGCCTAGAACAATTTTTACATCTGTACCTTTCTGAGTGGTATATTGCTTTCACTTAATCATTGGAACTTAAATTTCACAATCACCTTTTATAAGCAGCTGAAACAATTGCAATGTATTTGACAACTGGTGCCTGGCATCCACTGGCCGACCCATTCATAACTGTATATTAATACTATCTCAGCTGAGGGATGACTGTGTGGCTGTGGGATGGATCTCACTGAGGGCAGGCTCGTGAACCTAAACGGAGTCATACGTTCTGTACTTCTGTCTGGTGCTCTGTAGCGCCATTCCTGGAGGGCACATACTATTTACATGCTACTTAAAGCTTTTTGAGAGCTGTGACTAGAGTTTCTCCTGCAGCCCCTTTCCCTTGGATGGGCTTGACAACAATACATACAAGGGCAAGATTAGCTAATTTTACTCTGACTAATTATTTATATAAATATCGGTAGATATTGTTAAAGGCTGTCAGGGCTATGCTGGGGCAGGTTCTCAGAATGCAAAATCTGTGGATCCCTTTGCCTCCACTGATGCTGTTTGACCCACTAATTTCCTCCCAGCAGTTTGGCTTTTGGTCTAGGTTCAAGCATCTGCATTCTCTTGTGTCTCTGTCTAGAGATGTCTAATCACTGCCTGCAAACTGCTCTGCTAGCAGGAAGCCATGATATTGAGTGCACTGATCAATGGGAAGCAAGCTATTACAAAAGGCTAGCAAGGTAGGGAATAGGTGTGAACCGTGGATCAGATTACACATCATCCAACCCAACATCTAGCAATATAAGAACTCGCCCTTCACCTTACAAAGGAGTACAATTCTGATCCAGCACACTGTGCACTCTGCCCATTTGTATCTGAAAATGGCAGTCGGCATCATATGATCGGCAAGCATTATGTGAATGTGTGTAGATTTCTGCTAGTGTAAAGCTAGCAATCTACACTTCCTAGATCTTAATGTGTGTGATGTCCCAGTGTTCAGGTAATAATCTGGGGTGTGGATGATTCAGGCTGTTTCCAATAGCAACAGATTCAAAAGGGGAAAACATCAATATTAGTTTCATTCATCAACCCCCAGCATTATCGAGAACACTCATGGCCATTCATCCATTATTTACAACTAGGTGTGTCAGAGCTGTGATCTCATCCAATAAATGCAGGACTGGTAACCACTGTTTGCCTGCTCTTTTTGCTGTTTGCCATGCAAAGTACACCCAGTGCTCCTTCTCCATTTCTCCATTTAACCTGCATCAGTGGAGGCAAAGAAATTCCTCATCCAACCAGCCCTAATTTGCAAAGTGTGACCGATATCCTGAACCATTGTTGGCAAGCTGTGATGGTCCACAGCACATCATAGATGCTCAGTTTAACTGGCAGATCTATCTCAGACAGCCTAATTCTGGTGTTACACAACTTGATGGACTATGCACTCACTGTGAAGAGAGAACTTTGCCTTAAAGGTTCAAAGGTCGAATTTAATATCAGAGAAATGTCTACAATATACATCCTGAAATGTTTTTCTTTGCAACCATCCGCTAAAACAGAGGAGTGCCCCAAGAATGAACAACAGTTAAATGTTAGAACCCTGAAGTTCCCCCAGCTCCCCCCCCCACATGTAAGCAGCAGCAAGCAACGGTCCCCCTCCCCCCCACCGACAAATAAAGTGCACCTGCTACCAGCATTCAAGCGTGAGCAAAGCAATAGCAAAGACACAGACTTGCAGTTACTCCAAAGACTACATTGTTCACCCAACAAGGACTGTGCAGTGATCATATCTACCAATCATATTTTAGGTGGATTCATCTGCCACAGACAGACTGGTGAAGAGGAGCTCAAGTAAAGTCTCTTCCCTGTTGTTTCACTCGCTATTAGTCACAGACCAAACTGAGAGCTATTTTGTTCAGCATTTGGTGCTCTAATTCAATGGTGGTGCTACTGATCAACTCTTGGCATTGGGTTTTGGAAGTACCCCCTCCCCTTATATTCTGTGCCACCAACTGAATCATCAGCTGATGGCAGATGGGTAGTTGGAGGCCATTCCCTTGTCCACACTTAATACCATGAAAATCCATGTGCTCTGAAGTCAGTGTTGAGGGCTTCTCCTTTCTGCTTGTGTATGGGCTGCCCAGGGTGTCTTCCTTCTGCTTGTGTATGACTGTACCAGCACCTCTGATGGATCTGTCTCTGCTGTAGGGCATGGCATACCTAAGGATTGTGATGGAAAAGTCTGGCATATTGTCTCTGAGTATGATTCCATGAGTACAACTTTGATGATACTCATGTTACATAGAACATTTGCCAGAACATAGCACAGGCCCATGATGTTGTCCCGAACTAATTAAACCAATAGCTCTTAATTAATCTAATCCTTCTTCCCTGCACATCGACAATATTCGTCCCTTCTCTGCATAATCAAGAGTCTCTTAAACTTGCTTGACTAATCTATGGAAAGCTGTACAGGCTTAGATACCTCAGATGTTTGTGATGGGTCAGCCAGGCTGAGTATAACCTTGTAGCAACTGAACTCAGTGCCTTGGTTGATGTTGGAGAGTCTGTTCGTTACAGGAAAGGTATTTTAAAGTGTCACTGCCCAGAGAAGTCTGACCCAAGTGTGTGTAAACAGTGATGCGTTATAATGCAGGAGGCAAAGCATCTTCTACACTTAAGCATACAGAAAGACCTCCCAGCCTTGATTCCCCCCAATGAAGTGGATAGTGAAGCTGATATGGACAACCTTTGGTGAAGTGAGTTGGGTGTGTCTGTAGAATGGAGGAAATGGCACATGAAATGAAGAGAGCACCACAGGATCATGTAGCACAGTTACCAGCCTTATGGCTCAACAGGTCCACGTCGACCAAGATCTCATCTAAGGTAGTCACTCGCCATATTCCTCTGAAATAGTCTATCCATGAACCTATCCAAGTAACTTTCAAGTGTTAATCTAACTCCCTCAAACATTTCCCTTGGCAGCTCATTCCATATTTTTACCACCACTGGGTGAAAAAGTTGACCCTCATGTTCCTATTACATCTCTCCTCTGACTCTAAACCCATGTCCTCTAGTTCTTGATTTCTCTAACTCTGGGGGAAAAAAGGTAGTATAGCTACACAAACACAAGGAATTCTGTAGATGCTGGAAATTCAAGCAACACACATCAAAGTTGCTGGTGAATGCAGCAGGCCAGCAGCATCTCTAGGAAGAGTCGACGTTTCGGGCCGAGACCCTTCGTCAGGACTAAGTGAAGGAAGAGCTAGTAGGCCTACACCTTATCTACACCCCTCATGATTTTATACACATCTGTAATGTCACCCCTTATTCATCTACACTCCTATAAATGAACTCCCTACCTGCTCAACCCCTCTACATAACTCAGTATCTTGGATCCTGGCCACATCTCATAAATTGCCTCTGCACTCCAGTTTCAGTTTAGGTACTCCAGCTTAATGGGTATCTTTCCTATTGCAGGGTGTTCCTATTCATAGTCTTGGTCATTGTTTGGTGGTCTGTCCAGTGCAGAAAGGTATATTAAAGTGACACTGCCTGGAAGTATTCCAAATACAACCTCACCACTGTCTTGAGCAACAGCAACGTAACATTTGAACTTCTATATTCACTGCCCTAGCTGATGAAAGCCATCATTCCAAAAGCCTTCTTCACCTCCCTGTGATACCACTTTTGTGTACTTGTCCATCATGGAGGAGAGAATATTGGAGTAAGCAGTAAATCGAGGAGGTAGTTATGAAGCAGAGGGAAGTAAGATCATTATAGGACTGTCATTTGGTAGTAGGTCAGTCATCAAGGGATTGCAGTGACACAGATTAGATGAATGAAAGGATTGGACTTTATTCAGTGAGAGGAGGTAATCAAAAATTGAAGTTTGAGATTATTGTAAATCTCTGTAATCCTTACAATGTGTGCAGTACAGTAAAAGAAAAGCAAGCTTAAATGCTGGATGCACTGCAATTACATTTGTATTAGGACTATCTTCCAAACAGACACCCTAAACACAATGCCTTTTGTTTATACAGCTCATCTAACACAATGGAATGGCACAAGGTCCTTTACAAATGTGTTATCAAACAGTAAATGACACCAAGCCCTTCAAAGAGTCAAGGAGCAGAAGTTCGATAGGTTTTAAGAATTACTGAGCAAGGAAGAAATAGATACAGGGACTTAGGGAGGAAACGGCAGAGTTTTGTGCCACCGCTGCAAACTACTATTGTGGGGTTTAGCTGAGATCTACCGTAAACAATCCCAGATTGAGTGTTCTGGACAACCACCAAACTAACATTTTATGAGAGCAGCTAGACTATGATAGATGATGCTGACTCCAAGCAGCTTTTCATGTTTTATGAACTGCATATGTTTGCTAAATTCGGATCACAGCACAAAGCACGCAGCAATGCATCAATGTAAATCTACTCAATCATAATGCAGGAGGTGATATGAAAGTGTGCGGCTCATTTTTCAAGTCGTTACAGGGGTGACTGCAGTCAACAAAATTGCATAAAATTAAGAAAGTAGGTGTTCATTTTTAAAGGGAGCAGACAGCTTCAGAAGCTTTGTGTCATCTGAGCTTCATAATATTAAGATTGCTTGAAGCGTTTATTATGTAGGGTGACGTTAGTTTGGAAACAGTAGCATCATTAATTAGAACCTTATGGATGTATGTTCAAAAGCTGTCTACTTTCAATGTTCTTTTTTTCCCTCAAAATCTTAAATTGATTGTCTTTCAGATGCATATCAGAGCTCCTTATGCATCAGTCACTTCAAGGAGATGATTGCAGTGCCTTAGGCTTCGTCCTTCTGAAGAGACCAGTTCCTACTGGGTTTCAACTCAGAGAACATTGTCAGTCCTCTGATATTACATCCAGTCTTCAATGGCACAGACAAGAGGAAGTCACAGTTGAAATGATCCTCCTTTTCATTAAATGCTTGCCCCCACAAGAATTCAAGAAAATAAGAGCAGGAGCAGGTCACTAAGCCCCTCAAACTTTCCCCTCCATTCAACACAATCATGGTTGACTAATTCTGGTCTCAATTCTTCTTCTGTGTTAGTTCCTCAAAGGCCTTAATTACTCATTAAAAATTTTTTTTATCAATCTCCACCTGTTCTAAACAGGACATCCATTGATAATAAGAATGAGGGAAAATTTCTTTAGCCAGGGGGTGGTGAATCTGTGAAATGCATTGCCACAGACAGCTGTGCAGGCCAGGTCATTGGGTGTATTTAAAGTAGAGGTTGATAGATTTTTGATTAATCAGGGTGTCACAGGTTACGGGGAGAAGGCAGGAGAATGGGGTTGAGAGGGATAATAAATCAGCCATGCGTGGCCTAATTTTGCTCCTATGTTTTATGGTCTTATATGGTCTTAAATATTTCTAATGATCTTCAGATAATTCCAGAAATTCACTGGCTTCAGAGAGAAGAAATCTCTATGTATCTTAGTTGTAAATGACCGGCACGTTATCTTGTAATTAGGTTTATTTGTTCATTTCTCTAACTCTTCCAGGACTGATCTCCACCTCTAGAATCATTCACCTTTTTATGTTTGACTAGTTCCAATTTTAACTGCAGGTCAGTCGAAAATGTGCACTTCAATAAATGAGGAGACATGGTTATTATACTGTAAATTCCAAAGTACGTTTGTATATTTAAATAGCATGGAGCAACTTTCCATTTGAGTAATCTGCTGGTGGACATTTGTGTATGCAGGTAAGCCAAGTGTTGGTGGTGTAGATGGAGACCTGGACCTTAACGGTGGGGAGATAGTGTCCCTAATATTTTGTCAGTCGGAGAATGAGCGAATTTGTTGCAAAACGTCAGTTATTCTCCAAGGCCTTGAGGAGCAGTCAGCTCCTGAATGTGTCACTGGGAGCCTATTGGCACATACTGGAGGGAGCTCACTAATACTGCCACCAGCTCTTTTGTACAGAGACAAAGGCAGGTAACGGTAAATTCTCCCATTTGGAGACCAACCAATTGCTTGAGATGTGATTCCACAAAAGTCAACGGGGTAAAGCTTTCTGAAAGTCATAGTGTGGTAGAGCACAGTAACAGGTCCTTCAGCCCACTGAACTTGCAACAATCGGCAACCATTCACTTATAGAAATCCTGCAGGTGAGTTTGCTGTTTTGATTTACTGTAACTGCAATACTTTCTTGGGGACAGTAGTTTTATGTATTTATTTAGAGATATAGCATGATAACATGTGCTTCTGGCCCAACAAGCCCACTCTGCCCAATTACACCCATGTGAGCAAATAACGTACTAACCGGTATATCTTTGGAATGTGGGAAGAAACCGGAGTACCAGGAGGAAACCCGTGGGGATCACGGGGAAGATACAAACACCTTACAGATAGTGGCAGAATTGAACTCAGGTCACTGGCGTGATAATAGTATTACACCAACTGCTACACAACTGTGTCCGCCCGGTGGTTCAGAAAACATTTTAAACCTATCCCTCAAAAAAATAGCCATTTTCCACCTTATTTTCCCTTTTGAATTTCCAACAAAAGGAACTTGCAAAGCAGTGTGGAGAAGAATCATATGATAGATTGTTTAAGAATGGCAAAACTTTGTAAGGAAGTGTGAGACCCTTAAAGGGCTGCTGAGAATTAAGCTCTCAACCATCTGAAAAAGCAGCAAATGTATTTCTTACTAATGCCAGAGAGCACTCATGATAAGGCTGTCCTTCAGCATTATGTAAATGCAGATATGCCATTGTGCTTCCAATGCAGGAAGTCAGTGGATCAATAGAACTAATCTGCAGGCTTTATCTGCATTTCAGGCAGCTCACCTGAGGCTGGCTCCCAATTTCTACAATAGTTCGGCTTGAACAGTGCAATTTTTGTCACATAAAGAACAGCACAGTGGTGAAGCAGTACAATTTTGCTGTCTCACTGGTTTGGTGATCCAGCTTTGATCCTAGCCTCTGCTTCTGTCTATATGGAGTTCTCCTTGTGAGCACACTGATTTCCTCTAAGTGCTCCTGTTTTCTCCCATATCTCCAGTACAAAGCTGGTTAGTGGGTTAAATGGCCACTACAAATGATGCTTAGTTTAAGCGAATGGTAGGAGAATTACAGGGGGTTGAAAGGTATAGAATATATCGCAGGGAAATGAGAGAGTGGGATTGCTCCAAGTAATGGCATAGGCTCAATGGGTTTAACAGCCTATGTATAATAAGAAAATATAAGGAAACATTTTCACCACTTTGTGTCATCCATATTTCAGTGCTAGCATGTTGCCCTTGAATCAGATGCTGGTGGTGTCACATTACATTGTGTAGACCTCACCAATTGACTATTAAGAGGGGATCCAGTGGAAAGCTGAGGAAGTGCCGCACTGTCAGGGGCACATCATTTAGATGAAACATAAAACTGAAATACTCTCTGCTCACTCAGATTGATACAACACACACCATCTATGGAGTTAACTGGTGCCTTGGGCAATGTAAGTCATTCATACACTCACTGGAGATCGTGCCTTTCCTACCAAAAATTCCCAGCGTACCACTGAGGCACTATAACTTAGATATTAGTAGGATCATGTAAGGTTACTTAGCTTAAAATTCACCAAAACCTTTCTCTCTGGAATAACAATCTGCTGGAGCTACTCAGAAGGTTGTTAGTTGCGCCAGATTCCAGCAACTGCATTCTCTAGGTCTCAGGTTGTTGAATTGCATTCTGTGTGTTTTTCAGTACCTATTTCATGGTTCCATGAATAAATGTGTATACTTTACCACAAAGGCAGATTGCACAGGAATACAATCAAGCTTGGCAACCTTTCAGAGATGGTATGTTGGTAATACTGTATACCTAAAACCTGGATCAGAATAGATTTGAGAGATGGTACTGAACCCAAACTTGATTACTCTGTATGTAAGTTTTTTCTTGTAGGATGTCCAAAAAATGCATCTAGGAGAACAATGGCCTAATCCTAACATCCCTTTTGAGGCCCACTGACTTACTGGCTCATCCATGAGAGTGCAGATAGACATTGGCCATTATTTACAAAGCAGCATTGGTGAGAGCATTGTGAAACCTCAAGGAAAATTGACCAATGTAAGATCACAGTGTCAGCTACCTTGAAACAAACAACCTAACATTGTTCAGGTGTATTTTCAACAAAATTGCTTTAGTATTCAGCAATAAAAATTGCATTTGCTTTGATACAAGATAATAGTACACCAATTTTGAAGTAGACAGAGTTTCTCGCACAATCCTTTGTGCCAGATTTAAATACATTGTGCTCTCAGCAGACCCAGGCCACGTGAATGGCTGCACCACCAATGCCAATAATTATTATTGCACATTTGACTAATTGTGCCTGTTTGCAGGCCAGCGCCATGATGTTATTGAGCTTCATGCTATTTTAAAATCCCACATTCTTTTCAGTTGATTTCTGCACCATGGTCAGAAAATGATCCTGAGATATGTTAGGAATAACTTTCAGTCACTTAAAATATAGCTGTTCATAGGTGGTAGATTGACATTGATATTAAAGTTTGTTTAAACATGAGATTCTGCAGATGCTGGAAATCCAGAGCAACACACAGAAAATGCTGGAGGAACCTAGTGAGTCAGGAGCCATCTGTTGAGGTAATAAACAGTTGATATTTTGGGCCAGGACCCTTCGTCACGACCAATACTGCCTGACTTGCTGAGTTTCAGCTTGAGCGTCAACTGTTTATTCCCCTCCATAGATGTAGCCTGATTTGCTGAGTTCCTCCAGCATTTTCTCTGTGTTACTGAAGTTCTTTTAAACCACCTTTGATTGCATTAACCATGCTGCATGCTACCACTCTTAAAAACACTAAGGAATATTTTAAAACAAAACTGAAGAAAAAAAATGTACAACTTTAAACATTCCTCAGCTATGTTTGCTGATGCCAGATTTAAAAATAATAATGAATTGAACCTCAAAGTCATTCAAAGCAGGTGCAGTTAGGGTCCAGGTTTGCAGGCTGCATCCAAGGCAGGAGCTTTTGCAGCCCTCTGCTATAGCCATTGCAAATTTAAGTATTCCGCTGTTGTGCTTCCCCATTATCAGCCTTGCTTGGAAAGGGCAAGTTCACACAGAGCATTCTTATCACATCAATGACTAGTTGGATGGGTTGAGGTAGTAGTTCCCAGACGCTGTTTGTATGTGCTGCTGCCAGAGCTGGTCTAACAGCAGCACCAGTAAAATTCACTCTCAGATGGTGTCTGAGCAATTGTGGAAGCTCCTGATTTATACTGCAGAATAACCACCTCTGAGCTGGGGCTGCTTCTGGCAATTTAATATAAACGGAACACTGCATTGCCTTTAGTGCCTTCTTGAAATTCAAATCAAATTTTAATGATGCAGGGAGCAAAGATGAAGGTCAGTGGTGTCATTGTCACCATGGTTAACTCCTGTAATGTGGATGGCCTCTTTGCCTTTGAAGTGATTCGTGCTGAATTGAAGTAGTACAATTTTGACTATCTCAGATTGGTTTAAATTAGTTTCCTTTAGGGATCCTAACATTATTAAAAGAAACTTTGCAATTACCAGCATCCCTCAAAAATCATTTGGATTCCAAATGCAAAGCTGGAATGGATTTTGTGATGAACTCCAATGAACTCATTTCTTTGCTCTTAACAGAGGTAATCATTGAATGCTGAACCCAGGGTAAAAGAACTTGAAAGGTTAGCTTTACCGAATACATCACTGGAATAATTGTCATGGTCCAGCTGAAGAATTTATAATATGCTGCATAAGATTGCAGGCATCATTAAGTCTGAAGCCAGGTTGTCCATTGTTTCCTGCTCAGTTACCAGCCATTATGGTCTTTAAATTTTTCATCTTTCCAAAGTCTGATCAATGAATTTGTGAATGACAGCAAATAATTGTGGAAATACTCACGTTTAGTGTACAGAGTAAATACATCTTCAAAGGAAGTCATGTTGTGGGGAAGGGGGACCAGAAATATTAAGTCAACACCCAAAGTAATCAAGAGTGCAAATGAAAATGAGAAGCATAATGGTGGAAAATTGCACTTTCAGCAGACGGTGCTGGAAACACTCAGCAGGTCAGGCAGCATTTGTGCAGAGAGAATCAGGTAGCACTTTGCGTTATTTTCTCTCTTTCCCAGTTCTAGTGAAGGGAATGATACCTAAAACGTTAACTCTGTTTCTCGTTCCATCAACGTTGCTTGACCTGCTGAGCGTTTCCAGCATTTTCCGTTTTTATTTCGGATTTCTAGCATCTACAATATTTTTATTTTCTGTTGAACTCACTGCCGCTTCTCTTCTGGGAATGATGTTCTTGAAGAGACTCTGCACCAGTCTCTGACAGGATTTTTCTGTGAAATTTTTGCCTTGTTCACCCTCAGTGGTTTCTGTTTCTGTACATTTGATAAATAATTGACAATATTTGCTTCTGTAGCCACATGTCTTCCCTTAACCCTGTGACAGCCCTGCCTTCCCTTTATGGAGATATTCCTTCTAGAATAATGGTGTTGTACAGAACAGAATAAGTCCTTCAACCCATCACGCTCATACCAATTGTTTTCTCCATCTATAGTAAAGCGTTGCCTATCAAATGCCTGTCAAAATTACACTTAGAAATAGTGATTGTACCTGTCTGTATCACCTGAGATCCCCTTTAAATCCCTGCCCTCTCACCCTAAGCCTATGCCTTCTTGTTTTTTAGATCTCTGTCTTGGATAAATATTCTACCTTTCCTACCTGTGGCTCTTATAGTTCAATTTACCTCTGTCAGGTCACCATGCAGCTTTCTTTGATCCAGAAAAAAAACAAGACTGGCCTACTAAATCTCTCTTTTAAACAAATGTCCTCTAGTCCAAGCAAGGTCTTGGTAAATTTCCTCTGCTTCTGTATCCTCTGTGATATTTTCATCTTTCCTCCTCCATCTCTCAACTAAAATCCAATTTGCTTTCTCTCTTAGCAACACACATAAAAGTTGCTGGTGAACGCAGCAGGCCAGGCAGCATCTCTAGGAAGAGGTACAGTCGACATTTCAGGCCGCTTGGCCTGAAACGTCGACTGTACCTCTTCCTAGAGATGCTGCCTGGCCTGCTTCATTCACCAGCAACTTTTATGTGTGTTGCTTGAATTTCCAGCATCTGCAGAATTCCTGTTGTTTGCTTTCTCTCTTTCCCAGTTCTGACAAAGGGTCCTTGGGCTACTAAGTTAATTCTGTTTTTCTTTCTTCCCATTGGGGTAAAAGATCCCAAAGATCCATATCCTGTTTTTGTATATATTGAGTTCTCCCTTAAAACAATGTTCCCCACTTCCTGTAATGGATTCCAACATCAAACGATCTTTAAAATGGATCTGTGCCGCCAGGATACCTTTAACAAAGTGACCTAGGGCCTCATACTGCCAGAGGTTTTTCACTTCTCAAGTAGGTGTGATGCTAAAGATGCCTTATTCGAAAACAGAGCAAATATGTAGAGACTTCCACTGAGTACATGACTAGCAGTGGCTGCTGGTTCATATTTGGAAAGCATGCACTCAGTAAAAAAAAAATCCTCTGCCGAAAAGGAACTGTGGCAATTTGAGTTTAACTTTATGTGGAAATTAATGGCTGGAAAGATTAGTCAAGTCCTCCTCCTGCTATTAAAGAGGAGCAGTGATCTTCCAGTATCATTGGATATTTGCATCTCAAACTCTCAGTTCAATTACAAAGTATTTCTGTGCTAATGTTTTGCTTTAATCCAATCTAATAAGGCTGATATTACACTTTGTTCTTGGATGCGTTGCAGTGAAACTTTTCAGATAGGAAACTTTCAGGAACCAGCAAGATGAAACTTCCAGTTCATCAGATAAGGTCAACTTCTAATCCAGTTTCTGAAAGATACAGGTCCGTGTACAAGTCCCATCCTTTCCTACAGGGTTTATTCATCATAATTAAAACAGTGGGATGAGGGATGCCTCGTATTTTTACGGAGTTTTTAGGACCTGAAAAATAAATTGCAGTGAGCTTCTTTACATGAAGGCTATTCCAATTCATTGGACTGAAAGGTGTTTCAAGCCATTTCTTAGAGGTGTGAGTAAAAACTGGTGCCCAAGACACCAACGATTGAAAAGCAAAAAAAAACAAAATGCAAATGCTAGAAATGTGAAATAAAAACAAAAAAAAACTGGAACCATTTGGTAGGTTAGGCTGCATCTATGGAGAGAGAAACTAGTAAACAGAACCTGGTGAATATCTAGGTAGCCCAAGATCAAAGGGGTGGAGAATTCTGGTTGCATGGTTGTAAGCACTGAAAGCCAAGGTCAGGAACTCCATAGTGTTTAATAATAGTAAAAAGACACATAAAGGAACAGGAGCCAAGGACTGAAGGGTCAAGTAAACAGAACATACGTGACCTAATTGGGCTGAATGTTCTTTGTTTACTACCTCATCCAGTTATAAATAATCAAGGCAGAATTTCAAGTCATGAGCATGGTTCAGAAATGAATTATGAAGCTGAAGACTTAACTCAGCAAGACTAAATCACCGGGGAAGGTTTGGATTTTCAAACGATCTGCTAGGAGAACTCAATGGGTCATGCAACATCTGTTAGAGGAAAGGAACTGTTAACCTTTCTGGTCAAAGCCCTGCATCCATCCCACAGAGCTACTTCACCTGTTGAAATCTTCCAGCAAGTTGTTTGTTGCTCTCGATTCCAGCGTCCCTTCTGTCCGAAGTTTGGATTTTGTTGCGCTATAGCAAGGACACACGAAGATGCTGCAACAGATAAAAAAAACATCAAGTAACACAGCAGAAAGCTGACAATAATTATTACATTCAAAGTCTGAACTAGAAAAGGACAAAGAATTGACAAAAACACTTCTTAAATTTTCTTCATTTAAGAAGTGGCGGAATAAATCAGTGTGTTAAAATGACAGAATCGGTTGCCGTGCATCTTGATGGGATGAACTGTAGAGGACATTTGGATGGCTCAGCCTATCTAGTTTGAACTAAAAATGGTATCTTTGATAGAGTGCACAGTTCTATTGAATGTCCTGTTTCACTGTTAACTTCTAATGGATGGTGAAATGCTTGTTTATTGCTTAAAGCTAATTTTCATACAGTTTGTACAACATAAGTGTTCGGTTCAGGTTAAACAGACATAAAAGAGTATTATGAAGGCATGTGTACAGATTCCACTGAAGTGTATTGGTGAAACATAAATTGAACAACAGAAATCCTTTGCTTTGCAGTCAGTTTCATATAAACAGGAACAAGATCAAATTTCAAAGAGTTTTTACACTAGTAAATACATAGAGGTGACTAAAAACAGCAATATAGTTGAGGAGGTAGCCGCAGATTTAGCAGAATCTGTAGATTCTTAGGAAAACTTTATTGCGGGCAAGTAAACTGCTTCTCTTCGGTGAATTCAGCTGCAGAAAGGCATCTGTCAGCAGAGGAAGAGATGTTTATCTTTGAGGTACACGCTATTCTGAGAGGGATGGACAGTTGAGATGCCAAGAAGCTAGTTATTTTCAGACTGCGGAGCCTAGAACTGGGGTCATGGTCTCGGGATAGAGGGTCGGCCACTCAGCATTAATCTGGGGAGAAATATTCTTATGCAAAGGGCTTGTTGATCTTTGGAATTCTCCACCTGAGTGGATGCTCTGTTTCTCATTGCATCCTGAGATGAGGTTGACAGGTGCTTAGACAGCTCTTCGCTTCCTGGTCCCAGCACCTGTCAGAAGATATGGGAGTCAGAAAGCAAAGGGGACTAAAGGAATAAGAACAGACATGATTGAGTAGCTATGGTAGGTGTGTGATCTGATTGTGCTTCCATTTCTTCTGCTGTATGTTGGTTGTGATTTTGAACCAGAGTACAGTTTTAACAGCAATAATGGCAGAAGTTAACTGAGTAATGACGTTATGCAAGACACACATGAACACAAATTGGCCAGAATACATTGATTCTGATATTAATTTACTGTAGACATGATAAATAAGTATATTATGCTTCATATTGTAAGTGGAAAATGCAGCTAATTCCACATACAAAACTGCTAATATTTGCTTCTCCTTCCCCCATTAAGTTTTGTCCCCTATAACCAGTATGGACTCAGACTGGTATTAAATAGTACATTGATTTTAAAGATTTGACCTCATTTTACTTCAAAATGCTTGAAAATAGATAGAATCCAGAAGTCTCCGGGAAACATTTTCCATTGCAATGCATTAAGGCTGAACATCCTGTTCCTCTGTTAAACTTGCAGTGGAGGTGGATATGTTTGATGTGTTTACTTGTTTATTTTGGTACAATTTGTAGAATTTGACCAGAATTAATTTTTGGTTCAGATTAAAGAAACAAAGAGTATTATGAATGTGCCTGTGGACAAATTCCACTGAAGAATGTTGGCAGAACATGCATTGAACAACAGAAAAACTTTGCTCTGCAGTCAGTTTTATGTAAATAGAGAATAAGATTAAATTCTAAATTCCTGTGTCAAAATAAACATCATTTTCTTAGCAGAACAAATATTCATTCTACCACATGGTATATTGTGAGACTTTGATGGAACGTATGTATAGTTAAAGGAGAAAAGGAATCCAGAAAATATTCTACCTACATTAATAAACCTTCATAATGTTTAGTTTTCTGAAATGGGGTTTGGTAATATCATAAATTTCCCTGTACAGTAATAATACACATCACAATAATTGAACAAAATGAGCAATTTTTAAGTCAGAAATTATAATATTTAGAGGGAGCACAGAAAAGATTCAATCTACTCAAAACTGTTGATTGTGGCACTTTGAAACTAAGCCACCTGGGTGCTCAAATTTGGGCATCCAAAATAATACTGATTGTTGTAATGGAATTTAAAGTGTGAAGTTCCGCAAGATTGTGCTGCAAATTGAACCTGAAATGAGAATTGATCAGAATGCTGCTTTTGGTTCTTGTCCCATTTCATTCCCTTCTGGAAAAACAAAGCTCAATCTATAGCAGTGAAGATTAAATGTGGAATGAAAAGTGCCAGGGGCTGGAAACCAGGCTGAAGCTGCCTTCTGCACCATGACAGCGTCATACTGCTGGAAGCCGGGTTGACATTGCCATTGAAGACACCTTTGAAAGGAAGATAGGAAATGGCCAGGGAATTCTGAGCAGCCACATTAAATTCGCATAGGGTCAGGCTTTATGGGTTCAAATGATGCTTTTATTCCTGAAAGAAGCCTCTCACTGCACTCCTGACAATGATGAAACCTGCTGGAGTTGCCTTGTCTTTGTTGCTAACTGGAAGGAGCAATTCCATTAGTCTCTGAGTGAGCAGGAAATGTGAAAGCTGCTGCCATTTAGTAGCAATTATCCACTTGTGGTGAATTCCATCTGAGGTCAGAAAGGAAACTAACAAAGAACTGATCTTGTCACTGTGTTGATGAAATGGTGTGGAGCTAAAAGCAAGCGGTGTTTTACATGTACAAAGTATGAAACCGAACTATTGCTGGAGCTTGTACTTCTTTAGTACAAGCTACAGTAACCTTGCTTAATTTTTGTGTCTTTATATAGGTCTCTACTGGTACACATTTAACAAGCTGCTAATGTCATTTAGTAGTACAGTGAGGCTGCATTTTAAGGGATCTATCAGCATTTATACCTGACAATATATCTCTTTGCTAGTGATTTAATGCATCCTTCTGTCAGCAGAAACTGTTAACCAATGTTGAAATGCTGCAGTGTAACCTTTCTAAGTTTTGTGAAAAACTCTTTCCCATTCAAGAACCTTGCTTGAAATGAAATGGAAATTAGGTCTAGATCTGCTTCAGATGCACACATTTTCTAAAGTATCGGAAGGGCTGGGTGACTTGCAATTCATATTCTTAAGCTGACACATGCTTACATTGGCAGAAATTCAAGGCAAATCAAGGATCAACTTTATTCACCATATACATTTACATGTTGCCGTTGTGTATTGGTGCAATATGCAATGGAAAGCAACAACTTTCAACAATTATAAAGAATAAAAAATTCTATAAAAATAAAGTTAAAAGTACAGATATGGAAAAAAATATGCATATGTGCATAAATACCAGCACATCTTTACAATCTACACAGCATTATAAAATGTCCATACCATCTTGTCCACACTATTTCTCTGGAGAGGCTGCATAGTTCAAGCTAACAGCAGGAGAACGTTTATTTGGATTCATCCCTGTATTTCCATTTCATCTGGGTGTGGCATTTATCCGATCCAGAACCTGCAATTTGGGACAAAACTCTCATAAAGAGTGGAACACACTCAGGATGGAATGGATTGAAGAATAGACTTTAGAGTTAGCGAGAGTGTGGACGTGTTTCAGGGACTGAGGCTGGACCAGGTAATACTTTCATATTCACAAGTGCAAGGATAGAGTTAATATTGGACAACATAGTGAGCAAAGCTGATGCCTCACATCACCTGTGACCCAGGTTCAAATCTCACCTGCAGTACTGTCTGTAGGATCTCCCTGTCACCCAGTGAGTTCTCTTCAGCCATCTTGATTGCCAAATGACAGTTAGGTCACTAGGTTAATTGACCTCTGTGAATTACCCTGAGTGTATGGGTAGGTGGTAAAATCTGGGGGAACTGATGGGAATGTATGGAAAAGATGTTACAGGGAAATTAAGTGGGAAAACAGGATTGCTGTGTGAGCAGCGTAGACTCAAAGGGCTTGAGAGGCTGCCTTTCTGGTAAGCTGACTTTCTGGCAGAGTACTAATTCTCTGAAGTATGGTGAAATAGAGAAATTAGAACTTGAATTTCTCTGAAATGTGTGCTGAATCTCTGAGTATCTTGGAGAGATTGGGACTGCAGAAGATCATTGCAGATGTGGTTTGACCTCCTAGCCTACTACTATTTACCCGGGTTGCAAGAGTTTCTATTTTGGGTCATGGATGTTTTGCGTCATTGTACGAAGATGCTATGAACACAGGGAATGGTAGTGGAGGATATGGGAACAGTTTGCAATGAACTGGACTGCAAGGCTCCAGCCACCCCAGTGCAGAGCACGTCGGAAGACCAGTTGGTCATCCCCTCCCAGTCACTTGTGCCAGTTTGGAAGAAGGCAGCTC
Source organism: Mobula birostris (assembly GCF_030028105.1). Taxonomy (NCBI): domain Eukaryota; kingdom Metazoa; phylum Chordata; class Chondrichthyes; order Myliobatiformes; family Myliobatidae; genus Mobula; species Mobula birostris. The sequence continues at coordinate 91,591,138 of NC_092370.1, read as the reverse complement.
ACTGCTGGCAGTTATTCCATTTCCCTATGACTGGGGAACTGTCTCAGTCTACTAACACTAAAGTGATTGCCAGTGAAGTCTGCTGCAACCCCTGGGAATTTTACAAACTTTACTTTTCCCGGCTTGCCATTGTGCATGAGTGAGGAGCAGATGTAGCGTGTGGCTTCCTGTCGGAGTCTGTTCCTCACCACTGCCTGCAAGGCAATTCAAGTCAGCTTTGTAGCCAATTGATGCTGCACAGTGTGTGTGCACACAAAACCTAGGCTGCTTTGCATAAACCCACTCTGTGCAGGACAATTTGTCTGGAAATACTATGGCTCCGAATTTAGCTTCAGTTAATTATATTCCAATCCCAGCTTTGTCTCAGTGAAGTTTATCTTAGAGTTTGAGTCTTCCCGTAGGGAAACAAACTCTGCAGCCCACCATGTCCATGCAGACATCTACACAAACCCCCACTTTACAACTTGTAGCCCATTTCTATTGCTTGACCAGAACTTTCTCTAATATTCTGATAACCTTTGCCACCTCTTTTCCTTAATATGACAGCATGAATTGTTGAAAATAAACTTGAAGTTCTCTGAGCCTTCTTCCACTGGAGGTTTTCACTCTACCCATCTCCAGCTGCTTTAGTCCCTGGCCAGGAAAACCACTGAATTTACAGTCACTAACATGTAGCTAATGTGATGGCCAAAGGGGAAATGGCAATGGTCTTCCCAGAACAGAGCTGGGTGAAAGGTGATCTGAGGACACTTAAATTTACCAATAGTCCAGATGAACTGAGGAAAGGGAAGCTCCTCCTAAAGGCCGAAATAAAAAGCTTATATGGAGCAGGATTTCTTCAGTGCATCCAAGAGGGGTAAGTGGATAATTCAACTAGAAGAGAAAATGTACTGGACCTGGTTTTATGACATAAACTTGGTTAAATGATAGACCTGGTACTGAGTGAAGATTTTGTGAGTAGTGACCACAACTCATAATGTCTTGAAGTAGGAGTAAACATAAGATAAGATCTTTAGGAAGATATTAAATTGAGGAAGGGCAAATTACAGCACGATATGACAAGAGCAATGGGTCGCTGATTGAGTCCCCAGTAGCTGCTGTTGTTCGAGTCCACGTTTGACTTGTGGGAGTTGTTTAAAGACCAGCTGATCAGAGTTTACGAGCAGCATATTCCTAGAAGAAGGAAAGTAAGGTAAGGTAAACTGGGATGACTCAAGAATTTTTCTGTTTAGTCAGGAAGACCTACTTACAGGAAAGATGAAAGAATGCTTAGAAAATGTACAAGGATGTTGCTGGATCTTGAGGACCTGAGTTAAAGGGAAAGGTGGAATCGGTTAGGAACTTAATCCCCAGAATGTGGTAGATTGAGGGAAGAGTTGATAGAGTAATATAAAAATTATGAGGGGTATAAATGGGGTAAATGCAGGCAGGCTTTTTCCACTGAGGTTGGGCACGACTACAATTAGAGGTCATGGGTTAAATGTGAAAACTAAAATGTTTGTGGGGAAGATGAAGGCAAACTTCTTCACTCAAAGGGTGGTGAGAGTGCGGAACAAGCTGCCAGCAGAAGTGGTGGATACAGGGTCAAATTCAACACTTAAGAGAAATTTGGATAGGTACATGGAAGGGAGGGGTCTGACGAGCTATGGCACAGGTGCAAGTGTTTGAGCTTGGAAGATTAGTGGTTTGGCATGGTCCAGATGGTCTGTTTCTATGCTGTTGTGTTCTGTGACAATGATTTTATGACTCCAACTATTTTATTTTAAGAAACAGAGGGGAATGTTGGTCCACACAAGGATAAAGGAGAGGAGTCGTGCTTGGTATCACAGCAAATGGCTAAGGTAGTAATTCAGTACTTTATGTCAGTGTTTACTGAGGAGAAGGAATTGGAGGATAGTGAGGGCAGTGTGGTGCATGCAAATAATGGACAGCATTTTGAGACTGAGGAGGAGGTAGCACTGGGTCCTCTGAAAAGCATTAAGATGGATAAAGCACTAGGACCCAATGGTATAATCCCAAAGTATTGAAAGAAGCAAGTGAGGAAATTGCAGGGGCATTGACATAGATCTTGATGTCTAACGGGTGAGGTCGCAGAGGAATGGAAAGTAGGAAAGGCTATGCCTTTGTTCAAGAAAGGAAGTAGGGATAATCCAGGTAATTATAGGGCAGTAAGCCTCACATCAATGATAGGGAAGCTATTGGAGAGAGAGTGGATTCATGCACATTGCCATGGCATGGCATGGGTTACATAGGGTCTATTGGCATGGCTCTGTGCAGTACAACTTTATTCATAACTCTTCAAGGAGTGATAAAGTTGTACAGCACAGATATGGGCCCATCAGCTCACCCTGTCCAGCCCAACCTTTTTGCCCATCAACGCAGATTTTGTATTGCCTGCATTAGGATTGTATCATTGTATGCCTTTGCTATAGATGTCTGTCTAAATGCCTCTTAAAAATAGTATTGTATTTGATTCCATTTCCTTCTCTGGTGGCCACTCTGTGTAAAAAGACTTGCCCCTCATATCCCCTTTAAACTTTCTACCTCTCACCTTAAAATTGTGTCCCCTTGTTCTCGACACCCTTCACATGGGAAAAATATATAAAACATATAACTATCTACATCTCCATTAATATAAATTTCTATTAGGTCACCCCCAGCCTCATTTTCTTCAGAGAAAGCAGTCTGGCTTTTCTAATCTCTCCCCATTAGATTGCTAAAATACACCAAGCTGAGTAACTGATTGGATGGTTGGCTCACTCAATGTTCATGACATTTATAAAGGCTTAACTAGATATCAAAATGTTTTGAAGATGTTCTAGAATTGGGTTGATCATGGACATTGATGTTCTTCCTTCAGTTTCTTATCCTCCTTTCCAGACTCTATAAACCTGTACAGTGAGGGGTCTATTTTCATGAGCTGTTTCGTTGAGCTTCCTCAATGTGCTGATGTGATAAAATGTTCTGTATAGGTGGCATGGGAAATATTCTGACACGGACCCTTCGTACATGTGATAATAATAAAACAAGTTACCAATTGACCATGTGTTTTGCTTGCCACAAATCAAAATGAGAGCTGATTTTTTGGCTTGTTTTTGTGAGCCTACACCTCATATGTCCTTCACTCGAGCAGGAGGCCCAAGGACACCAAACAGCCTTTTGATCAATATGCTTTTCCTTAACCCAGTGGAACCAAGAACAATTTGCACTACTTGGCTGAGATTAACCCATCTCCACACGAGTCAAGTCTTGGCCCTAAGGTATTTGCATATGGCTGGGATTTACCGAGTGGGACCCAAGCAATTGTAGAATTAAATTGATGTTATTATGCTGCCTGAATATCAAAACTTTGAAGGTCACAGAAGCAGCCAGATGACAAAAAAAACATTTTACGACAAAATTATTCTCATCCAGAATTTTATTCTGTACTTCAACTATTTTCTCGGTGCTATAACTTTCAAGGCCCTATGATAGATGTGTGTGCAACAGCATTAATTTTAAATTAGCTGACATATACGATATTGAATGGTCTGAGCTGGCAGTCACGTGCTAAGAATCCATTTATTACTCTACGATATTGGCACGTAGCACCATTACATTTTGAGACTAACTAATGACACAATTACCCAGTGTTAATTGTGCCTGTACCTAGTGGGTAGTTATGCAAAGTACTTGGCAATAAATATTCATTAGAAGCCATTGCTTCACAGTACATTCAAGTACTTAGTTATCTATTACTTTCCATGTCTCTGTTCATCATAATAACAGATGGAATTTATCCTAGCTACTGATCATTGTTCTGTCACCGAGACGAAGATATAGAGCCTTATAACTTTTGCTAGCAATTGCCACTTTGTTGCTGGTGTAAAACAAACAATAAAATGCCCTTCCTAAAACTTTTAATGCAACTTGCTAAATTCAGTTTCAGCTAAGAGTGATACCCAAAAAAGCACTCTGGCAGTAAGTTTACAGGCAGTGTGATTCCTCCCCCATGAAATTGAAGTGATTTGTGTGACAAGCTGATCATGTTTTATTGTGCTGTGAGAATGGTTTAAATATCTGAGATGTTTTGAAATGTACCAATTTGATTGTTTAATTGATTCAAAAGTGAACAATTAACCAAGCCATTTGTGAAAGCGTGCTTAAAAACATGGTACTTTCGGCAGCATTGGCTGAGAGCAACATTATTTGAACATTGATGTTATGTTGTAATAAAGAACTACTACATTAAGGGGCTGCCTAATGTTTTAGAATTATCTCCATTTTAGTTCTTTAGTACAGTTGTTTCTGATATCCAAGTGCATACTGCAATGCTACTGTGTTTCTCCAGTGATGACAGTGAGCCACTTCGTTGACGATATTTCTGAGATGAGTTCTCTCAGGAGGGCAGTAGATATTCTTTTTAAAGTTCCTTTGGTTAACGAGAGTTTGCTTGCTGATACTCATTGTTGTGTTGTGTGCAGGAACTAAGATTTAATATTTTGGAGAAGTTAGAGGAATTGGCTTTTAAGATTGCCTTTGCAGTGACTGTTTATAATGTTTCCAGAGCTGAACACGGATTGACTTGATTCTGGGACTAGTGCTTTAGTCTGGACCACAACACTGCCATTTAAGAAAACTAAGAGAGGGACCCAAGGCAGAGTTAATGGCTGGAAGAATCAAAGGGGAATTGATGGATATACAGTATGTGGGAGAAAATAAGCTGCAAGGATGCAGGGAAGTAAGGAGATGGGAAATAATGAACCCATGAGCCCAGGCCTGGATCTGATGGGCGAAGTGACCTCCTTCTGTATCATTCTAGGTAGAACATGCACAATGGTGGTTGAGGCTGGTGTCACTTTGAATAAGCTGTATTTTGTTCCTTTCCAACATGAGGAATATTAATCATGTAATCCATTACAATGGAGTAGAAACAAAGTAAGAGGAGAAATTTATCTTTGATTTCAATATTAGGCATATGACAGAGCCTCAGTGACTAATGGTGCGCACTGTCTGCACATTAATTTCTATTCATTTACAGAATGTGGGCATCCTGACAAGGCTGGTACAAGTTGCCCTTGAGAAGTTAACAGCTGCTCTTTTAAACCACTGCAGTTCTTCTCTTGAAGATTCAGGAAAAGATTCAAAATTTAGATCCCAGTATTAATAAAGGATCTATTTCTAAATTGGGAATGGTGCACTACTTAGAAAAGAACTTGCAAGGAGAGATTATGATGTCCCTGCTCACCTTATCCTTTGAGGCCATAAAGATTATTAAACATAGAGCATTATAGGACAGAACAGGCCTTTAGCTCAAGATATTGTACCAAACTTTCAACTTACTCTAAGATCAATCTAACCCTTACCTTACCACCTCCTATCAACATGCTTGGTCTTCGTCCAATCAACTTAAAAATTATGCCCCCTCATATTAGCAATTTCCTCCCTAGGAAAATTTGTGTACCTGACAGTCGGGAGCTACTGTGAGTAATGTATTTCCCTATACTGTACCATAATCTTCTTTGCTGCAATTGGAAAGGAAAGGATCTAATGTGATTATTGTTTGATCTCAGGCAACTGACAGGAACATACCTAAAGGAAGAAAAGTGGAAAGTAAAGTCAGCTTAAGACTCATACATATTGGGGAGATGGGGTAATATTAGGAAATCTTTTCTGGAGCTGAGTAAACCTTGTGTGGGAATGTGTAGGATGGTGGCTGGCTACTTTTAAATGGAAGGTCACAGAGTGCCATTGAGTTTGCACATTAGAGAAACGGAAGTAGCTAAAAAATAAAATTGTGGAATCTTGTTCAAGAAGAAGGTAGGTGGTAAGTGTACAGTACAGTGTAGGAATACATACATATTATCATGGAGCCAGTGGCACCAGAGTCCATTAGTTAATTTATTTGTGCACTCTGAGAACATTTTTTTCAGAATTCAGAATCAGGATAATGTTTAATATCACCAAAGTTTGTTGTGAAATTTTTAAAAATAATTTTCTGCTAAAACTTTGGAATTCATCAATCGGATTAAGTCCAGAATATCAAAGACTGAAAAAGCTAGAAGTTTGTAAATTTCCAGCCTGTGTTATGAGGAGAGAAAAAGCTGCTTTAGAATCCAAATGTTGAAAGATGGGCAAATAAGGAAAGGAAACAAACAAGAAAGGGATGAGGCATCACTGAGTTGGACTCAGGCTGATTGTCATTTATCCTGTTTCAAACTGGGGATTGTAATCAGGCAATAGGGAAGAGCATCAAAGAAAGAAAACACTCAGATATCCAAAGGTGGTGAGACATGGACAAAGGTGGGGGTATTGAAAGAAAAGCTTTATAGTGCTAATCTGACATTAAAATAGAAAAGACTGACGAAGAAACCTGCCCAGTCATTAGCATTAAGCTATTGTCTGTTTACATATTTGAAAGCAATGAAATGAACAATGGATCAAAGCTGAGTTGCTCACCAGTGAGACCACCAGAGCCATATCAAGGGAAAAGGATTGAGCCCCTGTTGGAATCCATAAATTCTCTATAATGAATGCTGATTTTCCATACATTTCTGCACTAGTTTCCTTTTTAATTGGATACCCTTCTCCCCTCATTAATATATTCCATTGAAACAAAAGCCTGTTTTACAATCCAAAATCTTACTCCAGCTCACCACGATTCTGCTCATTGCTCAGATTTTAGATGACTCTCATCAACATAAGAAAGTGTCAAAATTTGAAACAAGGAAAACAGGCTCTTTAAAGCTTCAGCATTGTCAGCACCCTGGAAACTTTCTAGAACAAAGGGTTTCTCTGATCTTGGTCAACTAACCCATCTATTGCAGGTGTTGTAGACATTTGGAGCTCACAGTTGACTCCACAAGTTTTTTTAGTGCTAAACATCAATAGCATTTTGCACTTCTGTGCTGCTTAATATGATTCTCTAATTTAAGAATCCAGTGTGGTGAAAGGAAAGCTGAACTTCTGACTTCCCAGTGATTTACATGAGTGGAAATAAAGTTAGACTGCACTGCATCCTGTAAGTGCCATGTCTTCTGACCATATCTTATTCCACACTCTTTTGTTTCAATTCCCAAAAGGAAACGTTTACATTAATTGGGGACGTAGAGGAAGACAGAGTGATTCTGAACCACTTCAAAAGGAAACAAGTTTGCTTATTATTGAAAAGTTGTTGAAGGGAGATTACCTTAAAAAATTTCATTTCATTAATATTCTTCAAAGTGAATAAAGGTGAAAATAATCAGCGTGAATGGAAGTTTTATGAAATCCCATCACAATTTCAGAAGCAGACCATTCAGGTGAAAGAGTCTTTACTGGTGTTTGTGCTGCCCGGGTACTTTTTTCATTCCACCTCAGGTTTTCTTTCGGCATTTCTGTAGAGTAACCAGTAATAAATGAAATGGTAATCTCAGCTAAAGTGCCTGGAAAACTTAAACAGCCAAAGAACTTCTTGCAAAATCTCCAAGCATATTAAATAACTTGAATGCACTTTATAAATAATTAGTGCTGTTGAGATTTGGTCTAAAAAGAAACCAATGTTTTATTTAAGCCAAAGAAAATATCAATACAACTTAATGAAACAAGCAGCAGACTTCTTAAAGCTTCATCACGGTCAGATGCCAAGAACTCTCAAGAGCAAATGAAGCAGCTTCATTATTCATGTGACTTGTCATGATAAATGTTCAGTGCTGATTCCAAGATCGTCAGTTGGTAACAGGGATGAAACTATATGAAGTTATTCTCTTTGTAACTTGATCTTAGAAGAGGCTGAAAGTGTTCAGCAGGCACAACTGCAGGAAGAGAAACAGAGTCATCATGAACCCTATTTCTCTTCCCACAGATGCTGCCTGACCCTGGTGTGTATTTCCAGTACATTCTGTTTTTATTTTAAATATGCGGCAGCATATATTTTTGTTATGCAGCTTGAAACTCAGTGTTGTGACACCCAGACATTGATCTTCATTAATTGAATGGAAAGATCCATCTTTTAGGATACCTGTGCTTGACTGTGCACATGTGTAAATCCTGATTTGCTGGCTATTAGATGGGTGAATGCAGGCAACACCATCAAAAACCAGCACTTACCACCAGAATCTGAGCCACACGTTCCAAGCACCATTGGGAGGGCAAATCAACACAAGTTTGCCCCACAATGCAAGGAGTGATAGTAATTTTAGAGTTGAAAACACAGAACTCCAGAATAATTCAAAAGCTAGTTGGATGCTTTGATAGTGAAACAATTTATTTCTGCAGAAAATTGAATTAGCTTGGATGAATCATCCTCCTTAACAAATCTCTACTTCTGATCTTTGTAAATGATGTATATTGTAATACAACCTTCATATCCTGTAGTTTTCACTGGATTCCTTTTAGGTGGCAGGAAGAAGATATGTTATCATTTCACATGATATCATAACTGGAGAATTGCAATTATGTCAGAAGAAAGCTCAAAACTCTGAGTCGCTATTCTGGCCTTCAAACCTGATCTTGATTGGTCTTAATGGAGGCAGGACCTCAGGAGATCTGGTCATCTAGAGATTATAATAAGACTCTCTGCCTTCACTTCAGCAATGGACTTGTTTTGCCTTGCATAGGTCTTAGGGCTTGTGAAACTGATGGGGGAATGCAGGTGAGAAGGGTACAAGGTATTTTGTAGAATATAAGGAACAGGGAGTGTTTCCTACATGCTCAGCTAGATAAAGCTTCCACAGGACGGTGGTCTGTATATGCAATTAGGTGCCAGAGGAAATGGTACATTAGCAATATTTAAATAATTCTCCGATAGTACATAGATAGGAAAGGTGTAGAGGGATGTGGACAAGTAGAACCAACTTAAATGGGAATCTTCATCATCATGGACTAGTCAGGCCAAGGGGCCAACTTCCATGCTGTATGACTTCTTGACTTTATAAGTTTGCTCCCCTCCCATGTACATTTGATCTCTTCCACCAACACCTCAGATCCTCCACACCTTGGGCTTCCCTCCGCAGCATCAGCACTGAACTATCCTCTGATTAATTTAAGATAATCCCGATCACTATTAAATTAGATTAGATTATGAGGACACTCGGTCCTCATTTATTGTCATTTAGAAATGCATGCATTAAAAAATGATACAATGTTCCTCCAGAAGGATATCACAAGAAACACAGTACAAACCAAGACTAAAACTGACAAAACCACATAATTACAACATATAGTTACAACAGTGCAAAGCAATACTATAATTTGATAAAGAGCAGACCATGGGCACATTAAAAAAAGTCTCAAAGTCCCGATCGACTCATCATCTAATGCAGGCAGCAGAAGGGAGAAACTCTCCCTGCCATAAACCTCCAGGCGCCGACAGCTTGCCGATGCATTGGAAGCACCCGACCACAGTCAACTCTGAGTCCGTCCGAAAACCTGGAGCCTCCGACCAGCCCCTCCGATACAGCCTCTCCGAGCACCATCCTCTGCCGAGCGCTTCGACCCCGCCCTGGCCACCGAGCAACAAGCAAAGCCAAAGACTCGGGACCTTCTCCTCCAAGATTCTGGACCACACAGTAGCAGCAGCAGCGAATCAGGCATTTCAGAAGTTTCTCCAGATGTCCCATCAAATCAGGATTGTGCACGGCACCCTACTTGACAAATAACACACACATATTAGGCACCTTCCTGTTATGTTCAACTCCAGGCCAACCCTAACCAGCATTGGGATGCCTCCCTCAAACACCTTTAGTCTATCTGCACTGCCGTTTACCATCTGATCCCCCTGCCCACCACCAAGAAACTGAATCTAAACCTCCCTGTACAAAGGGGAACTGAGATCTCACTATTATAGGAAATAAACAGACTGTTATTCATTGTCTGTTATTCAATAGCAGATCTATTCATTGTCCTTGGTGCATTACTTTACAGTCAGGTAGGTCCATTTTATCCTTCCATTTCATAATTCCTTTAAAATGATAAACCTGGATCATCATGTCTTTACATATGCTCCGGGAAATTTGGCTATTTGTCATCAATTTCAACTGGCATACTCAATAAAATTTATTGTGCAAAATGATTTATGTGTAGACTTAACACAGTCTTCTGAAGACGGTACATTATGATTAGAACTTGGTGGTTACTATATGGTTAATGCAGTGACTTACGTTCTGTTACATCGTCAAATTAAAGTTATGGTTTTAACCAACACTGACTTCTAAGCTACCTGGAGCAGCCCCATGCCTGACAACTGGGGAAAAAAGACCTGTTCTTCTATTGTACCTGTTGTGATGATGCATTGCAAGGCAAAGGCTGTGACAGATGAGGAGCAAAGGAGAGCTGTGGTTTGGTCTCAGTGAGAATGACAGACCTGATTCACTCATTCAGGCCTGAGTTCAGGATTTCCCAGTGATTTTGATGTTCCTAAGTGGACTGTCAGAGCAGATTCTAATGGTTATCAGGCTCAAGTCTTGAAATGTGTTCTAATTGGCAGCAAGCGGATTTATTCACAACAGGTTAAATAAATAGCAACTGAGACACTGATTCTTTGCAGAGGGGAATTAGGGAAAAGTTAGGGGAACTTGGCTATAGAGTTAGCATAGGGAATGTACAGATAGGTTCTGCCCTGTTATAGCTATTGCATAAAGCTATTACTAACCAGAGTGTTATCCAGTCAGTTCAATAACTGGAGCAGCGTAGCTCATTGAGCAGAGGCAAAGGAATGCTGTGGCTGTCTGCTCTCTTATCAATGCACCATTGCTTCCTCTGCCGCTTTCAACCAGGAAAACAAATTGTTTATTTTTTTTCTTGTATTTTAAATTTTATGTCTGATTATTTAAGGCAGAGGAGAATGAGTAGAGGTTGGTCACCCCGTCATTAATTCTCATTGCCCCAAGGCAATTGGTCTGTGGCTGATGTTGTGTGCTCAATGTTATAATTAAGCTTGTGCTCTGGCAGGGAAAATAAATGAGCTTTCTCCATCCACTGTGCTGCTGAGGTTTTCTGATTGTTTATTCATTGTTGCACACAAGAAATCTTCAAGAATTTGAGTAAGCTCTACCTGTTTCTAAATAAAACTGCAAAAAAAAGACAAAGCTTCAAAATACAAGAAATAATATCAATCTTATTTATATGACAGTAGTCCCCATGTTCCTGTCACTTGTTCAAGAGATTCAATCCATCTCTCCCTCACTGTCCCCTCCAGAAATGTTGGGGGAAAATTTGTGTCAGCTGCCTCTCTCTGACACTGATTTCAATAGAACTACTCGTGCAGAGGAAAGTATGATCTGTAGCCAATACACTTGTACTTGTGTAGTGCTGTCATCCAAAAAAGGAATTTCAAAAACAGTTGTCCTCCCCCCACCCCCCCATATTACTGTCTCTGGCAAGTTATTTTATAAAACTATCTGGTGGGTGGAAATATTGCAATTAGCTTCCCTTTTTACTACTAATTTATGACTTCTAAACATTCCACCAACAGTGAAAAACTTGCTTGTATTAAGACTTGTTAATCCCCCTCTTTAGTTTGAAATCTTCAGTCACGTCAGCTCCTGCTTTCATATTTCAAAAGGGACTAAGCCATTTAGTTTTAACCTTATTGAAACATAACAGTGTTAGCCCAGATAGTAGTTGTATGATGCTGTTATGTTTTTAGATTTATCCAATTTAGAATGTATTCTTTTCATGGCGGTAACTAACTCTGGGTTGTTGTAGCGTGGATGAAATTACCGGAGAGACAGTCACTGGTAGATACAAAGCAGCTTCTTTATTCGACACAACAAAGTACAGCAGGCATCTCAAGACGCTTTCCGCAGAAAGGTCTGCTAGCTGAATGTGGGCTCGATATTTATATGCTAAACACAAAGGCAATCACTACTTAAAAAGTTACAGACAATGCATAGACAATGCTTCCTATTGAAGCTACATACAAAATCTCACACCATCCTTTCCTCCCGATGCCAACATGTCTGGGTTGGTATCTACAGCTTTTAGGAATGTAAGTTAAGTCTACGATACATTTATTTTGCATTTCCCGTGCTAACATAGAAGACAATTAATACAATTAATATTTATAATGTATAGGTGTGGTGATACTGCCTTCAAAACTACATTATCAGGTCAATCTACCAGAAGCATCTGGTATTTACACCTTTTAGGACGCCCATTGTGGTGGACTCAATCCACAGTCCTTTGTCAAACAGTTAAAATAGAAGTCTGGTGGCCAAAGTCATTTAAGTGTTAACAAATCATCTACCCAAAAAGAAATCCACCCTAAAAGGGTTATTTTGTGTTGATTAGAATATTCATTTGGTGAGTCGTGGTATGAACTTACTGGATTGAAGGGTCTGTTACTGAGGTGTAAGACTCTGCCACACTTGCTGGTATTGATGTGCCATGGTTTTCATTTGGAATATCGCAGGAGAACTTGGACTACCTAGTTCTGAGACATTTGTCCAATATAATGTGCCCTTACACCTGCAATGTTGCCTGAAGAAACCACATGTTTAGTGAAGCTGTTACCCACATGCTTTCTCCCCATCTAGTAGAACAGAAGCCCCACTCCCCAAGCCCACCAACCACCCTTGATCTCCTGACTCACCTCTTAATGGTATCTGTCCAGATGAAGGTTCTCAACCCAAACGTCAACTGTCCATTTCCTTCCACAGGTGTTTCCTCACACATTGAGTTCCTCCAACAATTAGGTTTTTGCTCCAGGTTCCAGCATATGCAGTCTTGTAGTTTCTGTGACTTGTTCTCCCAGCACAAAACTCACTGATCTGTTCCCCCCTCCACTTTCACTGCTGCACCCTGCACTCAGAAAAATCCTGGCTCATGCCCCATGCTTGCCCACGATAAGGTCTCACTCTTCCATTACCTCCACCCACATAAATCCTCCTCACACCTCCACAGCATTTTCTTGGCTTCTGTTCACAATTTCAACCCCTCCCAATTGTCGACCTCTAATCCTGACCATGGGCCTAATCACAGCCTGTTTTATTGCAATTGAAGATTTATTTGATGGGATGTTAACTGAAATGATACCTGAGTCACCACAAGTGCACTGCTCTTGCTCTTTCGAATGTGCATTCTAGAGTTTCTGGGCCATTGTCCCAAATGAGAAGATGATTAGAACAATCAAGAGCAATTCTGGAGTGATGGACAAAGGTTGAAGGAGTCAGGGATTGGGAATTAACTGAACAATTTAGTGCTTCTGCTGTGAAGCATTTATTGGAAATTCATGGTGTTTAGTGTCTGTGCAATGTTTTCCCATTTATTATTGAGCACTAAATGCTCTAATTTACCTTAGAGTTAAGCAGTGCCAAATATAAGAGAAAACAGTTTGTGATCTTGACACTGTGGATGCCAGATTGTTCATCAGTTCCACCCAAATAATTTATGTTGATGACAATATTTGTACAGCAATTAAAATGGATTCTGAAAGAATATTACAAAAACATGTAAGGATCTAATTTCTCAAATTATAATTTCTCAGTAGTATAATTATTTAGATGATTGCCAGAGTTTTATACTTTAATGATTTTCTTATGTAATTCAGATGACTTTCCTTATATAACTGTCCTTTATTGTGACAACTTCTCTAATTTAAAAATGATTTTCCTCTGTTGTGTTTTGGGATTTTTTTCTTTCAAGTGGTTTGTTTTGAGGAGAAGATTTGCAAATATGTTCTATTTAGCCCAAGTATTGAATAAGGCTTAGAAAACAGTCCACAAAATACTGCTTGTGCCAGTATTTGTATGCAATATGAAAACACACAAAGCCCCTGCTTACTACAGTAATCCACAGCTGCTCTGCTTGTTTTAGGGCTACATTTAAATGCATTCTTTTCACAAAGCGAAGATCCCCTCGCAAGGCCAAGATTTGTTCTTCATTGCATAAGTGACCGTATATAATATTAAGCCCTACAAAGTCTAGTCCCTTGAAAAAGCTACTCTGCTCAGCTGACTACAAACACTTCTTTTTCTGTTCAATGTCAACCAGTGTTATTTGCTTCACAGTCTCAAAGTAATTATCTACAAGCCAGCAAAATGAGCACAATCTAAAACACTTCATTGATTGACTTGGGGCTATGTTTCTTTAAATGAATATACAGAAGGATTTTATTTCCCTACAGGTATATTTTGTCAACCAGGTCAATGAAAATGTAAAATACAAGTTTGTACTAAAGCTTGGTACATGCTTGAGTAGTACTGAGCATCGATCAAGACCGTTTAGTTGATGAATTCCCCTCACAAATATGCTTTCTCATGCATGACCCATGTAAGTGATTACTGTCTGTCACTGTCATGGATAATTTTGATACCATATAGCTAAAATAAAACAAGTTAAGATATCTGAATTCATTTATACATGTACATTCTTTCCTCCAAGTAATGCGGTTATGTAAAAAAAATGTGTTGACTGGAACAACTTTTTCAGTGTCTGAAGATCAGTTTTTCAAAACGTGCATCAGTGCAATATATAAAGGCACTCAAAGTTGATGTCCATATCTAAACCGCCAATAAACAAACAGTAAATCTTCTCAATCTTGAGAAAATGAAATTCTGTCATACATTATCAGTATCAAAATACATGTTCTCAGCTCAAGAATCATGGTAGTTTGGGACATGTTGTTTAATCAGGATGCTGGCTTTTGACATAAATATAATTGAGTATTAGATGGTACTCACTAGGAATCAAACTTACTCAAAGCCTGGTAACTTCATCCTCATCCACCTTCCTGCATCTAATGCACAAAGCTGTTCCTGAGTCTCACCTAGCTACTTGTCATCATTAGTCAGGGATCTTCTCAATGACAGCAACACTGTGTGAGATGCTGGTTTTGTTTTAACTGCGTAGAGACTGTTACTGACCTGGAAGATGTGTCATCTGGCATCAGGGAGGAGGTAAGCAGACAGGTTGAATGATGATTGGTTGATTGGACATTCTGTTGCATTGCTGGTTTAGCATTACAATTCACTTTGTGGGCACCCTGATTGCTAGTCTAATGAGCTCCCAGTAAAGAACAACATTGTATGTCATTAGTAATGAAGTGGAATGGAGGAAATGTGATGGGAGGCAATCACCAGGACAAATTGTCTTGTGGATTCACAATAAAATATACACAATTTGGATTTGAGTTTGTTTGTTGCGATAACTGTTATTGATGTACCTAGAACATTTTTAAAATAAGTTTTACCCATTTTACATGCTTACCCCTTTCTTCTGTAATCCTGAGGAAGTGCTTGTTTCCAGAGACTATTCCCTTAGTTCCCAACAATCTCCTGTTTTTCCTCTGAAGATGAAGTCTTCATTCTGAAGGTTTGCCTGATCTAGTGTGTTTGTAATTCTGTGCCTCACACGACATCAGAAGGGTTACAGTTTATATTGGGAGTCAGAAGATAGTCGTGGAAGCATACAGCACTGAAACAGTCCTTTAGGTGCAACTGGTCCATGCCGAGCGAGCTGCCGACTTAGCCAGTCCTATCTGCCTACGTTTGGCCCACATTCGCCTCAACCGCTCCTATCCACATACATTTCCTTTTCATGTGTGCTGTTAATTTACCAGCCTCAGCCACTTCCCCTGTTCACTCAAGAGATTCTGCTGCCGCTGTAAACCTTGAGCAACACACACACACACACACACACAGACAAAGTGCTGGAGGAACTCAACAAATCATGTAGCATCTATGGAGGAGAATAAACAGTTGATGAAGGCTGAGACCCTTCACTGGGACTGGGGAAAAAAGGGAACAGAAGCTAGAATAAGAAGGTTGATGGTCCATTTCCCTCCACAGATGCTGCCTGACCTGTTGCTTATTGCTCCAGGTTCCAGCATCTACAGACTCTATCAATTAGGAACCATGTTTAATATTCCCACCGCTAGGTCAAAGCTACTGATGCTGAACTGCTCACGCTGCTACTCGCTCGAGATTGGATAGTTGTCACAAAACAGCCACCTGACACTTCCAGGTAAGGTGGCTGAACCGAAAAGAGAAAAACCAATAGCAGTCCTAAGTTATTTGTAACCAGGTTTGCACAAACAAAACATGGCAATTAACATTTAATTTCTCCCAGACATGAAAAGAATCAAGGGATCTGGGATTGGAGCAGGAAAGTGGAGTTCAAGTAACAGGTCAGCCATGTGTTAGTCTAATGGCAGAGCAAGCACAAAGGGTCAAATAGCCGACCGATGTTTCTACTTCTTATGTTCTTCACTGCCTTCAACATAAACACAGCATAAATGAGTGCAAAATGAATTCTGATGATGTATTGAGCAACATCAGTCTGAATATTTAAAGGCTGCCAGATATGGCTTTGATCTTATTGGAGAATATAGTATATATTCACTTACAAATCAAATGAATGAGCTTACTTGTTGTTTGCCGTTGGACATAGTCATAAAGATGATCCATATTAAAGGCTTATGATTTCTTAGCACAGAAAAATTCTTTTTCAATACTGCAGTTTCTGGACTAAAGGTAGATGTTTTCTTTCCTTTCAAAAGATCCCATGCACGGACCTAGGAATGTGGAAGTTATGGAAATCAAGTCGAGACAAATCGCAATCCGCTGGGAGCCAGTGGGCTACAATGTGACCCGGTGCCACAGTTTTAACCTCACGGTTCATTACCGGTACGTGGTGGGAGATCAAGAGCACATGGGCGAGGAAGTCTGTCAGGACACTGGGCACTCTTCGCCACAATACACCCTGCGCGGTCTGTCACCATACACGAACGTCAGTGTGAAACTGGTCCTGATGAACTCAGAGGGGAGAAAAGAAAGCGAGGAACTTGTGATCCAGACAGATGAAGATGGTAAGCAATGAATGGTTTGAAGCTTGAAGCTTAATTGTGATTGATGACAATGTTCAAAGTACCCTGTATATGCAGGATTCAATTTTGACCTTACTTACCCTGTGTGTGTCCTGCCTTGTTTGATATTAGCCTTGCCTCTGGGTAGGTGGCAAAAACAAATGCCTTTAAAACCTCCTCTGAGTATCCAGATCGAACATAGAACACTACAGTAGAGGAAGAGGCCCTTTGGCCCATGGTGTCTTTGCCCAACATGACAATAAATTAAATTAATTCCCTCTTCCTGCACATGATCCATGTCCCTACATTACCTACGTGCTCATGTGTCTCCCTGAAAACTTGTAAGCGTCATGATTGTGTCTCTTTTCTTCACTATTCATGGCAGGTTGCTGCAGGTAGCTGCTACTCTGTGTGTGTAAAAAAAATCTTGCTTTGCACATTCCATTTAAGCTTTTCCCCTGTAACCTTTAACGCTATAACCTCTAGAAAATGACAGGGAGCGAGATTCTGATTGCACACCTAATAGAGTGAATTGTGAATACTACTGAGGAATATCATTCTACAAATAATTTCATACTACCATGTAAAATACCTGGGGCACCCTAAACACAATTGTTATTTTAACACTGCCCTCCATGGGGAAGTGACTTTTTCCGAATAGGTGAATTAGAAACAGGCAGGGACATAGGAGATTTGTTTTACTAGTTTTGCTTCGTGTTCCCTGTGGAAGGTAGAAATCTTTTCCGGTCCCGTTACCAGTGTGTGGTTGGAGATCACGAAGATATTAAGATACACAACTAAAGGTGCAGTTTCCTCGGCTCCCTCACTGTCTCCCCTTCTACTAGAAACTCCAGAGCCTCAATGCCATTCGGAGCACGAGTTTGCTAGGTTTGGGATAATTAAATGAAACCAGTGCAACACCATAAAAGCATAAGATTCAGGAGCAGGATTAGGCCATTCAGCCCTTCAGGTCTGCTCTGCTATTTCATCATGGCGATGGATTTTCACTCTCAGCCCCATTCTCCTGCCCCTCCCCTGTAACATTTCACACCCTGACTAATCAACAACTTATCGACATCCATTTTAAATACATTCAGTGACCTGGCCTCTACAGCTACCACTGGCAATGAGATCCACAGATTTACTGACATCTGGTTTAAGAAATTCCTTCTCATCTCCATTCTAAATGGACGTCCCTCTATTCTGAGGTTGTGCTCTCTAGTCCTAGATTCTCCCACTATAGGAAATATCCTCTCCACATCCACTCTACATCGACTGTATCTAGGCCTTACAACATTCAATAAGTTTCAATGAGATCCCACCCCCCCCAACTCTTCTAATCTTTAGCAAGTACAGGCCCAGAGCCATCAAACACTCCTCATATGATAATCATTTCCTGGAATTATTCTCGTGATCCTCCTCTGAACCATCTCCAATGTCAGCACGTCCTTTCTTAGAAAAGGGGCCCAAAACTGCTCACAATATGCCCAATGAGATCTCATCAGTGCCTTATTAGACCTGAGCATTACACCCTAGTTTTCACATTCCAGTCCTCTCAAAATAAATGCTAACATTGCATTTGCCTTCCTCATCTCTGACTTAACCTGCAAATTAACCTTTAGGGAAACCTGCACGTGCACCTCGGATCTTTGAATTTTCTGTCTGCTTGGAAAATAGGCTATGCTTTTGATCCTTCTATTAAAGTGCATGACCATACACTTCCCAACTCTCTATTCCATCTGCCACTTCTTTGCCCTTTCTCCTAATCTGTCTAAGTCCTTCTGCAGCCTCCTTGCTCCCTCAACGTTACCCGCCCGCACACCTATCTTTGTATTATCCGCAAACTTGGTCACAAAGCATCAGTTCCACTATTGAAATCATTGGCATATAATGTAAAAAGAAGCGGTCTGAACACCAACCTCTGGGGAGCACCCCAGGTCACCAGCAGCCAATCAGAAAAGGCTCCCTTTATTCCACTCTTTGCCTCCTGCCAATCAGCCAATTTTCTATCCATGCTAGCATATTTCCTGTAATACCATGGTCTCTTGCTAAGCAGCCTCATGTGTGGCACTTTTGTCAAACGTCTTCTGAAAATCCAAGTACACAGTATCCACTAATTGTCTATCCTGCTTGTTATTTTGTCAAATAATTCCAACAGGGAGTCGATCGTTAAGGATGAGGTCTTAGGGTACTTGGAGGCACATGATAAAATAGGCCATAGTCATCCTTAACAATCAACTCCAACATCTTCCCAACCACTGAGGCCAGGATAACTGGCCTATAATTTCCTTTCTTCTGTCTCTCTCCCTTCTTGTGACATTTGTCATTTCCCAGTCCTCTGGAGCCATGCTAGAATCTAGTGATTCTTGAAAGGTCATTACTAATGCCTACCTTGTTCAGAACTCTGAGGAGTGGTCAATCTGGTTCAGGTCTAGCTTCAGACCTTTCAGGTTCCCAAGCACATTCTCCCTAGAACTAGTGATTGCACTCACTTCTGCCCTCTGACACGCTTGAACATCTGGCATACAAATGTGTCTTCCACAGTGAAAACTAACACTATTTACTTATTTCATCTGTTGTTTCCTCGTCCCTCATTGCGACCTCTTTGGCATCATTTTCCAGTGGACTGATGTATACTCTCATCTCTCTTTTACCTTTCGTAGACCTGAAAACACTTTTGGTATCTTCTTTGGTAGTACTGGCTTGCTTACCTTCATATTTCATCTCTTCCCTCCTTATGCCTTCCCACTAATCTTTGCTCTATTATATATCCTCTCTTTTGCTTTTATTTTGTTCTTCTTCCCAAAAAAGACTCATTGACAGTTAAAATCTGTTCTGAGGTTTCAGGTGAAAGAAGCTTGAGCTTAAATGCTATTTTGAACTTTTTAAAAGATTTTTGTTGAATATGGACACTGAAACAGACAAGATAATTAGAAGTCTTGATTCAGTGCTTCCCTATGTGTAATTCTGTGTATTGTGTGTCAGATCCAATAATTGCTGGACAAAACATGTTTCATTATGGGGAAAAAATGTTCAGTGGTAGAAATGCCTCCATTGCACAGCTCACAGATACTGAAGAGGTGCAAAGAAGTATTCGTGAGATGAGAACTATAAATTCTAGATGGAAATGTCAACAATTTGTTCTGGTCTAGCCATATGAACATCATAGTGAAGAAAGTACACCAGTACCTCTACTTCCTCAGAAGGCTGTGTATTGTGTTGAAACTCCAGAAACTAATCAAAAGAAAAGCCAAGGAGCCGAACTAATACTCTAATTAGTTGTTATTCTTTAGTGAAACACTCACATATGACATGGTGGCGTAATGACATATGCCACTCATGTACTTATTAATGAATTATGTAAACAACAAAGAATGCTTAATCAAATAATGTTTACAATATTACTCAAATATTACTGAAATATTAAACTATACTCCTCCATGCTTAGCTATAAAATCCAAATCAATATAGAATCAAAGCCTCACTGTCAATTTGTGTGAAATTTCTCTGCAGCAATAAAGGAACATATATTGGTTGACAATGACGTAAGCTGTGGTGGAGGAGTTTTACAGTGAAAAAGCCACTGCACAGGGGCAGTTCCACTCTCTTGACCTCAAGAAGCTTGGTGCAATGGTATGAAAAATCATCACGACTGGAGAGTTCCTTGGCTGCAATGGATAGCCATGACACCTTCTGTGCCTTTCTCATGCCCATCGCTCTCCTTGAAGCATTGCACCACTGTCTTCTTGGCCATTGAATCTTGTAGTTGATCTCATCCGCCCAGTCCTCCAAAACTGGCTTCACGTGCTGGGGCAGGCATATTCCTATCCCACCGAGATTGGAGACTTCCAGCTGCCCTCACCTAGATTAGCCTGCCTATCGAGGCAGCGTACTGGGGGGGGGGGGTCGCCACTGTCATATGCAAACAGTTACTTGGAGCCACAGGTGAGAGCTGGGTGGCAGGTGGGGTCCAAAGGTGGATGAGCTGCCCCTGGGCAGAGGGCGACAAGCCCACCACCAGAGGTGCTACCCCTGCCCGGACACCCCTCTCTGCAGCAGTCAGGTAATGTGATGTAAAGGCTATGGAGAGTTCACTTCCGTCATTCATAACATGTGACATGAGTGCACCTATACGGTAAGGTGAGGCATCACAGGCAATCTTCACTGGACGATGTGAATTATAACATATGAGTACAGTATCTGACTTCAACATTTCCTTTGCCTTTTGGAAAGCCATCTCACACTGTTTTTTCCATTGCCACATCCTCCCGATCTCTCGTAATGAGTCCAGGGGTTGGAGCACAAAAGCCAGCTTTGGCAGGAACCTGTTATAGTAATTGACAAATCTGAAAAGGGACTGTAACTGTGACATGTCTTTAGCCTTGAGGCATCCACCACTGCTTGAATTTTCTCAGGACACTTGTGTAATCCTTGTGACTGCAGGAAGTGAAGCTTGGTTTCAACAATTCACACTTCTCTTGTGCTCTGAGCCAATAATCTTCCAATCTTTTTTAACACTCTCTTGAGATTTTGGAGATGTTCCTTGTAATTCTAACTGGTAACAACGATGTCATCCAGGTAACACTGAGTACCTGCGCAGCTTTGCAGCACCTACTCCGTATCCTTCCATCAGAACTGAAGTACAGATGCTACTCCAAAAATAAGCGTGCAATAGTGATAAAGCCCTTTGTAAGTGTGTATAGTGAGAAACACTTTGAACTCTTCCATCTCCATCTGTAGATAGGCCTTAGCTAAGTCCACTTTGCTGAAGTGTTTTCCTCCAGAAAGGTTTGCAAAGGTATTGATCTACTTTCTGTACTGGTTTGATGGTGATCTTTAAATGTTGGTTACTAGGAAAACTGGTGTTGCCAATGGGCTCCACTCAACCTTTAAAAGAATTTGTGGAATCTAGCTCACTGACTAATTTATCGCGGAAGGTAGAAGGAACTAGATGAGCTTTGTAATATGTGAAAAGAAAAAGATTGGTTAAGACAAATGTAGGTCCCTTACAGTCAGAAACAGGTGAATTGATCATGGGGAACAAGGACATGGCAGTCCAATTGAATAACTACTTTGGTTCTGTCTTCACTAAGGAGGATATAAATAATCTTCCGGAAATAGTAGGGGACCGAGTGTCTAGTGAGATGGAGGAACTGAGGGAAATACATGTTAGTAGGGAAGTGGTGTTAGGTAAATTGAAGGGATTAAAGGCAGATAAATCCCCAGGGCCAGCTGGTCTGCATCCCAGAGTGCATAAGGAAGTAGCCCAAGAAGTAATGGATGCATTAGTGATAATTTTTCAAAACTCTTTAGATTCTGGACTAGTTCCTGAGGATTGGAGGGTGGCTAACGTAACCCCGCTTTTTAAAAAAGGAGGGAGAGAGAAACCGGGCAGTTATAGACCAGTTAGCCTGACATCGGTGCTGGGGAAAATGCTAGTCAGTTATCAAAGATGTGATAACAGCACATTTGGAAAGTGGTGAAATCATCGGACAAAGTCAGCATGGATTTGTGAAAGGAAAATCATGTCTGACGAATCTCATAGAATTTTTTGAGGATGTAACTAGTAGAGCGGGTAGGGGAGAACCAGTGGATGTGATATATTTGGATTTTCAAAAGGCTTTTGACAAGGTCCCACACAGGAGATTAGTGTGCAAACTTAAAGCACATGGTATTGGGGGTAAGGTATTGGTGTAGATAGAGAATTGATTGGCAGACAGGAAGCAAAGAGTGGGAATAAACGGGACCTTTTCAGAACGGCAGGCGGTGACTAGTGGGGTACCGCAAGGCTCAGTGCTGGGACCCCAGTTGTTTACAATATATATTAATGACTTAGACGAGGGAATTAAATGCAGCATGTCCAAGTTTGCGGATGACACAAAGCTGAGCAGCAGTGTTAGCTGTGAGGAGGATGCTAAGAGGGTGCAGGGTGACTTGGGTAGGTTAGGTGAGTGGGCAAATTCATGGCAGATGCAATTTAATGTGAATAAATGTGAGGTTATCCACTTTGGTGGCAAGAATAGGAAAACAGATTATTATCTGAATGGTGGCCAATTAGGAAAAGGGGAGGTGCAACGAGACCTGGGTGTCATTGTACACCAGTCATTGAAAGTTGGCATGCAGGTACAGCAGGCGGTGAAAAAGGCGAATGGTATGCTGGCATTCATAGCAAGAGGATTCGAGTACAGGAGCAAGGAAGTTCTACTGCAGTTGTACAAGGCCTTGGTGAGACCACACCTGGAGTATTGTGTGCAGTTTTGGTCCCCTAATCTAAGGAAAGACATTCTTGCCATAGAGGGAGTACAAAGAGGGTTCACCAAGTTGATTCCTGGGATGGCAGGACTTTCATATGATGAAAGACTGGATCGACTAGGCTTATACTTGCTGGAATTTAGAAGATTGAGGGGGCATCTTATTGAAACGTATAAAATTCTAAAGGGATTGGACAGGCTAGATGCAGGAAGATTGTTCCCGATATTGGAGAAGTCCAGAATGAAGGGTCACAGCTTAAAGATAAAGGGGAAGCCTTTTAGGATGGAGATGAGGAAAAACTTCTTCACACAGAGAGTGGTGAATCTGTGGAATTCTCTGCCACAGGAAACAGTTGAGGCCAGTTCATTGGCTATATTTAAGAGGGAGTTAGATATGGCCCTTGTGGCTAAAGGGATCAGGGGGTATGAAGAGAAGGCAGGTACAGGGTTCTGAGTTGGATGATCAGCCATGATCATACTGAATGGTGGTGCAGGCTTGAAGGGCCGAATGGCCTACTCCTGCACCTATTTTCTACATTTCTATGTAACACTTGGGTGTTGCATTTTCATTTACCACTCTCTTAGCCTTGATTTGTTTGAGTTTTCCAATGCCATTCTTGACCAATGTTGTGACATCATCCAGTACCTTTCTCTAATTTGCATTTAGTTGACTCTGTTGTAGGGGGTGTGGCATTGCCAATGGTGTAGGGATCTCCAATGAAGTTATGTCTGTCTCAACCAATCGCATCCCACAATACAGGCCCTCCCATTCTTAACCACATACATGCCTAATGTGGCTTTTTGGTTATTGTATTTCACTGTTATGAATGTCATTCCCACAGGAGTTATCTTTTCACAAGTATAAGTTCCTAGTTGGAAATCTGCAGGCTTCAGTTCAGTTTCTTTGAAATGCCTTTCAAACTCATTTTGTGGAATGACTGAAACAAGGAAGCCAGTTTTCAATTCAATGTAATTCATTTGCCATTCACTTCTGGTGTAAGCCATATTGCTTGTTTCTTGTTAGTTTTCACATTGTGGATCCTAAGGCTACAATGTCTTGTGTTATTCTCATCATTATCAGATTTTTTATCAACATCATGCAGATTAGTGCTCTTTTTGAAACTGCAGCCTGACTTCTTAATCTTCTTCTCTTCCCAGTGCAGTCTATTTATTTTTGTCTGCCCCACATGTCTTTGTATGTGGCTTACTTTGTTGCATAGTTTGCAAGTTTTGCATTTTAAACCTGCATTGGTCTGGTGTATGTGAGCTCCTGTCATAATGTTAACACAACTTGTTTGACCAGGCTGGTTTCTGTTTGGATGTTGCAAGTTTGTTCATGCTTGCTTACATTCCTAGCTGCAGCTCAATTATATCTCTCTCTGCTGTTTCCATTGATACAACTATTTGAATTGCTCTTTTAAACGTAGCTTGGGCTTCAGTTCGGAGCTGTTTCTGAATGCTTTCTTGTAAGATTTCACAAACAAAATCAGTGCACCATTAATGATCTGGAAATTCTCAGACAATCTCATCAATTCAGCCACATTTGCTAAAATGGACTCCCTTTCCTTTTGAATCCATTTATGAACCCAAGGCATTCTGCAATGAACAATAGTTTTGGTTGTAAATGTTTCTGCACTACATTCTCGATATCATCAAAGTTCATTTCGGTTGGTTTAGTTGGAGCAGTTAAACTCCTAAGCAAACTGTATGCTTTTCCAACAACTGCATGCAGGAACACTGGCACTCTCTTTTCATCAGTTATTTCATTTGCATCAAAATACTGCTCAATTATACATCATCTAGTTTTCTGTTGCGAAATCAAACGCTTTAGTCTTTCTGATGTTGCCAGACATTCCTGTTTATTTACTATTATCACCATCACACACTACTCACTATTATTATCACCACCACACAGTACTCACTATTATTAGCACAATCACACAGTACTCAGTATTATTATCACCACCACACAGTCCTCACTATTATTAGCACCATCATACTGTACTCACTATTATTATCACCATCACACTGTACTCACTATTATTATCACCACCACACAGTACTCACTATTTGTAGACCTCTGGCCGTACTCGCTGCTTGTTAATTTTGACCATTTCTTGCTTTTTTAAAAATCTTGAACATCTCTCTCCACTTCTGAAGAAAAATGTGCTTTTTTTTAAAAAAAAAACTTAAGTACAGGTTTCCCCCACCATCCGAAGGTAGAGCGTTCCTATGAAACGGTTCGTAAGCCAGAATTTCGTAAAGCGAAGAAGCAATTACCATTTATTTATATGGGAAAAATTTGTGAGCGTTTGCAGACCCAAAAATAACCTACCAAATCATGCCAAATAACACATAAAACCTAAAATGACAGTAACATATAGTAAAAGCAGGAATGATATGATGAATACACAGCCTATATAAAGTAGAAATACTTTTCCACAATAATTGCCTGCACTGTTCTCCATAGCGAAAATCTCACGCGTGCTCTCAGCAAAAACACGGCGCAAGCGCTCTCCAGTAGCCTTTAAGCTATGAAACTGCCAAATCATACCAAATAACACGTAAAAATACACAGCCTATATAAAGTAGAAATAATGTATGTACAGTGTAGTATCACTTACGGGAACTGAGAAAACACTGAGCACACTGATGATGGTGTGTTAGGCTGAGTCGTCGGAGGTTGGGGTGGTGCAGTGGCCCCCACCCTCTGGACAGCGAACCGATACCGATCAGCGAAGCATGCAGCGGTCCTGCGGTGCCCAGGACGCGCTCCCACATCTTTAAGAAAAAAAGCAGAAATAAACAAGCTAATTAATTAGGTGCCGCCCAGCATGTAAATGTCGGCCCAGATCAGAGATGATTGCCGATTGCGTCGCCACTGATCCTCCAAAACTGGCTTCACGTGCTGGGGCAGGCATATTCCTATCCCACCGAGATTGGAGACTTCCAGCTGCCCTCACCTAGATTAGCCTGCCTATCGAGGCAGCGTACTGGGGGGGGGGGGGTCGCCACTGTCATATGCAAACAGTTACTTGGAGCCACAGGTGAGAGCTGGGTGGCAGGTGGGGTCCAAAGGTGGATGAGCTGCCCCTGGGCAGAGGGCGACAAGCCCACCACCAGAGGTGCTACCCCTGCCCGGACACCCCTCTCTGCAGCAGTCAGGTAATGTGATGTAAAGGCTATGGAGAGTTCACTTCCGTCATTCATAACATGTGACATGAGTGCACCTATACGGTAAGGTGAGGCATCACAGGCAATCTTCACTGGACGATGTGAATTATAACATATGAGTACAGTATCTGACTTCAACATTTCCTTTGCCTTTTGGAAAGCCATCTCACACTGTTTTTTCCATTGCCACATCCTCCCGATCTCTCGTAATGAGTCCAGGGGTTGGAGCACAAAAGCCAGCTTTGGCAGGAACCTGTTATAGTAATTGACAAATCTGAAAAGGGACTGTAACTGTGACATGTCTTTAGCCTTGAGGCATCCACCACTGCTTGAATTTTCTCAGGACACTTGTGTAATCCTTGTGACTGCAGGAAGTGAAGCTTGGTTTCAACAATTCACACTTCTCTTGTGCTCTGAGCCAATAATCTTCCAATCTTTTTTAACACTCTCTTGAGATTTTGGAGATGTTCCTTGTAATTCTAACTGGTAACAACGATGTCATCCAGGTAACACTGAGTACCTGCGCAGCTTTGCAGCACCTACTCCGTATCCTTCCATCAGAACTGAAGTACAGATGCTACTCCAAAAATAAGCGTGCAATAGTGATAAAGCCCTTTGTAAGTGTGTATAGTGAGAAACACTTTGAACTCTTCCATCTCCATCTGTAGATAGGCCTTAGCTAAGTCCACTTTGCTGAAGTGTTTTCCTCCAGAAAGGTTTGCAAAGGTATTGATCTACTTTCTGTACTGGTTTGATGGTGATCTTTAAATGTTGGTTACTAGGAAAACTGGTGTTGCCAATGGGCTCCACTCAACCTTTAAAAGAATTTGTGGAATCTAGCTCACTGACTAATTTATCGCGGAAGGTAGAAGGAACTAGATGAGCTTTGTAATATGTGAAAAGAAAAAGATTGGTTAAGACAAATGTAGGTCCCTTACAGTCAGAAACAGGTGAATTGATCATGGGGAACAAGGACATGGCAGTCCAATTGAATAACTACTTTGGTTCTGTCTTCACTAAGGAGGATATAAATAATCTTCCGGAAATAGTAGGGGACCGAGTGTCTAGTGAGATGGAGGAACTGAGGGAAATACATGTTAGTAGGGAAGTGGTGTTAGGTAAATTGAAGGGATTAAAGGCAGATAAATCCCCAGGGCCAGCTGGTCTGCATCCCAGAGTGCATAAGGAAGTAGCCCAAGAAGTAATGGATGCATTAGTGATAATTTTTCAAAACTCTTTAGATTCTGGACTAGTTCCTGAGGATTGGAGGGTGGCTAACGTAACCCCGCTTTTTAAAAAAGGAGGGAGAGAGAAACCGGGCAGTTATAGACCAGTTAGCCTGACATCGGTGCTGGGGAAAATGCTAGTCAGTTATCAAAGATGTGATAACAGCACATTTGGAAAGTGGTGAAATCATCGGACAAAGTCAGCATGGATTTGTGAAAGGAAAATCATGTCTGACGAATCTCATAGAATTTTTTGAGGATGTAACTAGTAGAGCGGGTAGGGGAGAACCAGTGGATGTGATATATTTGGATTTTCAAAAGGCTTTTGACAAGGTCCCACACAGGAGATTAGTGTGCAAACTTAAAGCACATGGTATTGGGGGTAAGGTATTGGTGTAGATAGAGAATTGATTGGCAGACAGGAAGCAAAGAGTGGGAATAAACGGGACCTTTTCAGAACGGCAGGCGGTGACTAGTGGGGTACCGCAAGGCTCAGTGCTGGGACCCCAGTTGTTTACAATATATATTAATGACTTAGACGAGGGAATTAAATGCAGCATGTCCAAGTTTGCGGATGACACAAAGCTGAGCAGCAGTGTTAGCTGTGAGGAGGATGCTAAGAGGGTGCAGGGTGACTTGGGTAGGTTAGGTGAGTGGGCAAATTCATGGCAGATGCAATTTAATGTGAATAAATGTGAGGTTATCCACTTTGGTGGCAAGAATAGGAAAACAGATTATTATCTGAATGGTGGCCAATTAGGAAAAGGGGAGGTGCAACGAGACCTGGGTGTCATTGTACACCAGTCATTGAAAGTTGGCATGCAGGTACAGCAGGCGGTGAAAAAGGCGAATGGTATGCTGGCATTCATAGCAAGAGGATTCGAGTACAGGAGCAAGGAAGTTCTACTGCAGTTGTACAAGGCCTTGGTGAGACCACACCTGGAGTATTGTGTGCAGTTTTGGTCCCCTAATCTAAGGAAAGACATTCTTGCCATAGAGGGAGTACAAAGAGGGTTCACCAAGTTGATTCCTGGGATGGCAGGACTTTCATATGATGAAAGACTGGATCGACTAGGCTTATACTTGCTGGAATTTAGAAGATTGAGGGGGCATCTTATTGAAACGTATAAAATTCTAAAGGGATTGGACAGGCTAGATGCAGGAAGATTGTTCCCGATATTGGAGAAGTCCAGAATGAAGGGTCACAGCTTAAAGATAAAGGGGAAGCCTTTTAGGATGGAGATGAGGAAAAACTTCTTCACACAGAGAGTGGTGAATCTGTGGAATTCTCTGCCACAGGAAACAGTTGAGGCCAGTTCATTGGCTATATTTAAGAGGGAGTTAGATATGGCCCTTGTGGCTAAAGGGATCAGGGGGTATGAAGAGAAGGCAGGTACAGGGTTCTGAGTTGGATGATCAGCCATGATCATACTGAATGGTGGTGCAGGCTTGAAGGGCCGAATGGCCTACTCCTGCACCTATTTTCTACATTTCTATGTAACACTTGGGTGTTGCATTTTCATTTACCACTCTCTTAGCCTTGATTTGTTTGAGTTTTCCAATGCCATTCTTGACCAATGTTGTGACATCATCCAGTACCTTTCTCTAATTTGCATTTAGTTGACTCTGTTGTAGGGGGTGTGGCATTGCCAATGGTGTAGGGATCTCCAATGAAGTTATGTCTGTCTCAACCAATCGCATCCCACAATACAGGCCCTCCCATTCTTAACCACATACATGCCTAATGTGGCTTTTTGGTTATTGTATTTCACTGTTATGAATGTCATTCCCACAGGAGTTATCTTTTCACAAGTATAAGTTCCTAGTTGGAAATCTGCAGGCTTCAGTTCAGTTTCTTTGAAATGCCTTTCAAACTCATTTTGTGGAATGACTGAAACAAGGAAGCCAGTTTTCAATTCAATGTAATTCATTTGCCATTCACTTCTGGTGTAAGCCATATTGCTTGTTTCTTGTTAGTTTTCACATTGTGGATCCTAAGGCTACAATGTCTTGTGTTATTCTCATCATTATCAGATTTTTTATCAACATCATGCAGATTAGTGCTCTTTTTGAAACTGCAGCCTGACTTCTTAATCTTCTTCTCTTCCCAGTGCAGTCTATTTATTTTTGTCTGCCCCACATGTCTTTGTATGTGGCTTACTTTGTTGCATAGTTTGCAAGTTTTGCATTTTAAACCTGCATTGGTCTGGTGTATGTGAGCTCCTGTCATAATGTTAACACAACTTGTTTGACCAGGCTGGTTTCTGTTTGGATGTTGCAAGTTTGTTCATGCTTGCTTACATTCCTAGCTGCAGCTCAATTATATCTCTCTCTGCTGTTTCCATTGATACAACTATTTGAATTGCTCTTTTAAACGTAGCTTGGGCTTCAGTTCGGAGCTGTTTCTGAATGCTTTCTTGTAAGATTTCACAAACAAAATCAGTGCACCATTAATGATCTGGAAATTCTCAGACAATCTCATCAATTCAGCCACATTTGCTAAAATGGACTCCCTTTCCTTTTGAATCCATTTATGAACCCAAGGCATTCTGCAATGAACAATAGTTTTGGTTGTAAATGTTTCTGCACTACATTCTCGATATCATCAAAGTTCATTTCGGTTGGTTTAGTTGGAGCAGTTAAACTCCTAAGCAAACTGTATGCTTTTCCAACAACTGCATGCAGGAACACTGGCACTCTCTTTTCATCAGTTATTTCATTTGCATCAAAATACTGCTCAATTATACATCATCTAGTTTTCTGTTGCGAAATCAAACGCTTTAGTCTTTCTGATGTTGCCAGACATTCCTGTTTATTTACTATTATCACCATCACACACTACTCACTATTATTATCACCACCACACAGTACTCACTATTATTAGCACAATCACACAGTACTCAGTATTATTATCACCACCACACAGTCCTCACTATTATTAGCACCATCACACTGTACTCACTATTATTATCACCATCACACTGTACTCACTATTATTATCACCACCACACAGTACTCACTATTTGTAGACCTCTGGCCGTACTCGCTGCTTGTTAATTTTGACCATTTCTTGCTTTTTTAAAAATCTTGAACATCTCTCTCCACTTCTGAAGAAAAATGTGCTTTTTTTTAAAAAAAAAACTTAAGTACAGGTTTCCCCCACCATCCGAAGGTAGAGCGTTCCTATGAAACGGTTCGTAAGCCAGAATTTCGTAAAGCGAAGAAGCAATTACCATTTATTTATATGGGAAAAATTTGTGAGCGTTTGCAGACCCAAAAATAACCTACCAAATCATGCCAAATAACACATAAAACCTAAAATGACAGTAACATATAGTAAAAGCAGGAATGATATGATGAATACACAGCCTATATAAAGTAGAAATACTTTTCCACAATAATTGCCTGCACTGTTCTCCATAGCGAAAATCTCACGCGTGCTCTCAGCAAAAACACGGCGCAAGCGCTCTCCAGTAGCCTTTAAGCTATGAAACTGCCAAATCATACCAAATAACACGTAAAAATACACAGCCGATATAAAGTAGAAATAATGTATGTACAGTGTAGTATCACTTACGGGAACTGAGAAAACACTGAGCACACTGATGATGGTGTGTTAGGCTGAGTCGTCGGAGGTTGGGGTGGTGCAGTGGCCCCCACCCTCTGGACAGCGAACCGATACCGATCAGCGAAGCATGCAGCGGTCCTGCGGTGCCCAGGACGCGCTCCCACATCTTTAAGAAAAAAGCCGAAATAAACAAGCTAATTAATTAGGTGCTGCCCGGCATGTAAATGTCGGCCCAGATCAGTGGCGACGCAATCGGCAATCATCTCTGATCTGGGCCGACATTTACATGCTGGGCGGCACCTAATTAATTAGCTTGTTTATTTCTGCTTTTTTTCTTAAAGATGTGCTGAGTGCCTCCCGGCTACCGCTGCATTCTCTGCGGATCTGTATCTGTCTGTGGCCCGGGGTTTGGGGTGGTGGGACTCTGGGGTGTCATCTCGTCATCTGTTTCCATGAGGGTAGGCAGGTCATCTTCTTCTGTGTCTGCCGGCCTCGATGTCAAAGGTCGAGGTTGGTGGTCTGCTGTGGCTGATGTGGAAGGTTTGCTTGACTGCTTAGCTTCGCGCATTTTTAGATCATACAGTTCTTTGTAAGCACACAAACCATCCTGCAAATATGCCCTAAACTGACATACCCTTTCAAAATTAAAGTCGTACTTTATTATTGCAGTGATAATCTCGCGTAGTTGCCTCACGTTCAGTTCCTGGACGACTTCCGTTTCGCTATTGCATTCGGTTTCGATTGTTATCCTTTCCTCTTCCAATTGCATCAGCTCTTCATCTATCAGTTCTTGGTCATGGGATGCCAAAACCTCTTCAACATCATCTTCATCAACTTCCACAAGCCAAACTCACTTTGTCCTTACTTCATTCACCACGATTGAAACACTTAATTATGTCGAGTTTTATGCTAAGTGTAACACCTTACGAGCTCTTTCAGGCTTTTCCAATACCTTAGAACTCATCTTGCAAACAGCTGCTCACAGGCCTGTGTTTAAGCAATGCTGGCAAGAATGCCGTTCTGAATCAGGGGGAGAGCGGCTGCTCGGGGCGTGCACTGCCTTTTTTTTCGCACGCTGCTTTTTTTTCGTAACAGTGAAAACACCTTCTGTTAGCAAAAACAGGGAACTAATGTAGGTCTTTCGCAACAGTGAGGTTTCATAAAGCGAGCGTTCGAAAAGCGGGGGACTCCTGTATCTCTCTCCCCTTCTGAAGAAAAACGGGTAGGTAGCCATCTCAGGTACATTTTAAAACATCCTCATTGCCACTGTAATCTTTTGTAACTGCTGAAACTAATGGAAAGAAAAACACAGGAGCTGGGATAATGGCCTACTTAGCTTTTTCTTTAGTGAGGCACTCACATATGATAGGGTGGCATAACAACATACGCCATTTACACACTTCTTGAGTATAACCCATAATGAATTATATAAACAATAAAGAATGCCTCATCAAACAATATTTACAATATTACTAAAATATTTAATACATTACACTAAGGAAATTTAGAATTTTCCCAATGACTCAGACCAATTTTTACGGATGTACCACAAACCACCCTGCATCACAGCTTGCTCTGCCCAAAAACTTAAGAAACTGCAGGGAGCTGTGCATGTCCACCCCTCTTCTGGCTGTGTTTACCCTTCCCAGTGCCTTTGGAAATCAGGCAACCCCTCCCATCCAGGTCATTCTCTCCTCACCCTTCTTCCACTGGCCAGAAGATACGAAAGCTTGTAAGCACATACTGTACTACCAAGCACAAGGTTCTGCTTCTATCCTGCTGTTATGAATAGACCTCTCATACATCAAATAAGGATGCAGTTTTGATCCCATATTCTACCTTGTGGTGACCCTTGCATTTTATTTATTTCCCTGCACTTTATTTTCTCTGTAGCTACAACCCAATCTTTGCTAATTTTGTTTTCTTTTTACTACTTCAGTGTAATTAAGTATGGCATGATCTCTGTCTGGGAGGCACTCAAACTAAAGCTTTCTGCTGTATCTCAGTAAATATGACAATAATAAACCAATATTAATACCTTTAGCTGGTAGACACAGCAGCAATGCTATATGAATGTTTAAGCTTGTGAATGGACTGTTGATGTAGTGGATAACAGGGATGAGTGTTTCTCTTCACTGTCTGGCAGTAATCTGATGGAGGGGATCAGGGCCTGTGTAGAGTGCTAAAGCAGGAATGACTGTAATTGCAGTATTATCGACTTTGTGAGATTAGCACTAGGGCAATGAAGATGAAAACCAACCTCATGCTCGAATACCAATTGGATTTGATTCGTTCTCCATAAATTAGCTCCTAGGCATGAGATAAGCAACCCAGAACCTCAAATAACTGTCCAGGATGAGAAATGCATCTCTCCATATTTATAGCACACAAATAACTGTGTATGTATGTAAGATGTGTTATATGACTCTCACTGACACTTTTATGAAATGCACAGACATATTCATACATAAATGCATTCAGTATACAGTTGGTTAGTGGTTCATTTATCTTGAGAACTTTCTCACAGGAACACAGTAAGCTTCAATACAACAGTCAGACAGAGCAATCAGATCTGACACTTCATCCACCATCATCAGCAATACAAAATGACAGACGTTTTAAAAAATGCAGATGCTGGAAATTTGGAATAAAAACTGAAAATGCTGGAAACACTCAAAGTTAGGCAGCATATGAACCAGAACTAGTGTATCAGGTTGAAAGCCCTTCACTTACTCTGATGATGGGTCCTCAACGTGAAACATTAATAATATTTCTCTTCCCACTGATTCTTCCTGACCTGTTTCCAATATGTTCAGCTTGCATTTACATAGCGTGTTTCACATCATCTGAGCAACACACTAAAAGCTGGAGGAACTCAGAGGGTCAGACACCATCTATGGAGACAAATTGACAGTAACATTTCAGGTTGAGATCTTTCAACCGGACTGGCTCTGAGTTTGTCCAGCTTTTTGTACGTGGTTCCAAGTTCCAGTAAATGCAGTCTCTTGTGTCTCCTTACAACTTCTGATGCAATGTGGTAAATATGAGTGTGATAATAACGAGATAAACTACTTCAAATTATTGACAGAGGAAAAAGTATCAGTTAAAATGCTGTAAGTATTCCCCTGCTTTGATATAGTCTCCTGGGATTTCTTTTGAATGCTTATGAGACCAGTTGGGTTCTTGGTTTAACACTGCATTGTAAGATGACACTTCTGACAGTGCGGTAAATGCTCCACTCTGATGTTTGGAGAAATACAGTACTTGCAATATTCTTACTCTGAGGGCACTGACGGACAGGTCCTCCACCACTGGTTCCTCCGTGGGGAGCAACAGGGATTGGTAACCATGAAGCACTTCAAAGGGTGACAGAGGAGGTATGTAGATTGTGGGACATCTTGACCCAGAGCAGATACTTCTTCCTGTGGAAAGGTTAGAGACAGTGAAGCATTGCAGAAACTACTGCACCTGCTGATTGCCTCTTTCTGACTATTCATTGGTCTGTGGATGATAGCCAGAGGACAAACTCAGTGAATGGTGGAGAACAGAGCAGAAGGCTCTCCAGAAGCGGGAGATGAATTGTGGGCACCTGTCCGACACAATGTCCTTGAGTATGCTGTGGAGGCGAACTACACGTTGGAGAATCAGGTCTGCCGTCTCGGTGGTTGTTGGAAGCTTGGGGAAAGCAGTAATGTAGGTCAGCTTGGAGAACCAGTCCACCACACTCTGAATCAGCATGGCCCAATTGGTAGGCAGCAAACCCATGATAAAATCCATGACCACGTGGGAACACAGGCATCAAGAGACTGACCAGGGCCACAGGAGGAATTGGAATGAGCACATTCAAGGCAGGCTGTGATGAATTGATGTACATCTGTGATTATAGTAGGTCACCAGAACCAGGGTCACAAAAAATCCAGACTCCATAGTGCATCTGGATGGCCGGAGTGGGCCCACTCAAGTGCCTCACAGTGCATGGCCACCGGCTCATACCCATGGTTGTCAGGTGTGTCAGCTGGAGCAGGCTCGTGCTGTAGGACCTGGCAGATCTGGTTCTCGACATCCCAGATGATCAGGGTGAGAATCTAGGAGGATGTAATTATAGAAACATAGAAACATAGAAAATAGGTGCAGGAGTAGGCCAATCGGCCCTTCAAGCCTGCACCGCCATTCAGTATGATCATGGCTGATCATCCAACTCGGAACCCTGTACCAGCCTTCCCTCCAAACCCCCTGATCCCTTTAGCCACAAGGACCATATCTAACTCCCTCTTAAATATAGCCAATGAACTGGCCTCAACTGTTTCCTGTGGCAGAGAATTCCACAGATTCACCACTCTCTGTGTGAAGAAGTTTTTCCTAATCACGGTTGAGGTATAGGCTGAGGGTTGATAGCCATTTCAGCTGGGTCAAACCATTGTGACAGGGCATCTGCCTTGGTGTTCTTGGAGCTCGGGCCGTAGGAGATGGTGAAGTTGAAATGCTTGAAGAAGAGGGCCCAGCCAGCCTGAGGTGGGTTGACTTGGCAGGTCTGTGTAATGGATGAGAGGTTCTGGTTGTCAGTCCAGATCAGGAAGGGGTCAGTGTTTCACATCAGCCAGTGTCTCCATTCCTCCAAGGCTATTGGATGGTGAGTAGCTCCAGGCCCCTACTCCATAATGGAACAGTATAGAATTGAATTTGTACAAGACAGTGGCAGATGGATTTGTCTTCCCATCTAGTCCTCACTGGGAGAGGATAGCCGCGGCACCCACTTCTGATGCGTCCACCTCAACCACAAGATGTCTGGAGGGGTTCAGATGGCAGTGAGTGGGAGCAGTGGTAAAGTTCCTCTTGAGCTCCGCAAAAGAGTGGTACGTGGCTGCAGCCCAGGTTATCCATGAGGTAAGTGACTTGATCAGGGAGGTGAGAAGAGCAGCGATTTAGCTGTAGTTTCTGATTAAGACCATAAGACCATAAGACAAAGGAGCAGAAGTCAGCCACTCGGCCCATCGAGTCTGCTCCACCATTTTATCATGAGCTGATCCATTCTCCCATTTAGTCCCACTCCCCTGCCTTCTCACCATAACCTTTGATGCCCTGGCTACTCAGATATCTATCAATCTCTGCCTTAAATACACCCAATGACTTAGCCTCCACTGCTGCCCGTGGCAACAAATTCCATAGATTCACCACCCTCTGACTAAAATTCACCACCCTCTGACTAAAACAGCAGCAGAAGTTGTAGAAGCTCAAGAAGTGTTGTAGATGTTTGAGGGATGACAGTCAACAATGCCACGTATGTTCTCTGGGTCCATGGCCATGCCTTGGGGCGAAAGGATGTACCCCAGGAAGGAAATTACTGAGGTGTGGAACTGACATTTTTCTAACATGCAATACAATTGGTTTGAGGAGACAGTGAAGGACTGATTGGATGTGACAGATGTGATCTTGTGGGTCCTTGGAGAAGATGAGGATGTTGTTGAGGTAGATAAACGCATACCTGTGATTAAACCCATTGATGAAGGCTTGAAAATGGCTGGACTGTTGGAAAGTCCAAAATACATCGCATGTTTTCATAGAGGCCAGCGGGTGTGATGAACACCGTCTTCCACTCATCTCTCTGGCAGATGTGAATCAGGTTCCACATGCTCTGTAGATCCACTTTGGTGAATACCTGAGCCTTGCGGAGTGCTTTGAATACACTATCCTCTATCCATCAAGGTCATTTCTTAATCGTGATTTTGTTGAGTCCACGGTAGTCAATGTAGCGATGAAGACACTCATCTTTCTTCTTGACAAAGGAGAATCCTGCACCGACTGGGGACTGGGATGGTTGAATGAAGCCATGCTGTAAGACTTCAGCAATGTAGTTATTCATGGCTTGGGTCTCAAGAGAGGAGAAGGACAACAGCCAACCTCAAGGAGAGGTGATGCCCTGGAGGAGGTCGATTATGCAGTGGTGTGGTCTGTGAGGCAGCGGAGTGCTGGATTCCCCTTTATGAAGGCAGTGGCTAAGTTGTGGTATTCCAGTAGGAGTTTGGTGAGGTAGAAAGCGTCCAGTCTCCATAGATTTACAGGAAAAGTCAACTGAGGTGACAGGCAGATGGTCCAGCAGGTGGGTCCTGTACTCAACAGTGAACTGGACGACCAGGTGAAGTGAGGCTCAGGAGTAGAGAGCCAAGATGAGAGAAATGCTGGGTGAGTCGAAGAGGAGGAATTGGGTGGACTCGTGGTGCTTTCTGGTGCTCGTGTACAGGCCAGGTGCCCACTCTGACCATCCCAGACCCCAAAGGTATCTGTCAGTGGTCATCATGCAAAAGGAGTGAGAGGTAGGCTCAGTGGAGAGTCTAAGCTGCACACACACACAGAATTCAGTCCAGAAAGTTACCTGCAGTGCCAAAATCCTCCAGAACCTCCTGTGTGTGTAGGGCTGTCAGGGTGTGGAGGAGTACAGAGAGGGAGTTCGGCCATGAGGCTGAGAGGCTATGCTGGTAATAGGCCAGCTGCACTCCGCTGTGACGGTCCTGATTCCATGGTGTAATCCATCACCGAGCACAATCCTTGATGCAGGCGAAGTATCTGTTCTGATGCCCCCCTCCCACTTCCACTTCAGATGGTCAAAAACCTGGCACACCTCAGTGGTAAACGCCTCATATTTATTGCAAATAGTGGCTTCATTGTCCCAGTTCGCAGTGGTCCAGGTCAGAGCTGTCCCTCCTCACCATCAGTCAAGAGAAAGATGTCTAAGGCAATCTTGGCTCAGTCCATAGAATACAGAGCTGGCTGGAGCTCAAAGTGTAAGACACACTGGGACAGAAAGTTGTAGCACTGGGTTGGGAATCCGTTGAAGTTTTTGGTTTTCAGAATTAGGAGCTCAAGAGGAGGACTTGGACTGTTGTGGGGTTGCTGTATCGAGACGGAGAGTTGGAAGAGAATGGCGGGCAGATGGTCAGTGGTTTCCTGCTGCTTCTGGATCTTGTGGTCATGTCAACGGACAACTTCCTTGAGGCGAGCAAACTCTAATGGGTCAATCAATCGTTCACACATCCTGTCAGGAAATATAGAGGAGGCTTGACCCACACACAGAGTAGCGGAGAATATTGAGCAGTGAGCAGTCACTTTAATAATAAGCTGCAAAATAACAAGCCACAAGGGGCTACAAAACAAGAGAGAACAGATACTGAACATAACAAGGTAACTGAAGGCAAGAGCAACTGGTTGAGGCTGGCTGGTTTGTCTGAGTGAACAAGGATTGAGGATGAGAACTGGGGCTGCAGGTGATAAAGTTGGTAATGAGTAGCAGGTGACTCCTGTTACTAGGAGAAGCCTTCATGTGCAGGCCTGGCAGGTCCAGATTGTGGGCCTGAGAAAGAATTGGGCTTGCAGACATCCCACCCTGCAAAACCTCATTTCAGGGAGGTAGCACCCCCATCCCCCACAACCCCATACCCCATATACCCCCCACCGGTCGACCTCCAAGGGTGTATGTAATACTTTGTTTGGTGATTTTGTCTAATCTGTAAACCAAGTTTGGGTACATGCAGAAAATGTGACATTAAAATATGTACTTATATTATATTATCATGTTTATTCTATTACAACTTTAAGCAATCTACAGGGAGTTTGGCCTCATCATGTAGGACATCAATAGAGTAGCTCCTTAGCAGCTAGCCAGCTAGTTTAAATAATGTTAGCTATGCTAATGAATGAATGACACCTGTTAAACTCACCTCAACATGTCTTTTACATTTTAACCCACCATGGGCAATAGAAAAGTCACTGTTGCAAACAGTGCAGTGGGCAACACTGTCATTATTCTTGAGGTTGACTGTAAAGCCTGCCCACAGAGAAAACTGGTAGGTCTACTTAGCACAAAGAGAGATCAATCAGGATGCTCGCTCTCGTTCTCAAAAAAAAATCGATTTTTGGGATATTGTATATAATTTCCAGGCGTCAGGGAGCCGCTATCAATATGTGGGAGACTCCCGGATCTTCCGGGAGAGGTGGGATATCTGGGCTTGAGAATTCCAGAAATCAGGAACATGGTTCAATATACAGCTGAACTGGGACCTAGAGTGCTTTTATATTTCCTGCTCCCTTTAAGCTTACCAGATTTATTTGAAAATTTATTACTCAGCTGTGTAACATGCAATGGAAGAGAAATAAATAATGTTTGAGTAATAATGGAACAACTTCCCACAGTTTAGAAAACCTGCTGGCCCTGTACTAGCAAGGACTCTCGATTATTAGAGTTTGGCAAACATAGATAAGGGAAAAGGGTAGGCAATTTATAGAAGGATCAAGCTGAGGTAAGCAGCAGGGAAGCCTATCTCAGTGTGAAGCAGTATCTTTGGGAATGGAAGAATAAAAGAAAAACAATGAAACTAAATAGCAAGCACAAAGGTCTGTGTGTTTGTGAAGTGCAAATAGGCATTGGCAATGTAAATTATTGTTGGTTGCCATTGCTAAATAGCTGCAAAACCCTGGGCTGTAGTCACCTCTCATTTTTGGTCTAGCTGATTTCAATGGAGCACGTTAAACAGCATTTATGCTAGTTTTCTTGTCTCATGTATTAGTGATGGTTTGGAAGGTAAACTGAAATGTGATTTTGGAACATGTCCCTTGGCTGATGCATGTTCTCAAAATCTTTTCTTTAACTTCAATGGAGACTGTTTCCAGCCAGGTTCTCTCAGACTATGATATTGAAGCACAGACATGTTAGAGCAGCAGTTCACTCCACAAGAGACTGCCTACAAACCTGTTTCTAGTAACCATCTGCTTGTTATTAGCTTCACTGACCGCTGGCAGTGGGGGTTTTCCTGTCTTTGCCAAAGCCACGGGTTCAATTCCACAGCACCTGTTCTATTTGTAATTTTTTAATTCCAACAAACATCACTCCTGTAACTTCTAACTAATGATTCCAAATCCCATTCTCATCGGAAATCTAGGAAAGTGTTGAGATGTACACTGCAGCTAGAATAACAACATTCAAAAAGGAAATGGATGTATGCTTGGAAAAGCAAAAATATTGCAGGGATGTGGGGAAAGAACAGAGCAGTGGGCTGAATTAAACCATTTTTATTCAGAAACCTAGTGTAAACATGATGGGTTCATCCTCTTATAAAGACAGCTAGTATACATCTGCTTCAAACACAGGGACTCACCAGAAGGAAGAAAGGGCTAGCGAATTGTGATGTGAAACTTTGGCATGATGATGTCTGGCTCTTTATTAGATGTAAGAGATCCCATGTTACTATTTGGAAGAGAAGAGGAGTTATTCCTGGTGTCCTAGCCAATCATTATCTCCTTATCTGCCAGTGCAAAATGCGATTTTTTAATTATATTTGAGCCATTGTGGGAGATCATTTTCCAAATTTGCCACTGTTCTTCCTAAACAGCAATCACATTCCTGAAATACTTCACAAACAAGAAAAAATCTGTCGATGCTGCAGATCCAACACATACAAAATGATGGAGGAACTCAGCAGGCCAGGCAGCAACTATGGAAAAGGCTACAGTCAACATTTTGGGCCAAGACCCTTCAGCAGGAATGGAATACTGAAATACTTCATTGGGTGTAAAATGCTTGGGAATATCATCAAAGGCACATAAAAGTTACTTAGTAAATCCAAGTCCTTCATTTCTACTGCCCTGATCTCTGATCAGGTTCCAGAAGCAGATCCAAATAAGATTTGTTGTCTAGAGCCACAAGGTAGAGGAACTTCACAACAGCAGCCTCTTGTAAATGGCAGAACATCCTAAAATAGTTTATCAAGAGGCTCCTGACGAAGGGTCTCAGCCTGAAACGTCGACTGCACCTCTTCCTAGAGATGCTGCCTGGCCTGCTGCGTTCACCAGCAACTTTGATGTGTGTTGCTTTTATCAAGAGGCTTGTAGGAGGTGAAGTGGTGATCAAGTGGCACTTGATAGTTGGTACAGACACAATGGGCCAAAGGGCATGTTTCTGCACTGTATGACTCTATGGCTCATCTAACAGGGAATGATGAAAATGACCATATTATTCGGAGATCCGTCAACGTATATATTAAAGTTATTGGTACACTTGTGCCGAGCTTAGTATGCAAGTTACATTCTCAGGAGCCAAGAAAAAATGGAATCAGCACGAGAAGGCGTCATTACTGTACGACATATTAAAGGATGCTTCACTGAAGCTGCTATTGTGCGGATGTTGTTAGTCCGCAGCCAAAGCCCGCAATCAGTGAGTCAGTCAGGCTGAGGCTGTGAGCCCCCTACTGAGACGTGGAGATTGCTGCCTGCAGTCTCCACATCCTCAGGAGTCACAGAAAGCCTCTAGAGTGCGTCTAGGTGTAATTCATTGCTGGATCTGTGCTAAATCAATGGCACAGCCACACTGTCGGTGAAGCATCCCATGCTATAATGACCCCTTTTAGTGTCGATCCCATTTTCACTTGGCTCCTGGAAATGGACGTAACTTGCATACTAAGCAAGGAACAGTGCACCAATGACTTTAATGTATACCCTTTTGTTTTTGACCTCCTGCAAAGGGATACAGGTCCTTGCTAATTACTGTATCTGAGCCCTTCACAGTTTTATAATAAGTCTCTTCTCAGTTCCTTTGTTCAATGAAACAACATGTATTTATCCATTATTTATTCACAGGTACAATTATCCTGTCCAGTGTGATGACCAGAACTATACACAGCATTTGAACTGTGGATTAATGTTATATTCTGCTGGCACTTACATTCTAGCTGTTGGCTAATAATGGGAAGCATTCTAGTTAGCTGTAAGCATTGAGCTGGTCTGCTGCCTTCAAGGACAGAGTCTCATCATCTCTTTATTGATATTATTCAATACCCTCCCATTTATTGTATATGCACTTGCTGTGAGTACTTTCTTATACGCATTCCCACATATTTCTCTGATTTAAATCCCATTTTACACTTTTCTCCCTATTGACTTTCCAGCATTCTACAACTTTCCTCCTCTCTGTCAAACACACAGCCAGTTTTTGCATCATTTGCAATCTTACCTATTGTGGCTACTATATTTAGGTCTAAATTGTTGATATATGTTACAGAAATAAGAGACCAAATGCCCAGCCAAGTGGAACTCATTGATAATAGTCTTCCAGTCAACACAGTACTGTCAAAGATTATTCTTTGTTTCCTGCTACCCAGCTAATTTTGGATCCAATTTGCTGCTTTCCTCTGCCAAGAGCTTTACTAACAATCTATTAGATCACATCAAAGATTCTGACCTCATCAACCTCCTTGCTCCCTTCTCAAAAATTCAGTCAAGTTAGTTAGAGACAATTTGTGCCAACTGTCACGTTTTCCCTTTGAATGAACTCAACTAATTTCCAAAGTTATCAGCAATTAGTTCATTTATCCCTGCCTCCAATTTTAAACAACAGTATAATGTTAGCAATTCTCCAATCCTCTGGCACCATAGCTACAGTTAGTGAACACTGAAAAATTATAGTGAGAGAATTTACTATTTCATCCATCGTTTCTTTCAACAACCTGGGATATACTTCATCAGGGTCTGATGATCTATCCATTTTCAAAGATGTAAAAACCTATAAATACTCTTTTGCAGTGTTTTTTTTGCATCCAATATACTGCAATCATCAGCCTGAACATCAGCATCAATGTACCTCCCTCTTCTGTGAAGGCAGTTTCAGAATATTCATTAACATTTCCAATCTTTTATCTTTTAGTCCCTTGATCAGCTCTAATTTTTCCATAAGTTATCTATTGCACCTTATATGCTTACAAAATGTATTTTGATTTTTATTTATTTAATTTGCATTTCCACACTTTCCCAATTTCCCTGTTAACTTCACTTCTATGTATTCCACATGCTCCTGGGTTCCACATCAAAATACCAGGGGACTCAAATCTGTGCGGATGGGGGAGGGTGAGGTGATCGGGGTTCTCTCTGGAACCCTGGTTAACTGCACACATTACAGTGTCTTAACCATCCATAAATTCAGGGTCCAATAGATGTTCGCTGCCAGAAACTTGCTGGCGAGGACCTGTGTTCATATTGGTTTATTGCCGTATGTACTGAGATGCCGTGACGAACTTTTGTTCATGTGCCATCCACGTAGACCATGTCACACATAAGTACATCGAGGTAGGAACAGAATGCAAAATGAACTATTGCAGTGACAGAGAAAATGTAGTGCAGGTAAACAATGTAAGGTGGCAGGGTCACGACTAGGGAGGTTGGGGGATCAAGAATTTGGCTTTAGAGCTGGTGAGGAGACTTTAAACTAGGTTGGCAGAGGAATGGAAACCGGAGTGATGAGGCTGACGATGGCGCGGCTGGTAGAGAAGTCGATGCAGTGTGTATTAAGACTGTGGATGGATGAGCAGATGACAAGGAGATTTCGAGTCATTGGGATGACGTGGTGAACATGGGGCAAAATCGAAAAGGGTGATGAATACTGGACTGAAAGTGTTATGTTTGAATGCATGCAGTTTACAAAGTAAGGTAGATAATCTAGTAGTGCAGTTAGAGATTGGTAAGTACAACGTTGTGGGCATCACTGAGATGTGGCTGAAAGAAGATATATTAGGGAGTTTAATATCTAAGGATACACATTGCATTGAAAGGACCGGCAGGTAGGCAGAGGAGATGTGATGGCTCTGTTGGTAAAAAAAAATTAAATCAAATCCTTAGAAAGAGATAACATAGGATCAGAAGTTGTAGCATCCTTGTGATTAGAATTAAGAAACAACAAGGGTGAAAAGACCCTGAAGGAAGTTACATACAGTACTGTGCAAAAGT
Source organism: Mobula birostris (assembly GCF_030028105.1). Lineage (NCBI taxonomy): Eukaryota > Metazoa > Chordata > Chondrichthyes > Myliobatiformes > Myliobatidae > Mobula > Mobula birostris. Next base: position 91,547,395 of record NC_092370.1, on the reverse strand, counting down.
CTGAGGCACATATATATATAGTGAGGTTGCCTAAGACTTTTGCACAGTACTGCACAATGTGGAGCAGTGAATGAGTTTGTAAATCTGGCGGGAGCGAAGGATATTGGAAAAGTGAGGGTTGAGTGCCATAGGAGGGGTGTGGAACAGGTGACAAGGAAGGAATGCCAGAGGTGGGTGTTGCAAGGGTGCAGTCACACCCAGCCCTGAGGTACCAGACAAAATCATTTGATTCTTGACAATTGCTTTATTGATCATTACATAATGTCTCTCTGGTACTTCCTGCTCCCTCCACACTCCCTTCCGCATTTCCCAACCATGTTTCCCCTCCCACTATCTCTTTCCCACTCTCAGTCCACAAAAGAGACTCGTATCAGAATCAGATTTATCATCACTCGCATATGTCATGAAGTTTGGTTTTTGTTTGTAACAGCAGTAAAGTGCAAAAGTCTTAGGCACCGTAGCTATATAGATCACATCAGAGAGAGGGTAACAAGAGGGCATACAGAAGTGAGCTATGCCAACTAGTGGAGTGGTGTCGCAGCAACAACCTGGCACTCAATGTCAGTAAGACAAAAGAGCTGATTGTGGACTTAAGGAAAGGTAAGATGAAGGAACACATACCAATCTTCATAGAAGGATCAGAAGTGGAGAGAGTGAGCAGTTTCAAGTTCCTGGGTGTCAAGATCTCTGAAGATCTAACCTGGTCCCAACATATTGATGCAGTTATAAAGAAAGCAAGACAGCGACTATACTTCATTAGGAGTTTGAAGAGATTTGGTATGTCAACAAATATACACAAAAACTTCTATAGATATACCATGAAGAGCATTCTGACAGGCTGCATCACTGTCTGGTATGGGGGTGGGGGTGGGGGTTACTGCACAGGACTGAAAGAAGCTGCAGAGGGTTGTAAATTTAGTCGGCTCCATCTTGAGCACTAGCCTACAAAGTACCCAGGACATCTTCAAGGCGCGATGTCTCAGAAAGGCAGCGTCCATTATTAAGTACCTCCACACCCAGGGCATGCCCTTTTCTCACTGTTACCATCAAGTGGGAGTACAGAAGCCTGAAGGTACACACTCAGTGATTCAGGAACAGCTTCTTCCCCTCTGCCATCCGATTCCTAAATAGACATTGAATCGTTGGACACTACCTCACTTTTATATTATTTCTGCTTTTTGCACGATTTTTAATCTATTCAATATGCATATACTATAATTGATTTACTTATTATTACTATTTTTTTTCTATATTATGTATTGCATTGAACTGCTGCTGCTAAGTTAACAAATTTCACGACTCACGCTGGTGATAATAAACCTGATTCTGATTCTGATTCATAATATAGCAAAAATTAGTGGGATGTTAGAAGATTGGTAAGCTTTTTAAAACTAACAGAAGGCAACTCAAATACCATAAGGAGAGAAAACATGAAATATGTAGGTAAGCTAGCCAAAGATATCAAAGAAGATATCAAAATTTTTTCAGATATATAAAAAGTAAACAAGAGGTGAGAATGGATATTGGATCACTGGAAAATGACACTGGAGGGGTTGTAATGGGAGAGGAACAAATGGCAGATGAACCTAATAAGTACTTTGCTTCAGTCTTCACTGTGGAAGACATCAGCAGTATGCCAGAAATTCTAGAGTGTCAGGGGGCAGAAGTGAGTGTAGTTGCTAATACTAAGGTGAAGGCACTTCCGAGGCTGAAAGTTCTGAAGTTAGGTAAGTCACCTGGACAAGACAGACTACACCCTAGGGTTCTGAAAGAGGTAGCTGAAGAGATTGTGGAGGCATTATTAATGATCTTTCAAGAATCAATAGGTTTTGGCATGGTTCAGGAGAATTGGAAAATTAAAAATGTCACTCCACTCTGAGAAAGGAAGGAGGCAGAAGAAAGGAAATTATATGCCAGTTAGCCTGGCATCAAGAGTAGGTAAGATGTTGGAATCCATTATTAAGGATTAAGTTTTGGGGTACTTGATGACACATGATAAAGTAGGCCAAGGTCAGCATGGTTTCCTGAAGGGGAAATCTTGTGTGACAAATCTGTTGGAATTCTTTGACAAAATAACAGGCAGGATAGATAAAGGAGAGTCAAAGGATGTTGTTTGTTTGGATATCCAGGAGGCCTGAAGCCACCATGAGGCTGCTTAACAAGAGCCCAAGGTATTACAGGAAAGATATGAGCATGGATAGAAGATTGGCTGATTGGCAGGAGGCATATTTTCAGAATAAAGCGGTCTATTCTGGTTGGCTGCCAGTGGCTAGTGGTGCTCCACAGGATTGGTATTGGAACCATTTATTTTCACATTATATGTCAGTGATTTGAATGACGGAATTGATGGATTTGTGACCATGTTTGCAAACGATAAAAATATAGACGGAGCTGAGGAAGCAGGGAGTCTGCAGAAGGATGGACAGGTTGGGAGAATGGGCAAAGGTATGGCAGATGGAATATAGTTTAGGGGAAGTGTGGGATCAAGGACTGTGCTAGGGAAGAGTTAAGGCACAGATACTTCCTAAATGGGGAGAAGATTCAAAAATCAGAGGTGCAAAAGGACTTAGAAGTCCTTGTACAGGATTCCTTAAATACTAGCTTTCAGGTTGAGTCAGTGGTAAGAAAGACAAATGTAATTTTAGCATTCATTCTGAGAGGACTAGAATATAAGAGTAAGAATATGGTGTTGAGGCTTTATAAGACAGTGGCCAGACCCTACTTGGAGTATTGTGAGCAGTTTTGGGCCCGTTATCTAGGAAAAGGTATGCAGACATTGAAGTAGGACTAGAGGAGGTTGACATGATTGATTCTGGAAATTAAAGGCTTACCATATGAGGAGTGTTTGATGACCCTAGGCCTATACACTCTGGAGTTTAGGAGAATGAGGGGGGATCTCATTGAAACCTATTGAATACTGAAAGACCTAGATAGAGTGGATGTGAAAAGGATGTTTCATATAGTGGGTGAGTCTAGGATCAGAGGGCACAGCCTCAGAATGGAGGGAACAGAGATGAGGAGGAATTTCTTTAGCTAGAGGGTTACGAAACTGTGGAATTCTTTGCCATAGTTGGGTGTGGAGGCCAAGTCATTAGGTATATCTAAAGTGAAGGTTGATGGATTCTTGGTTAGGCAGGGCATCAAAGGTTACAAGGAGAGGGCAGGAGAGTGGGCTTGAGAGGGATAATAAATCAGCCATGATGGAATGGTGGAGCAGAATTGATAGACAAAATGGCATTATTCTGCTCCTGTCTTATTGTCTTATGGTCTTTAGCACATAGCTGTACTTGGGATTAGCAGTACATATCTTCAAGTTTTTATATCTTCTGCTTGATGGAAAATAGAAGAGAAAGTTCTTCTTTTTCCCATCAAGCAGAAGAAATAGGACAGGGTTGTGTTGGCTGCATTGCTGAGGCAGTGGAATATGTAGACAAAGTCAACCGGATAGAGGCTGGTTTGCATTTTGTCTGGGCTGCGTTTACAACTTTGCACTTTCTTGTGGTCATGGGCAGAACATTTGCCACTCCAAACTGTGAAACTGTATATCCATATAGGATACTTTCAATGGTGCACATGTCTGTTGGGTTCATCTTTGCCTAATGGCTGGAAAGTCTGATGGATCTTCATTGCTGGCTGCATGCAGCAAGTCTCACAGCATTTGCAGAAGCAGAGCTAGCTTGTCAAGATGACCGTCTGTTAATACTCTTTGACTTGAAACAAGAATTCTCTTTCCCTTTCCACGGATGCTGTCTGGCTGAATGCTACCTGTATTTTCTGTTTTTATATCAAACAACTCCCCCCCCCCCACCCATTAAAACATCTGACTCTGGACCTCTTCAAAGAAGAATAATCTGAAAATAAACCCTGCCTGATGTTTTCCTGCATGTATGCAAATAGTTATACTTACAAAGTAGAGCATTTCCAGTCTGAAGGTAAATTTTTGTTGCCTTACTCATTTCCTTAATCCTATGGCACCTTGTTTTGTGCATCACAGCCTCTTTTCCAATAGATTGCCTTAGAATCCCTGACATGTGGCCTTGAAATGACAATCTGGGTCCCTCTGCTATCCAATTCCTGGTAGGCTGGATATGCCAGAGAATTAATAGCAAATTTACCCTCTTTAAGGGGCTGACTGAATGCTGAGTATTTCCAGTATTCTCCGTTTTCTTTCAAAGCAGCAAATCATTTTTATGGAAGTCAATTTAGATTAACTTCTGTCAACAAGCACATTCTGCATCTCACTGAGTCAGCCTTTTCTAGTACTCAGTTAATATTATGCCACTGCTATTAGTAGATGTTTTGACAACTTTGCGTGGTGTGAAAGTGATAGATATTAGAGCCATTTTCAATTTTTTCTTGTCATCACTTTTGCCAATATATTTTCCCCTGTGGAATTGCCAGTCTTCTGATAATACACTGTACCTTCCATTAAATACTTAAGGAATTTGGTTCACTTTCAAAGATTGCATAAATAAAGGATTGAGACTCATCCGAACAAAAGCTCTTTACAGTGAAGTAATCAAAATCAATGTTTTCAGAGATAGAACAACAAGCATGATCATAATAGTGAAGGTTTGTGAGATCAAATTACTCATTTCTATTTCAGTTTCATCTGTTCTTATGTTGTCTTTGTGCTCTTAGCACATTACTTTTGCCTTGAAGTCACATAAATGACCATCTAATTATGATCACTTGCAATATTGTCCCTTTCCTGGGTGCTGTACAACATGTGTAGATTAATAGAGTAATACAGCATCAAAACAGATTCTTTGGCCTAATGTATCCACGTCAACCAAGGTGCTTACCTAAGCTGGGAATTTATCCATGTTTGGCCTGTACTCATCTAAACATTTCCAATTCATACACTTATCCATATTAAATGCCGTTATTGTACCTCAACTATTTTCTCTGGGCTTCCTCCACATGAACTGTCTCCAAATAATCCCACTACTTGCCAGCTGGACAATATACTCTATCTTGTGCATTGAAGACCTCCAAGCAATGATTCCAAGTGAAAGTCACGTGGGTTACTATTCACCTCCTCTCTTTCCATTACCCATGAGAGTTCTAAAAAAAGTTTTTTTTTGCTAAGTCCATTATACTTAAGACATTTTCTACAAACAACATTTGTCTTCTGTTATAAGCTTCTTATGGCAGAGAATAAAGCTGTTCAACCCATTAAACATGGAGAATGTTTCAATATTGTCTGTCCAATTACTTATTTACAATTCCCTGTTCTCTTCCATCACAGCCCTGCATTTTTATCGTCAATTCAAGTATCTATCCAATTCTCATTTAAAAGTTGCCGTGAAATTGACTTATTCAGGCAGGGCATTCCAGTTCACAACAGCTCACGATGTGAAATATATTGCCTCTTGTCACCTTAAGCTCTTTTGCCAATCAATTTAAAACAGTGTCCTCTGACTATTAGCCCTTCCAATGGTGGAATGTGTCTCCTTATTTACTTGTGCTTTGTAATTTTGAGCATCTGTATCAAAACTACTTTTGTCATCTCTGTTCCGTGGAAAAAAGCGTTCATCCGCTCTGCATCCGTTATTCATGGTAACATTCTTGTCAAACGCTTTTGCATCCTCCATAAGGCTTGACCCAAATCCTGAAGTGTGATGCTTAAAATTGTGCACCCTGCTCGGATGTGTTTCATCATAACTTTCTTGCATTTTTAATCCAGTGTCTCCATTAATAAAATTTAGGATGTTTTATAGAATTTTACAGCAAAGATAGTGATTTTTTGGATACCTTTGGTTAAATTTACTGGAACACCATAATCCCGCAATTTTGGCCTTCTATCTTCAAAGATCTGTTACATTCACTACCTAATGTCTCTGTATACATTCCGAACCAAGTCTCCTTCTATGTACTACCAGGTTTCTATGTTCTGGCATCCTTTTTAAGGTTGCACCATTTAGTTGATATTAATGCCACTCATGCTTCCTATCAATATTAATTACTGCATGCCTGCTCCTTTCTTTCTGAAGTCTATTACCACTCTTACAGTTATTTATTTCCAAGCTGTGCCTTCTGAAAACTTATGCTCTGAAATATTTTTATCTCCATTTTGAATATCCTTGCTGCTGTTTCTTCCCAAAACATCTTTGCATGCGTTTTGCAAATGTCCCTCTCATCGGAGGGGCTAATTTTTTGCTACATCTTAAGTTGGCATTTAAAAGGCCAATCCACAATAGGGCCATACACAGCAAAAAGAAGATGCAATACAAAGATTCGTGTACCTATTTCCTCCAAGTCTGAAAGTAGAAAATACTTTTCATAAAGGAGGTTAATCCTCAAAATTATACTTATTCTGTACATCTGTTCCCCAAGATTCTAGATATACAACTTCCCTGAAGAAAGCATTAATTTGCCCCACTAATGTAGAACGTGACTGCTGTCTTCATCATTCAGAGTTATCCAGCAAATGAGCAAGGTTTAGGCCCCCTTTTTGTGTCATTTTGCTTCTTGAGTTCCACACCCCTCTCTGCTGCTAAACACCATGTATATGTTAAGGTCAAGGAATTCAACTTTGTAGGTTGAGCTGTCAGTAACAATGAGTGAAGGCTACAAACCATTATCTGCCATTAGGGACCTGAAGCTGCTATGTTCCTGTCAAGTAGATAGAGAAAATCTATTATTCTCTCCACTGACGTTTTTTTTATGTCTGTCTGTTAGTGCCTGGTGCAATCCCAAAAGTCTCAGTGCAAGGAAGAACCTTTGAGGAGAAGATATATCTACAATGGAAAGAGCCGATTGAAACATTTGGCATCATCACACTTTATGAGGTAAAACAATATTTGATTTTATGGTTGCACAGTTTTGCAATGTACAATGCTATATCTCACACAAAATGGGGAGGTAGTGGGCTTCAATGGAGTTACAATCAAATGGATACTGATATTAAAGACTTGAGTTTACTTTCTAACAAGCACTGGGGACGATTTGTCACATGGGACCAAAATTCAACTTAATTTGGTGCCTTCACTGAAAAAGGGTGGAAATTGAAAGGATAAATAACTCATCCATAATTTTAGTCTGGTATCTTTGTTTGCTCTAGGGACATGATTGTTTAGTAAGATTACTTTTTGCACCGCTCTCCATAATATTGAAAAATACCTCATCTGTGTGCACTTCCTTCCATTCTCTCTTTACATTTGCAGTGTAAAGTCACCTTGATGAACTGAATATAGTTGTGCTCAGATCAGCTGTTAGAAACTGCAGTGATGGGAGGCTGGAACTGACACATATCAGAAATATCCATTTGAATTGTACAATTTATATCAGGAACATAAACAAGAAAAGCAGCTTTAATTTGAACATGTGGGACCAAAAGACACATGAATGTCTTGGAACTGTTATCCTGACTTTCTTACTTTGACTCAACTAAAATCTGCAATTGGTCACAGGGGCTAAGTATTTGAAGCTCAGTGGATTGGAGGCTATGGTGAACTGGCACCTAAGAGGAGTTCAGCTTGGGGCTACTAGCTATGTTCATATTGAATGGTGAGACTGGAATGAGGAAAATTTAACCTACTATTCCTATTTTGTTCTGTTTTTAGGCTCTTAATATTTAATTGTTTTTATATTATTCGTCCATTTAATTCATTCTATATAATTCCTAAGAAGCGAGGGAGGCAGAAGATAGGAAATCATAGCCCAGTTAGCCTGACTTCAGTGTTTGGGAAGATGTTGGAGTCTGTTATATGAATGAGCTTTTGGAGTTCTTGGAAGCACATGATAAAATAGGCCGTAGTCAGCATGGTTTCCTGAAATCTTGCCTGACAAATCTGCTGGAATTCCTCGAGGAAACAACAGGCAAGATAGACAAAGAAGAGTCAGTGAGTGTCGTTTACTTGGATTTACAAAGGGCCTTTGTCAAGGTGTCATACATGAGGCTGCTTAACAAGCTAAGAGCCCATGATATTACAGGAAAGATACTATAAGACCACCATAAGACCAGAAGATATGGGAGCAGAAATAGGCCATTTGGCCCATTGAGTCTGCTCCACCATTCATTCATGGGCTGATCCAATTTTTCTAGTCATCTCTATTCCCCAGCTTTCACCCCATACCCCTTGATGCCCTGGCTAATCAAGAACCTATCTATCTCTGCCTTAAATACACCCAATGACTTAGCCTCTGCAGTCGCTTGTGGCAACAAATTCCACAGATTTACCACCCTCTCAATAAAGTAATTTCTCCACATCCCAGTTCTAAATGGATATCCTTCAATCCTGAAGTCATGCCCTCTTGTCCTAGAATCCCCTACCATGGGAAATAACTTTGCCATATCTAATCTGTTCAGGCCTTTTAACATTCGGAATGTTTCTATGAGATCCCCCCTCAAATCTCCTGAACTCCAGGGAACACAGCTCAAGAGCTGCCAGACGTTCCTCATATGGTAACCCTTTCATTCCTGGAATCATTCTCGTGAATCTTCTCTGAACCCTCTCCAATGTCAGTAAATCCTTTCTAAAATAAGGAGCCCAAAACTGCACACAATATTCCAAGTGTGGTCTCATGAGTGCCTTTTAGAGTCTCAACATTACATCCCTGCTCATATATTCTGTACCTCTAGAAATGAATGCCAACATTGCATTCGCCTTCTTCACAACCGGATCAGCCTGGAGGTTAACCTTTAGGGTATCTTGCACAAGGACTCCCAAGTCTCTTTGCATCTCTGCATTTTGAGTTCACTCCCTATCTAAATAATAGTCTGCCCATTTATTTCTTCCACCAAACTGCATGACCATACACTTTCCAACATTGTATTTCATTTGCCACTTCTTTGCCCATTGCCCTAAACTATCTAAGTCTCTCTGCAGGCTCTCTGTATCCTCAACACTACCTGTTCCTCCACCTATCTCTGTATCTTCGGTAAATTTAGCCACAAATCCATTAATACCGTAGTCCAAATCATTGACATACATCGTCACCGACCACTGTGGAACTCCACTGGTAACCGACAGCCAGCCAGAATAGGATCCCTTTATTCCCGCTCTGTTTTCTACCAACCAGCCAATGCTCCACTCATGCTAGTAACTTCCCTGTAATTCCATGGGCTCTTATCTTGCTAAGCAGCCTCATGCATGGCACCTTGTCGAAGGCCTTCTGAAAATCCAAGTACACCAAGTCTACTGCATCTCCTTTGTCTACCCTGCTTCTAATTTCCTCAAAAAATTGCAGTAGGTTAGTCAGGCAGGATTTTCCTTTCAGGAAACCATGTTGGCTTTGGCCTATCTTGTCATGTGCCTCCAGGTACTCCATAATCTCATCCCGAACAATCGATTCCAACAACTTCCCAACCGCTGATGTCAGGCTAACAGGTCTATAGTTTCCTTTCTGCTGCCTCCCACCCTTCCTAGATAGCGGAGTAAATTGCTAGAATGAGTAGAATATTGGCTGCCTGATGGAAGGCAAAGAGTGGGAATAAAGAGAGCCTTTCTGTTTGGCTGCCTGCGACTGGTGGTATTCCACAGGGGTTGGTGGCAGGACCACTTGTTTTCCCGATATATGTCAATAATTTGAATGATGGAATTGTGGACAAGTTTGCAGACAATGCAATGATAGGTGGAAGGACAAGTAGTATTGAGTCTGCAGAAGGACAGAGATTTGAAGCAAGAAGGCTGCAAGTGGTGCGACTAAGGATTTTCGGAGAGAAGGCATTTTACCACTCGGGGTAAAGAGAGACAAGACTGCGCAGGCGCGTAATATTAACCAGTGGAACGGGAGAAGTTTAAAAAGAAGGCCGCCATATCCAGCGGACAGTAGAGTGATAGGGCTTTGGCTCAATGGGCTTAGGTGGTAACGGGACGAGGCGAGGTAGGTTTACCTGTGTTAATTGTGGAAAGGAAGTATGTGTGTGAGGCCAATGTTCTGTGCTCACTGTCAGATATGGGAAGTCCTGGAGTCTCCCAGCCTCCCAGACGGCCATATCTGCACCCGATGTGTTGTGCTGCAGCTCCTAAGGGACCACGTTAGGGAACTGGAGTTGCAGCTCAATGACCTTCGTCTGGTCAGGGAGAGCGAGGAGGTGATAGAAGGAGTTATAGGCAGGTGGTCATACCAAGGTCACGGGAGACAGACAAGTGGGTATCAGTCAGGAGAGGGAAGGGGAAGAGTCAGGTACTAGAGAGTACCTCTGTGGCTGTCCCCCTGAACAAAAAGTACTCCTGTTTGAGTACTGTTGGACAGGACAGCCTGCCTGGGGGAAGCAACAGTGGCCGTGCCTCTGGCACAGAGTCCGGCCCTGTGGCTCAGAAGGGTAGGGAAAGGAAGAGAAAGGCAGTAGTGATAGGGGTCTCTATAGTTAGGGGGTCAGACAGGCGATTCTGTGGACGCAGGAAAGAAACTCGGATGGTAGTTTGCCTCCCAGGTGCTAGGGTCTGGGATGTTTCTGATCGCGTCCACGATATCCTGCAGTGGCTTTTTCCCAGGGCTAAAATGGCTGCCACAAGAGGGCACAGGTTTAATGTGCTGGGGAGTAGGTACAGAGGAGATGTCAGGGTAAGTTTTTTAATGCAGAGAGTGGTGAGTGCGTGGAATGTGCTGCCAGCAACGACAGTGGAGGCAGATACGATAGGGTCTTTCAAGAGACTTTTGGATAGGTACATGGAGCTTAGAAAAATAGAGAGCTATAGGTAAGCCTAGCAATTTCTAAGGTAGGGACAATACAGGTCCTTCAACTTTGTGGGCTGAAGGACCTGTATTGTGCTGTAGGTTTTCTGTGTTCTAAGGACAGATTGGGAGAATGGGCAAAGAAGTGTTAGATGGAATATAATATAAGGAAGTATATGATCTTGCAACATGGTAGAAGGAATAAAAGTGTAGACTATTTTCTAAATGGGGGAAAATACAAAAATCAGAGGTTCAAAGGGACTTGGGAGTCCTTGTACAGGATTCCCTAAAGGTTGTCTTGCAGGTTGAGTTTGTGGTAAGGAACGTAAATGTAATGCTAACATACATTTCAATATAAGAGAATATAAGAGCAAAGATGTAGTGCTGAGTCTTTATAAGGCATTTGTCAGACCGCACTTGGAGTATTGTGAGCAGTTTTGGGTCCCTTATCTAAGAAAAGATGTGCTGACTTTGGAAAAGGTCTAGAGGAGGTTCACAAAAATTATTCCAGGAAGGAAAGGGTTAAAATATGTGGAGCGTTTGATAGCTCTAGGCCTGAATTTGCTGGAGTTTAGTAAAATGAGGAGGTCATCTCATTGAAACCTGTTGAAAATGGAAAGGTGTGGACAGCGTGAATATTGAGAGGATGATTCCTGTGGTGGGTGAGTCCAGGATTAAGGGACACAGACTCAGACTGGAGGGATATCCACTTGGAAAAAAGATGAGGAGTAATCTCTTGAGCCAGAGGGTAGTAAATCTGTGGAATTAATTGCCACAGTTGTCCATGGGCCAAGTCATTGAGTATACTTAAAGTGGAGGTTGATAGTTTCTTGATTAGTCAAGGTGTCAAAGGTTATGGGGAGAAAGCAGACAAATGGGGTTGAGACGACATAATAAGTCAGCTACGTGTAGCCTAATTCTGATGCAATGTCTTATGGTCTAATATTGGTCCCGCTATTATCTTACTCAGTTGTTATTTAAAGACAATCTATTGTACATTTAGCATAACTGCAGTAGTACTATTACTACAATAAAGGACATAGGATTTGACACAAACTCTTGTAGGTCTGCAGAATATGATTAGGAATCTGAAGAGGTCATCTGAACAGGAAGAGTTAGTTTCAGGAAAAAAATTCAACAAATGAAGTAAAACAGATTGGTTTAATTGTCACATCTCTGCTGACTGTGCTGACAATTATTCAGCTTCCTCGTTCTGGCACTCTAAGCAACCCTTTGATACCTTTTGCTTTGATGTTAATGATATGTGTAAAACAATTCAACAGCCGTAAAGTCACAGTGGCTGTTAAAGTTAGTGCTAATTTATGTCACTGCTGGTGAACCAAAGATATTTTATATTACTTTTTTTAAAATCCTGGACAGGGTTTATGTAACAAGAGCCAACATTTAGTTTAATGATGGATTTAAAAATTCTAGCTGCACAGTAATAAATGTGTCAATTCACCCACCCCTCATGTGATTCAACAAAAATACATTTTTTGCCAGATGACATGGCAAGAGCCCTGAACACTAGACAGGCCATAGAATGCAATGAATATTAGCTCAAGTAACAAACCATTCATTGGTGGAATTCAGCAGGTCAAGTAATGTCTATGGGGTGAAAAGGAATTTTAGATGTTTCAAGTCAATTCACTGCATTAGTCCTGACGTAGAGTCTCTACCCAAAATGTCAATGTTCTTTCCTCCCGCAAACGCTGAGTTCCTCCAGCAGATGGTTTATTGCTCCAGATTTTAGAATTTGCAGTCTCTTGTGTCTCCAAGGAAGAGTTTAAGTTCGCATTATTTCCTATTGCCTTGAAAAGGCTCTGCAGTCAAAAGCATGCTTCCTGTGGACCTCAGCTGCAGTACAAAGCCACCTTAGAACTATCACTTGCTCTCAATTGGTCTAGACTGACTTGATTTAAATACCTTACATTGGCAATTTTAGTTGGGATGCGGTGGCATCTTTTCTAACTTGGTCAAGGAAAATACACACAAGATCCCCAGTTATGAGTCCTCTATGGAGTTGAGTCATTCCTTCAAGAAATGCCAGTCTGGCTGTCAGTGCTTACTGAGAGCTTCCTCCTGCTTCCTCATGGCTGGAGATTGGTAGCATTTGCAGGGATGCAGCATGAAGCCGTTGATGTCTGGGTTCCTCAGTCAGGAGTTCAGTCTTAATATGTCATGAAAACAAGTCCTTTGATCCACCAAATCCATGCTGACCAATAGCCATCCATTCATATTAACCCCAGATTATATTCCTTTGTCTATAGCCTTCTATGTCTTCATGATTGAAATGCTCATCTAGGCACCATTTAAATACCATAAGCAGTTCAGCGTCCATACCTTCCTTAGGCTGTGTATTCCAGATACACACCACTCTCAGGATGAAAAAGGTCCTCCTCTTAAATTTCTATCTCCCTTACTCTAAATCTACACTCTCTGGTTTTATCCATCTCTTACATGTGGGATATTCTCTTGCGATCTACTCTGCATCCTCTTAAACTCCTCCATTCTAGGGAAAATGGGTCCAGCCTCTCCTGATAATTGAACTGTTCCATTCCAGGCTTACCCATGCTTGCCTTTTTATTAGTTAAGGTGTTGAGTTCAAAAGTCAAGAAGTTGTGTGCAGCCTTATAAAATTCTAGTTAGACTGCATTTGGAGTCGTGCATATAGTTCTGGTTTTCCATCGTTAGAAGGATGTCGAGTTTCTGGAAAGGATGCAGAAGAGGTTTACCAGAATGCTGCCTGGATTAGAAGGTATGTGCTATAACAAGAGGTTGGATAAACTTGGGTTGTTTTCTCTGTAGCAGCAGAGGCTGAGGAGAGATTTAATAGAGGTTTATAAGATTGAGAGGCATGGATAGAGTAGTCAGACAGTATCTTTTTCCCAGGGTTGAAATGTCTAATACCAGAGGGCATGCATTTAAGGTGAGAGGGGGTAATTTCAAAGGAAATGGGAGGGACAAATTTTTACGCAAAGAGTACTTGGAATGCACTACCTGGGGTGATGGTAGAGACAGAAACATTAAAGGCTTTTAAGAGACATTTAGATAGCACATAAAATGAAGGAAAAGGAAAGATATGGACATTGTGTAGGCAGAAGGGATTAGTTTAGTTGGCGATTTGATCTACTGATTTGATTGGTTCAGCACGACACTGTGCACCAAAGTGTCTGTTCCCGTGTTGTACTGTGTTATGTTCTCCGTTCAAGGATCTTGTACATTAAAGTCTGTCTATTCCTCAGTACTCATGGTGTATGTTCTAGATTTGTTAGTACTCCCACCTAACATTTAGAAGGGTTAAATGCCATTTCTCAGTCTATTTCGCCAGCACATCAACTTCATCCTCTAGCCTAAGTCTATCATCTACAGTATCTACTTCACCAATCTTCATATGATCTGTATACTTACTGAACACGCCCCTCTGTCCACATCCAAATCATCCATGCAAGTTCATGCTGTGAGAAACTCATGGCCAATAAGATCTTTATAAATCTCACCCTGACTCCGTTCTCAGCAGTCCCATGGATGTTTGACAGCGTGTATGTTCATAAATGCTGACTGACTCTTTAACACCTCTGTATCCCAGCATAACCTTGTGTTCTTCATAGCATTGGTCAGTCCCATCTTGGTTAACAATATCAGCCATCCATTCAAAATTGTTTAATGTCATTTCCAGCACACAGCTTACATACATAGATTAATAAAGTGACGCTAGGTACTGGAGTGTCTGTACGTAAGTTGACTCTGGCAGGAAATAATGAATTATCAGTGGTGGTGGGGTGGGTTAGTGCATGGAGGTGTTGATCAGCCTTGCTGTTTGGGGAAAGTAATTTCTTTTGAGTCTGGTGATCTTGGCATAGATGCTACATAGATTCTTCCCTGATGGGAGTGGGACAAACAATCTATGAGCAGGGTGGGTGGGAACCTTCATGATATTGCTGGTTTTATCCAGTGCATTAATGTGTATACATATCCTTGATGGTGTGTATACTGGTGCCGGTGATGTATTGCGCAGTTTTGTAGAGCCTTCCTGTCTGTCACAGTGCATGTTCCTTACCATACAGTGACGCAGCTTGTTAGGCTGCTCTCTACTGCACATCTGCAGAAAATCATCAGTATAAATGTGCATAGTCCAGCCTTCTTCAACTTCTTCAGAAAGCAGAGGCATTACAGGATATGTTCTGGGACCGTAAGAGGTTGTGCAAGGTGCGCACTCCCACGAGTTTAAAACTGCGCACAGTTTCCACTGCTGTGCTGCCGATATTAGGAGGAGAATGAGAGGTGCAAATTCTTTTTCTTGTTTTTTGTCCAAGAGCAAGTTATTTGCCTGGCATCAGACCTCGATCTCTTCCTCCTCCTGCCTGTAGGCTGTCTCATTGTCGAGGTGTTGAGCCCCACCACTGCTGTGTCATCAGCAAACTTGACAACGTGATTACTCGGGTGTTTGGTCGTGTGTGAGCAGAGTGTACAGCCTAGGGTGCACCCATGTTGAGGAAGATGGGGAGGGAGCAGCAGTCGTGCATCCTGACTATCTGACTATCCAACTCAGATATCACTTGGAGGTGCAGCTCACCATGATGCAGGACCCGGAAGGCACCACGGCTACATAGCGACCAAACTCAGACATCATTTTCAACGAATAATGATCACATCAAGACCAGTAGACTGTTTACTCCAGAGACTTCTCTGATGCCAGTGTAAAACATGGAAAATCATTTGAAATACATGACATAACATAGATTGGCATAGACCTTCTGCTCATTACATCTTTATGAGATTACAGGATTGGTGCGTTCAGAGAGACAACTGCTGCTTTATTCAGCATTTTATCTTTATTTTCAATTGTATCTCTTCCAATTATAAGTTTTGGTCTGCTTCTCTTTCAAGACTAATGTGTAAAAAAATGTGGAAAGAATTCTTACTAAAATCTATTCTTTGTATTGATTTTTGTATAGATCTTATCAAATGTTGAGTGGAGGTAGAGACTGAGATGGATGATTAAGACATTCAAAATCTTTAAAGATGTTCAAATTGAAAACCTTGGAAACCACAGTCAGACAACATGGAAGAAGTAATTTTACTCTTTCCATACTCACATCACTGTCCTGCAGACTCTACAAGTCACATGCACAACAAAGACAATTTACAGTGGCCAATAAGCCAATCAGTGCACAGATCTTTAGAATGTGGAAACTGGAGCTGCAGGAGGAAGCCTATGCAGTCACAGTGGGGAGGGGATGCAAAAGAGTTTCACCAGGATGGTTTGTGGATTTGATAGTATTATCTAACAGGAACGAGTTAATTAGCCTGCTTAAATTAGTGTGGGAATTTAGATGCTTTGATATTGACATTCCAGGGTCGAAATAATGCAAGAGGACATGCTTCTCAGGTGAGGGGGATAAGTTCAAAGGAGATTTGCAGGGCAAGTTATTTTTTTATACGAAGTAATGAGTAACTGGAACGTGCTGCCAGGGTTGGTAAAGGACGCACATGTGATAGAGGCACTTATTAAGAGGCTCTTAGGTAACCACATGAATATGTGGAGACTGGAAGAAAGTGGGTAATGTGTAGGCATAAAGGATTAGTTTACTTGGGCATTTAATTTCTAGTTTAATTATTTTGGCACAACATTGAAGGCCAACGGGCTTGTTGCTTGTTCTGTACTATTCTATGTTCCATGACATTGCCATGTGAATGAGAGATGATGGGAAGAAAGCAACGATCTTAAAGTACAAGAAGGAAATTGAATAGGGGCAGTCTTTTCATTATTCGCTGAGAAGAATGGTCTGGTGCCTCAGCAAACTTCTCTGTGAGCATCTCGTGACCCTTGTCCAACACTGAACCATCAGTGCATATGCCCCAATATGGAAGTTATGCATGGGACCAAGAAAACTTCTATAAGACCATAAGTCATAGGAGCAGAATTAGGCAGTTTGTCCTGTCGAGACTACGATAAATCAGCCATTCGATCGTGGCGATTTATTATCCCACACACCCCATTCTTCTGCCTTGATGTCGTCAATTTGAGTTTATCATTATGTGCGCAAGTGTGGTGAGGTACTGCAGCATCACAGGCACACAAGTACAGACAACACACAGAATATACATAAATTATACAAGACAGTGATGAAAAAGAGAAAAAAAATGACTGTGCAGAAATAAGTTATTAGTGCACAAACAAGGTGCAGTCAGAAACAAGTCCATGATAGTGCAGGAGGTGGTTCACAATGTCCCATTGCTGAGGTCAGATAAGGGCTGTGTAGCTCGGTTCAAGAATCTGGTGGGTGTAGGATAGTAGCTGTTCCTTGACCTGGTAACGTGAGACTGCATGTTTCTACATTTTCTTCATAAATCATTGTATAGAGTACAGAAGATTGGATGTTATGTTGAAGTTGTATAAGACGTTGATGAGGCCTAATTTGGAGTATTGTGTGCAGTTTTGATCAACTACTTACAGGAAAGATGTAAACAAGTTTGAAAGAGTACTGAGAACATTTACAAGGATGTTGGCGGGTCTGGTGCACCTGAGTTATAAGGAAAGATTGAATCGATTAGGACTTTATTCCCTAGAACGTAAAAGGTTGAGAGGAGATTTGATAGAGGTATGCAAAATTATGAGGGGTATAGATAGGGTAAATGCAAGCAGGCTTTTTCCACTGAGGTTGGGTGGAAATCAGAGATCATGAGTTAAGGGTGAAAGGTGAAAAGTTTAAGGGGAACATGAGGGGAAATATCTTTACTGAGAGGATTGTGAGAGTGTGCCAGCACAAGTGGTCCATGCGAGCTCGATTTCAACATATTTAAGAGAAGTTTGGACAGGTACATGGATAGTAGGGAATGGAGGGCTATCGTCGATGTACGAATCATTGGGAGTACACTTTAAATTGTTTCAGCATAGGCTGGATGGGCCAAAGAGCCTGTTTCTGTGCTGTACTTCTCTATTACTCTATGTTCTTTCTGCCATCAGTAAGAGGAGGTTAGGATCCGTTTGGTGGTGATGTCTGATGATAAATGCAGCCTTCTTGAGGCAGCACCTTTTGTAGATGATATCTAACTACCTACTCTTGATACTCAGCTTGCATTTCACAGGTGCATTAACAAGCTTTCATCACCATTCAATGTGAAACTTTACAGACTTCCCTTATTTTGTTTGGAATTTTGGCATGAATGGAAGAGACCCAATCCAAGAAAATAAAAAGATAATCTTTGCATTTATATTGCTCTTCTTATAAACTGTCCTAAGCTGCCTTCCAGCCAGTGGAATTCTCTTTTAATTATTATTCTGATGTAGAAAATCCAGTCAATTTCTCTGAGCAAGCTGCCACAAGTCACAAGATTCTAATTATCGAATATCTAGTCAGTGATGTTGATAGATAGATATTGGCTAGAACAAAGGTGTTAGCTCATCTGCCTTTCTTTAGGAAAGACACTTAAGACATCGAAATAAAGGAACATCTGACAGTTCAACCATCATGGAGCATCAGCTCAGGTGTTGATGTTGTTTTTCTGGGTGGGACGTGAACTTCCACTCAGCTGAGATAAAGGTGGTGCGGTATTCCCTGAGCTGTGGCAGATACGGGTTCTCAGCTTGTTTATTGTATATTAATGGTGGTTGATGAGAATGTTGGTCTGCACGCTGAAGTGATATTAGGTCATTTCTTGTTATTTGTCCAGATGAAGATTAGATAGCTCTTATCCACCGCCAAGACAAGCCTTGTTGGATGCTTGTTGTTGGTCATGCTTACATCTCTTGCTGGTCTGAAGTAGTTCCTTTGACTGGCTGGGCTGGCCGTATTAACCACTCACTACCACATATGGGATACATTTAATTGTTACACCATGCATCCAACCGTGCCAGCCTCCAGGGTTTAGATGCTCTAACTCTCCTGTGTAGCTCCTTTAAAGATTCAGGCTAGCTCTGCTAATTGGCACCAGGATTTTAATATCTTAAGAGCACTTACAGTGAGGTTTAGTGCTCAGTTGTCAGCTCACCTTTAGATTTTTGTCTAACGTCTAGCTTAGAACCCTGTCTTCATTTCCATCTCATATCGTGTCTTGATTCTAATCTTGGATACTCCAGCACTTGGGTCCTAACTATTCTCACCTAGGTCTCCAATCACAATAATGTTTCCAAGTTATTTTGGAATCATTTTGACCAAGTTGCCATCACTGCTGCCTCCAACTCAGAAGATGCTGGGTTTCAGTTCCAATCTCACTCCAAGGATGTGTGCATGTAGGCCAATAAACAGCAGTCAAAAAGCAAGTAACAATCAGTGTTCTATCACAAACATGAGAAAATCTGCAGATGCTGGAAATTCAAGCAACACACACAAAATGCTGGTGGAACGCAGCAGGCCAGGCAGCATCTATAGGAAGAAGAACAGTCCATGTTTCGGGCTGAGACCCTTCGTCAGGGCTCGATCTATCTAAAGGTCTTTGACCTGAAACATTATCTGTTCATCTCTCCACAGATTTTGCCTGTCCTGCTGAGTATTTTCAGAATTGTCTGTTTTTGTTTCAAATCCAGAAGTTTCTTTTGTAATTTAAAAGTGATTTGCACACTCTGCCTTTCACCTCACAAAAAAACAAAGAGATTGATGAATAAATGGATACAGCTTTGAACTGGAGGGTAAAATTACATCCCTACAGCTATTGCTCATCTTTAACCTTACTCAATATTTCAAAATAGACACGTATCTGAATTCCTAGTCAGCTACGTATGGGAAGTGAGTAACTCATTACTTTTTATTATTGCTACTGAGTGCTGTTGTCAGCTATGACTAAGTTGCTATCACTGCTGCCTCCAACTCCGAAGGTGCTGGGTTTCAGTTCCAATCCCACTCCAAGGATGTGTGCATGAAAACCTAATCTGACCCTGCTGGTGGAGCATTGCTTGCTTACAAATCTTCCTTTAAAATGCTTTGCGATGTTATGAAAGATAGTAGATAAATGCAAGTCTGTAGCAACATTACTCTTTGTGTTAGGAAGGGGTCTATTTAGACTATTAGAAACAAAACTCAAAAGCTGTTGGCGTTATCAGTTAGGCTGGTCAGGAATGGTTCAGTCACTGACCTTCTCCCACAGGCACACGTGTTTTCACTACGTGTCGTCCTTTTCCTGAGTTGCTACTGCAATATGAATGAGAAAATTTGCTAAAATTGGATTACATTGACAGACAAATTCATCACAAAGCAGTCAGAAAAAATGAAGTCACTTTGGATGTCCTCTCTTCCAGCTGATCAGTGAAAGTAGACAATAGCTGTAACTACCTGTTCAGCTCTGTAACTTCTCCAGACCAATCATGTCAGCAGTCTACTGTCGAAACACATTATCTTCCAAAGGATTAGTAAAACTAGGAGAGGAAGTGCTGAGAAATAATGGAACAGAACCGTTGTTTTGATTGCCCAAGTTCATGCAACTCTTACTCAGCTGCCCCAACACACACACAAGTTCAACAGAGTTTAGTTAGAACTACAAATGTAAATCTATACATTTATTTATACAGTATAAGCAGAATATTTCCCTTCCATTTGTCAACATATATATTGTATTTGTCCTCTAGATTTATGTAAACTCAATATTGGCTATCTGTATTTATGTGGATAAATTCAATATTTTATATTTATTGTTACCTGCCTTTAGTCGCCTGGTAGCATAATGGTTAAATTATTGGATTAGTATTCCAAGGCTTGGGTTACTGATGAGTTTGATATCCTACCAAAGCAGCTGAGAATTTAAATTCAAGTAATTAAGTAAAGTTGGAATGTAAAGAAGTCTAGCATCAGTAAAAGTGACCTTGTAACCATCGGATCATCATAAAAATTGTATTCTTCAGGGAAGCAAACCTGTCCAGCCTACACGTATCTCCAGATTCAGTTGTGTGCTTGATCCTTAACAGACCTGTAGAATGACCCAGGAGGCAATTGGGAATGGACAATAAACACCAGCCTTATTGGCAATGTTTGTCGACAAACAAGAGACAGCAGATACTGGAGCCTAGACCAAACTGAAGGTCCTAATGCTGGCCTAGCTCGAAAATATTGACTACCCCTTAGCCTCCACAAATGCAGCCTGACTCACTGAGTTCCTCCAACAGTTTATTTTGTGCAAATAAATGTTTCCCCCTTTTTTATCTGAATATTTTCTCTTAAATTTACTAATATGCATGATAATAATGTATATTTAATTCTCTAATTCTATTCAATTTGAAAAAATATTTCTTCCTCAAAATATTTCTTTTATGTAGGGAATGCTGCTTGTGGCTTTGGTTTGGGAAATGGTTTTAAGTTAAACAGTGTAGAGGGATGTCCTGCTGAATGGTCTCTGCATGAAACGTCATCTGTACTCTTTTCCATAGATGCTGCCTGTCCTGCTGAGTTCCTCCAGCATTTTCTGACGGTTGTTTATAACAGAGATATCCAAGTCAGTTTTAAGAGCATCTTGTTAATGGATCTTTCCAAGCCTTCAATGAACTAGTAGCATTGTTTCGGATAGCTGTTTAAAAGATTTATAGATGGGTATTAAATACTGGCCATGACAGTGACACTGACACCCTATAAAGTGTATCTAAAAAGATGATCTGCTTAAGTATCTTTTAGATTCAACAGAAAAAACTAACTTTATCTCCATCATGTCATGGATTTGATTCAGTAAGTCCCCTGTGTCTCAGTGACCTCTGAAACTTGAGAAAATTGATGCCAGAAATCTGAAATGAAACCTGAGATGATCAGAAGAGGTGAAAGCAGCAGCAGGCCATTTGGCCCCTCAATCCTGCTCCATCATTCAATCGGTCCTAGCTGATCCTGCTCCCCTCAGAATCAGAATCAGAATCAGAATCAGGTTTACTATGTTGTGAAAATTGTTAGCTTAGCAGCAACAGTACAATGCAATACATGATAATATAAAAAAAGATCAATGACAGTAGATATATATGCATATTAAATAGTTAGATTAAAAATAGTGCAAAACAGAAATAATATACATTAAAACATGAGGTAGTGTTTGTGGGTCCAATGTCCATTTAGGAATCGTACAGCAGAGGGGAAGAAGCTGTTCCTGTATGGCTGAGTGTGTGTCTTCAGGCCTCTGTACCTCATTCCCAATGGTAACAAGGAAAAGAGGGCATGTCCTGGGTGATTGGGGTCTTTAATAATGGGCGCTGCCCTTCTGAGGCTCCGCTCCTTGAAGATGTCTTGGATACTATAGAGACTAGTACCCATGATGGAGCCAACTAATTTTACAGCTTTCTGTAGCTTCTTTCAGTCCTTTGCAGAAGCCCCCTGATACCAGACAGTGATGCAGCCCGTCAGAATTCTCTCCATGGTACATCTATAGAAGTTTTTGAGTGTTTCATTGATAATCCAAATCTCTTCCAACTCCTAATAAAATATAACCACTGTCTTGTCATCTTTATAGCTATATCGATATGTTGGGACAAGGTTAGAGCCTTAGAGATCTTGACCATTAGAAACTTGAAATTGCTCTCTCTCTCCACTTCTGATCCCTCTATGAGAAATGGTTTATGCTCCTCCGTCTTACCTTTCCTGAAGTCCATAATCAGCTCTTTCATCTTACTAGCATTTAGTGCAAGGTTGTTGCTGTGACACCACTCAACTAGCTGGTATATCTCAACCAGTACACCCTCTCATCTCCATCTGAGATTTTACCAACAATGGTTGTATCATCAGCAAATTTATAGATGGCATTTGAGCTATGCCTAACCACACAGTCACGTGTATAGAGAGAGTAGAGCAGTGGGCTAAGCATACACCCTGAGGTGCACCAGAATTGATCATCAGTAAAGAGGAGATATTATCACCAATCCACAATATTGTGGTCTTCTGGTTAGGAAGTTGAGGATCCAATTGTAGAGGGAGGTACAGCAGCCCAGGTTCTGTAGCTTCTCAATCAGGACTGTGGGAATGATGGTGACGCTAAAGATCACATTCACACCCAATCCTCATAACCCTTGAGTCACATTATGATTGAGGAAACATCTATCTCAAGTTTGAATATATTTTAGTATTAAGCCACTGCACTTTCAGAAACAAGCAATTGCAAAGAACTGCAGCACTTTGAGAAGAGAAATTCTTCTTCATTTCAGTTGTAAATCAACACGCCTTATTCTAGTAGAAAGTGCGGATAAACAATAAGTTGCAAGATTATAATAAAGTAGATTGTGAGGTCATGAATCCTTTTTACCATTCAAGAGTGTTATAACAGCAGTATAGAAGCCATGCTTGAGCCTGGTGGTACTTGTTTTCAGGCTTTTTTTTTTATCATTTGCTCGATGGGAGAGGGAAGAAGACAGAATGTCTGGGGTGCATGGTCTCTTTGATTATGTTGGCTGCTTTACTGAAGTGGAAGAAATCCATAGAGAAATGTTATGGTATTCCCTGTCTGCAAAGCTCTAAACTCAAAAGAAGACTTTATATCGATATGGATATTTACAGATACACTCAGGTTACCCGTAGTACAGTATCCACCTAGTCTTAAAAACTAAATTACTTCCTGTCTATCATCCATAGCAAGGTTGAGCTGCCAACACCCATTGCTTGAGTGGTGGGTCCGCCCTCCCTACTAAAGAAGAGTTACTTCCATCAACAAAGTAGATTAAACAGAGTTTATTTTACTTTTAATGATAACACTTTTAAATTCAGACAAATAATTCTTAACACATATTTAACATTCACAGCGGATTTCTAATTTACAAAAGATTTCTGAACTTGAAAAGTTTTAAAAACTACAGAAGACTTCCAAACACAGGTACAACTCTTACAAACTAGAAGAACATATGGACTACTTGTAGACAAATGAGTCATACATTGCAGAAACCGAAGGTTGAGGAATAAACTCCAGCTCTTTTTTCTTTCATTGTCCTGTCATTTCTAATAATCCTGCCCACCCCCAGTCCTTCCAATATTTCTACTATTTTCTACCAAATGACATCATCTGCATGTGATATTTTCCGGATACCTCTGCTGGGACAAAAAAACTCACACAAATAGTCTTAAAAGCTTCTGGCACTAGAGATCCCTAACATCCACAATTAATGATGTGAGGGCTGACCACCCTCCCCCCAAAGTACACAAACATCCCAACTTGTAACCGTGTTTGATGTGCTAGGTGACATAACCTGGCCACTTCTCTTTGCGAAGCTGTGACTTCAGTGACAAACTGATTCCTCCTTGCAATTTCCATTAAGAAATGGGGACTGGTTCTTAAAACAAAAAGCTCAGAAAAGGATATTTGTTAAAGTTTAACTTTATATCTTTTATTGAGATACAGCACAGAGTAATCCTTTCTGGCTCTTCGAGCCATGCTGCCCAATTTAATCCTAGCCTAATCATGAGGCACTTTACAATGACCAATTAACCTACCAACCAATACATTTTTGGACTGTGGGAGGAAACCAGAGAACCCTGAGGAAACCCACACATCACAGGAAGAACGTACAAATTCCTTATAGGTAGCGGCAGGAATTGAATTCACACCATCTGTACTGTAAAGCTTTGTGCTAACTATTATGCTACCATGCTGTCCCAAAAGAAATTTAACAACAACTGATGCTTTGGAAAGTTCATGTAACTATCCTAGAAAGTTGAATGTAGCAATAAACCTCTTAAGCCCTGGAAAGTGAATATCCATCACAGGAGAGTTTGGTTTCCATGATGTACAGAGGGTTATTCCCTGGCCGAGTTCTCTGGTCCTATCACAAACGAGAAAATCTGCAGATGCTGGAAATCCAAGCACCAAAATGTCGACTGTACTCTTTTCCATAGATGCTGCCTGGCCTGCTGAGTTCCTCCAGCATTTTGTGTGTGTTCCTCTGGTCCTACATTTGTTCAGGAGTACTGTGAGCATATATTCTGTCAAGCTTCCAAAGCAACTCATCATCTTCAAGATTCATCTAAACTGTACTGAATGCAAGCCCAACCTGTTCAATTTTACCTTATAAGAATATCCCTCCCTTCTTGGAATCTTTCCAGTGAGCCTTCTCCGAACTGTCTCCAATGATAATCTGTTTTTTCCAAAGGGATTAAACTAGACTTCACTCATGCCTATACAATTGTAGTAAGAATTCCCTTCCTCTATGCTACAATATCTTGAAGTAAAGGCCAGGTGGTCCATTAGCCTGCTGCATGGTATTCTAGTTTTATGTGTATTATGTACAAGGCTCAAAATAAAACCTTTGTGTTGCAGCTTTCAGATATATTATCACTGACATGCATTGTGAAATTTGTTTTTTTGGCGGCTGTAGTGCATTTTCTTCCATTTACCAACCTTTCATCCAACCTTGCTTGTGTGTGTCATTCTCACAGCTTGCCTTTCCCTTACCTTTGTATCAGCTATAAATTTGGGAGCAGTTCATTTAGTTCCTTCCTCTAAATTACTCAACAGTGTATATTCCAGCCAGAGCCACTGTTGCACATTGTCATCCTCAAAGCAGTCTCCTCATCCCTACTCTTTGGTCCCTGTCTTTTTCCCATTACCATGAGCTCTCGTCTTGCAAAGTGACCTTTTGGGTAGCCTTTTAAAAACTTTTGAAAATCCAAATGTAATTATATTTTCCACTTTCTCGCTATCAACTTCCCCTCTGTCTACTCTGGGTGATACTTCCTAATATATTTGATCTAAGTTTCTCTTTCAGGAAGGAATGCTTTAGCTTTCTAAAGGTTCTGCTATTGCATCCTTAATAAATTATTCTAAATCTTCTCCAATAATATGAATTGCTTCCTGCCATTTTTGAATCAAGGTATGGCATTGGTGGTTTTCCAGTAACCAGAGACGGCTATTGCCTTGCACTACACATGTAGTGCAAGGAATCCTACAGCTCCACAGACCTGGGGTTGATCCTGATATCAGGCGCTGTCTGGGTGGAGTTTGCATGTTCTGTTATTGACTGCAGAGTGTGTGTTTTGGACGTTCTGGTCTCCTCACACATCCCGAGAAGTGTCAGTAAATAGGTTAATTGGCTCATGTAAATTCCCCCTGGTGTAGTTGAATGTCAGGAGAGTCAGGGGAAAGTTAATGGGGCAGACATATGGGAGAATTGGGTTAATAGGATGAAACTGAGACCCAGCAAGGTCTCAGTTGGTTGAATAGTCTCCATATAAGATATGTTGTAAGCAAATAAACAAAATGAAGATGGAATTGTGTACTAAAGTTATCAAAGGGAGTCTCCCTATTTAACCTAATGATGGAGGAGTTCGTTGATAAAAGCAACTGAAAGTAGTTGGGTCCAGACTACCAGGGCCTGGGAGGATTGGTCTCCAGCAGCCACAGGTATGTTTCCAGACAATGAGATATCTCATTCGATTCTAAGGACAGGTTAACAGTGGCTTCTTGATGCTAGAGACAGAAAGACAGAGAGTCAGAGAGCAAAACAGTATGGAAACAGGTCCTTCAGCCCAAATCATCCGTGCTGACAATGGTGCTCGTCCCAAGCTAGTTCCATCGGTTCGTATTTGACCCACATCCCTGTATACACCCCCCCCCCGCCCCCGCACACATGCACGCACACACACACAATTCATGAACTAACATAAGTGTCTTTTAGAGTCATAGAGCGATACAGGTCTTCAACCCAATGAGTCCATGCTGATCACAGTGCCCACCCGGTGGTCTCAACTTTCTGCATTTGGCCCATATCCCTCATAGTCTTGGCCCTCCATTTAGTTATCTAAGTGCTTCTTAAGTGATTTTATTGTACCTGCCTCAATCACTTCCTTTGACAGCTCATTCCATGTACTCACCACTCTCTGCATGAAAAGTTTCAAAGTTCAAAGTAAATTTTATTATCAAATTACATATATGTCACCATATACAATGCTGCCTGAGATTGGTTTTCCTGTGGGCATACTCAGCAAATCTATAGAATAGTAAATAGAACAGGATCAAAGAAAGATCAACCAGAGTGCAGAAGGCAACAAACTATGCAAATGCAGGTATAAATAAATAGCAAATATTAGCAAGAACATGCGATAATGAGATAAAGAGTCCTTAAAAGTGAGACCATTGGTTGTGGGAACATTTCAATGATGGGGCGAGTGAGTGTATTCAAGGTCCTGATGATTGAGGGGTAGTTACTGTTGTTGAACCTGGTGGTGCAAGTCCTGAGGCTGCCACTCAGGTCCTTTTTAAATCTTACCTCTCTCACCCTAAACCTATGCCCCCTAGTTATGGACTCCCCTGCCCTGGTGAAAAGACTGTTACCATCCACCTTATCTCACCTTGGCTTGATTTTCCAAAGTGCAACATCTCACATTATCTATATTGAAATCCATTTAACACACCTCAGTTCAATTCCCTAACTGATCAAATCACCTGTAACCTATGATAACCTTCTTCACTATCCCTAACATGAAGTTCATTTCGTCTCCAAACTTACTGATCAAGCTTTGTACATTTGCATCCAGTTTATTCCTAGAAATAATGAATAACAAGGGTCTCAGCAGCAAACCCCATGGGGTAATCACACCACTAGTCAAATATTGTTATTGTTACTACACTCAATCACTACCCTGATGCTTATACTAAGGCTTTAATGAGATCAGGAGCCGAATGATCCAAGTATAGCACAATTTGAGATCGCAAATAAGTACCTAAGGACAGACGGAAGGAATGATAATTGGTTAGATTAGATTTGTCTTTCTTTGTCAAAGGAGCGACCGGGGAAATTTCCCATATTGTCGAATAGATGCCATTGTTGCACTGGAACGATTCCCTCGTTTATCTATAAAATTGAACTCACTCTTCTGGAGAACAATTGATTCAGTGTCAGGCGATTTGAGTCTTTCTGAGCATTTTGAATTGTGAGATAAAGAGATGCTATTTTGTCAATGAAGTCCTCACTCTAAACTGACAGTGAGAATTTCAGGGGTTATGTCAGGAAGCACTTCTTTGTACAAAAGGCAATGGGGATATGGAACTCTGTGTCCTGACAGTCTATGCATTCTTAGTCAATTACACATTTCAAAGTAGAGATTGACAGATTTATTTTGAACAAAGAAGAGTACAGGACAATGTATGTCTGTGCAGTCGTGAGGTCAAATTAAACTAATCCCATCTACCTGTACATGATTCCAATTCCTCCTTTCCTTCGTCTTTGTGTGTCTGTGTGAATGCCTTTTAAACGTAGGTTAAGGCATTATGTGAAGTGAAATCAAATTAGATAAATAGAGTTAAGATTCTGATCATTAATGATCTAATGAAGTAGCAGAAGCCACTTGACGACGTGAATCTTACTTAATGTAAATTAAGTGGAGACAAATTATAAACTTGTATGGTATATGTTGGTCTTACAGAGACAGCACCATTAAATAAACCATTGAATCCGGAAAGCACTGTAACATAAAAGTGGTATGTGAAGCTCTGTTAAGACCATCCCAGAATTACTAATTTCAACTATTTCGTAGATTTAATCTGTCTGACAGCAAATTCTGACCAAATTTCCTTGTAGAGAGCTAAAAGATCTTAACAGTCAGTAAAATTACAAAGACATGAACATGCCAACAGGTAGTAAGAGCAGAGGACTTTTCCCCTCACACTTGCTCTATCCAGTAAAGCTCTGGGATTCTCTTATCAGACCATTTGGAAATCCCATTAGTTTGGCGTCTGGCTCATCAGGTGATGGTTTGCAGTTCCCATTCACCTACACTCCAGTTCTCACAGTCCCCCGTCCCCTCACTGGTTCCTTGATTTACACAGTTCCCTTTCAGCTCACCTGATTCCGTTGC
This sequence comes from Mobula birostris, assembly GCF_030028105.1. Classification (NCBI taxonomy): domain Eukaryota; kingdom Metazoa; phylum Chordata; class Chondrichthyes; order Myliobatiformes; family Myliobatidae; genus Mobula; species Mobula birostris. Next base: position 91,519,028 of record NC_092370.1, on the reverse strand, counting down.
GTGCTCTCTCTTGAAACATATCAGCTTCACCAAAATTTTAATGTGTAATGTCGCTTCAAAGAAGAGAATAGTCCAACACCAGCAAATTCTGATTATGCCTGATTAGGAGTCTTACAGCATGGAAGTCGGCCCTCTGGCCCAACTGATTAATGCTGACAAAGATTCCCATATAAGCTAGTCTAATTTACCCACATTTGGCCTATATCCCTCCAATTCCTGTCCAAGTATCTTTTGAATGCTGTTAAATGTACCTGCTTCAACCACCTCCTCTGACAATTTATTGCATATGCTGACCACTTGGTAACCTTAACAGAGTTTTACTGTAGTAAGATCGTTGTTGATATGGTTGTAACTTCAGCTCTGCATTCTACTACACCTGGTGATTTTCTACTACATCTGGTGACTTTACAAATGCCTGCTTAATTGCAAATTTAAATGCACCAGTCTTAAAAATATTCAAAGACTACTTCTACCACTCTTCGTGGGAGAAATTTCCAAACTCTCACAATCCTCTGAAACTTGTTATAAAAGCTAGAATTTTTACATTTCAATATAGGCGCCATTTTAGTAAGGAAATCCATTATCCTTCAACGTAAAGTAATTTCTCTGAATCAGAAGAGCAACAATGAAAACCATGAAGTCTCACTAACCTGGAAGTTCACGATCTCAGAGATATTCTTTTCTCATGATTCCCTGTAGCGCTTTTAACTCTTTTCTTCTACAGCTTTTCTTTGCTTGGTTTATTTCTCTTGCTCCATGTGATTGTATGCTAATTCACTCTATTTCAGAAATTTGGAAACTGCCCGGAATTCAGGGAACAATTCTTTTTCTCCCACTGATGCTGCTCGACCCACTGGGTTTCTCCAGCAGATTTTTTCTTGCTCCAGATTCCAGCTGTCTTTTGTCTTTATTCTGCTTCATTCTCTGTTGCCCTTCTGCTTATTTTCTAATGGCCTGATCAGAATCAGAATCAGGTTTAATATCACAGGCATATGTTGTGAAATTTGTTGTTAAGTGGCAGCAGAGTGATGCAATACGTAATATTAAAGACTGTGAATTACAGTAAGTATGTACATACATGAATGGGTATATATTTTTTCTTACCCCTGACGGGTGGTATGTATTTGTATTTTTCCATCAATGTCGGATCCTCTACCAACGGTCTCGGAGCTTGAAGGTTTCAGCGCAGTATCCTTGTTGTTCCTGGCAGTGTGCTCTTCTGGACCGAGATCAGAATCAGAATCAGGTTTATTATCACTGGCACGTGTCGTGAAATTTATTAACTTAGCAGCAGCAGCAGTTCAATGCAGTACATGGTAATATAGAAAGAGAAAAAAACATAAATAAATCAATTACTGTAAGTATATATCTATATGTATATTGAATAGATTAAAAATAATGCAAATACAAAAATAATACATTACAAAAAGTGAGATAGTGTTCATGGGTTCAATGTCCATTTAGAATCATATGACAGAGGAGAAGAAGCTGTTCCTGATTCAGTAAGTGTGTACCTTCAGGCGTTGTTACCTCCTCCCTGACAGTAACAATGAGAAGAGGGCATATCCTGGGTGATGGTAGTCCTTAGTAATACATGTTGTCTTTCTGAACCACCACTCCTTGAAGATGTCTTGGGTACTATGGAGACTGTACCCAAGATGGAGCTGACTAATTTTACAACTTTCTGTAGCTTCTTTCAGTCCTGTGCAGTAGGCCCCCCCTTCACCCTGCCCCCATTCCAGACAGTGATGCAGCCTGTCAGAATGCTGTCTATAGAAGTTCTTGAGTGTTTCAGTTGACAAACCGAATCTCTTCAAATTCCTAATGAAATATAGCTGCTGTCTTGCCTTCTCCATAGTTGCATTGGTATTTGGAACCAGGTTAGATCCTCAGAGATCTTGAACTTGAAGCTGCTCACTCTCTCCATTTCTGATTCCTCTGTGAATATTGGGTTGTATTCCCTGTCCTACCCTTCATGAAGTCCACAATCAGCTCTTTCATCTTACTGACATTGAGTGCAAGGCTGCTGCAGTGACACCAATCAACTAGCTAGTATATCTCGCTCTTGTACGCCTTCTCATCTTGATCTGAGTTTCTACCAGCAACGGTTGTATCATCAGTAAATTTCTTGAAGGTCTTTGAGCTGGATTTGTTGGGGCCACTCTCCCAGTCCACATGTCACAGCTCCAAGTGCTCCTATCACCACCAGGATTACTCTGGCTTTAATCTTCCACATCTTTTCCAATCTGCTCTTTCAAGCTCTGATATTTCTCCAGCTTCTCATTTTCTTTCTTCCTGATGTTCCTGTCATTCAGGATTGCCACTTCAATTACTATTGCTTTCTTCTGTTCCTCGCCCAATATTTCAATGTCCGGTTTATTGGTCAATACCTGCTTATCAGTCTATATTTGAAAGTCCCATATGATATTAACTCTGTCATTCTCCACTACCTTCTCTAGTATTTTTACTACCTCCATGTATTGTTAGTAGTTTCCGGGTCTTGATGTCAGTGGCCTCCAGTTCATTCCTTGGCTGGCACACTATTATGACTGGGTATCTGATGACTGATAGGGTGAATATGTTGATGGCTCTGATCTTGTTTTTTCCATTCAGCTGTCTTTTTAGAACCTGCCTCACTCTTTGGAGGTACTTGGATGTTGCAGCATTCATTGTGCCTTCATGGCTCATACAGCTTGATGTCATCCATTGTACAAACGTACATAAGGTGGCTGATGGCCACTCAACTCTTGAACCTGTACCCATATCCACTCCTAGAGATAATTTTACTGAGGATGTTCAAGCCTATGCAGAACAGCAGTGGGGATAGTGCATTACCTTGGTATATTCCACATCTGATGGTCAATCGTGCTACTGGCTTTGAGTGAACTTCTAACATTGTTCTCCAACAGCCCTTGATGAAGATTCTTAGTGTCTTGTTGACATTGTGGAGGGACAGGCATTCCAGGTAGTCATTGAGTCAATTGCTTTCTGGTATTTGATCAGGCTGTGCTTAGGTTGGTGTGCCTGATATTTCTGTTTTGCATGTCTGCTTTATCTACCAGTAGTTGGTGCTTGGAGTAATTACGAATCCTCCTCTGAGCAGGGCTCAGGAATTTACACACATGTTCCTTCAGCCTGGTGGCTATGATGCCTGATAGGAGCTTCCACGTTGTTGATAGGCAGGCTACAGACCAGTAGTTTATGGTGTTGATCCTTTGTGAGGATTCTTCATCATGAATACTGTCCTCCCTTGAGTTAGTCAATCAGGATGGGAGCTGCAGGCAGCAGGTTCATTTGAGTTGCAAGCCATGTATGTAATGCTGTTAGTTTCTTCAGCCAACAGGTGTGGAGTATGTCAGGCCCTGGTGATGTACAGTTCTTCATACTTGCTTCCCATTGTTGGGCATCTACTGCTCTATATACTGTGTATGTGTACATGTATATGTGGGTATGGATATGTACTGTATATGTATGTACATTTATGTATGTATGTGTGTGTGTGTGTGTATATATATTTAAATTAAATAAGTAGTTAAAAAAAAAGTCGAGGTAGTTTTCATGGATTCAATGTGCAATTCAGAAATCTGATGGCAGAGGGGAAGAGATTTCATTGGTTAGGTAAATTGATGGTCCCATCAATCATTGCGCCACAGGATGCCCCATTGCCCTTTCCATGCCACTTCCAACTTGCGCTCTCAAAAATTTACAGGACAAAATATTTCACAGCTGATGGGTGATGGTCAAATCTAACTAATAGGCATTATTGCAGGATGGCCAGCTCCATTATCTGATGGGCCTATATTTCTGAAGTGTAAAGCTACAGTCTTATCCTTAAAATAAGATGTAAATACTTTAAATAGGGGCAATATATGCCAATTATACTTAAATCCACAGGTGACATTCAGCATCCGCTGGCCTGGGGTCATTTGTAGAAAGGAGTAAGAATTAGAAATAGAATCAGAAGAGGGTTATTTTTCCTGACAGATATCATGAAATTTGTTGTTTTGTGGCAGCAGTACAGTTCAAGAAATTAAAATTGCTACATGTTAGAATAATAAATAAATATGGCAAAAGAGATATAGGCAGGTGGAGCTTATGGGTTCTTGGACTGTTCAGAAATCTGATGGTAGAGGGGAAGAATACAGAGGAACCCTGCTTTCAGAATCTATAAATCTACCATGTGGAGAGAACTAACAATGAAGTATGACTAACACTATGCTACCATTGCAAGGTAGAATTCAAGACAGTAATTGTCAAGCCCACAAAGATATTTCATCAGACAGAAGATATAGCCTGCACCACTTTCAAAACATCTCTCCCCGTGCAGTGTTAACCCTTGCAGGCCTCATGGACTCTCTGAATCAGAATCTCCACCCAGGAACTTGAAGCTCTGAATGGAATGGGCAGCTTTACTGTAAATTATGGCATCATGCCATAGACATGCACACACCAGAGTGTACTCAAGCTATTCACATTTTTTACATGCAGTGTCCTTAGAGCTGAGAATGGCACATAAAATGTTACATCCCACAATTCTGACACTGATTGACTCCAGATTCCAGGAGTGAAGGACACAGTAACAAACCATTGTGTTGGGGCTAGTTTTGTATTTGTTATAAAGTGAGGACACATTTTATCTCTCTTTGGAATCTTCCACAGTTTTACAGCAGGCAGACAGGCTGATTGGTTCAAACTCTAGTGGGATTATAGTGTATGTTGGTAGATTTGAATTGCATTTGACGTGTGTTGATAATGAGTCTTGCAAATGACAATGCATTGACTGTAGGCTCAACTCATCTCTCTAGGCTCTTTCTTGGACCTTTTTGCACAAGGAGAAACCTTGCCTTACAACACTTACAGGTCCCAAAGGAAATAATTGGAACCTTGGAGCTAGTGTGGAAAAGGTCACAAGTCAAATCTATGGATGGGGGTCAGAGAAGGACAGGACTGATTACTCTTTCAACCCGAAAGACTAACAGAGGATCTTGTTGGAGTGTGTATAGAACTGACTGAAATTAAAATTGTATGTCTTGGGTATTACTTTGGGCTGGGGGTGGGAGAGGCTCTGTAGATATATACACAAGTCCAGGACTGTTAGCAGGAAGCAACTCCCCAGAGTGCCAATTCTCCTCTGCCCCTGAAAACTTATGATCTTACAGATTCATATATAAAAGTAAGAACTTTGGTCCATTGAGAAAGCTTTTTATGGAAGTTTGCTTTTGTTGTCTGTGGTTGTGAAACTCAATTGTACTGTTGGACTGCTCTCACTGAAATATTGAGCATAAAATGCTGAGGGAGAGTGTGGAGAGGAGGTAGGGCAATGGGTCTGAAGTGGGAGATTTCTACTTACATTTATACCCACAAATAATTTATTTCTTTATCCATACTGAAGTGGAAATGCTTAAATGGAACTGATAATTGATCTCTAACCCAGCCTACATGTACCTAGGTTCAAATTACAGTTTATAAATTATAATCTTTTTAATCTATAGACCTTTGCACAAGTTGTGGTGTAAAGTTAGTTCATCATCCATGACGATGAGCACCGTTTTGAAGTACTGGATGAGATTCTGTCATATCAAATTCCTTCCTTTACTCCCATCCTCCCCTCCTCCCCACCCCACCCCTTGCAATACACCCAGTTCTTGCTTATTAAACTTTGCAGAATAGACAGTCATCTCCAATGAATGCAAAAATGGGACATAACATCAGCAGCATTGCATCTGCTCCATGTTTCCCCTCTCATACTATATGTGTAAGGAAGCGGAGCATTTCTTCACACCATTGCTCCATCTCTTCCTTGTCCCTAAGCAAATCCGCTGATATTAGAACTATAGCAAATTGTAAGTACATTTAGGGTCCACCATCCAGGAAGACAGGTGCTTCAACACTTGTGCAACATATGACTTTGTCCAAATTACTTCCATGGGCAGCCAATAAAAAAAATACTGACTGGATCTACTCTGCTGCGTTTCTGTGGCTGGCAAGTTATCAGGTGGTCACCTGCTTGTTTAGTTACTGTACATCTGAGCACATTGGTGTTGTAAGTGTTGTAACACTCCATGGTGCTACACACTAAAGCCCGAATTTACCAGTTATTTACTCAGAGGATCCAATTTAATTTTAATTTGTTGTGTTTCTGCGGGAATGCCTTTCAGGTATTTTGGATGTGTGAGTTATTGGTCCTATCTGTTTGTCTTTTGCTTGTGGGCTGGATTTTAACCAGGAGGCAAGTTCTCTGTGTGAGGGTGCTGCTGATTTTCTTCTGCAGTGAGGATGTGAATCTGGAAAAGCAGGCTCAACAAATAGCCTTCCAAATTTTATCTGTAAGGCATTCCCTCATAATTGATTCCTGGGATGGCAGGACTTTCATATGATGAAAGGCTGGATCAACTAGGCTTATACTTGTTGGAATTTAAAAGATTGAGGGGGGATCTTATTGAAATGTATAAAATCTTAAAGGGATTGGACAGGCTAGATGCAGGAAGATTGTTCCCGATGTTGGGGAAGTCCTAAACGAGGGGTCACAGTTTGAGGATAAAGAGGAAGCCTTTTAGGACCGAGATTAGGAAAAACTTCTTCACACAGAGAGTGATGAATCTGTGGAATTCTCTGCCACAGGAAACAGTTGAGGCCAGTTCATTGGCTGTACTTAAGAAGAAGTTAGATATGGCCCTTGTGGCTAAAGGGATCAGCAGGTATGGAGGGTATACAGGGTTCTGAGTTGGATGATCAGCCATGATCATACTGAATGGCGGTGTAGGCTCGAAGGGCCGAATAGCCTACTCCCGCACCTATTTTCTATAAGCAGGCTAGAAAACTTCCAGGCTTCACAATCGGAGTGTTAAAGAGCTGTTAAAAGTGTTAAGAGAATGCAAATAATCATGTGACGATGTGGGATGTTGGTATTTATTATTGTCACATTGAGAGTTTTGTTTTGCAGACATGCAGACAAGTCATGCCATACATAAGTACATTGAGGTAGTAAAAAGGAAAGAGAATGGAGAATATACTACAGCAGTTACAGCGAAAGTACGGTGCCGGTAGACAAATGAAGTGCAAGAGGCATGACAAGATTGATTAGGAGATCAACAATTCACCATTTAGCATATGAGGGTCTGGTAATAGTAGGATAGAAGCTCTCCATGAGTTTGGTGGTACATGCTCTCAGACTTTTATATCTTCTGCCCAGTGGGGGAGGGGAGAGGAGGGACTAAGTGGGTGAGTGGGACCTTTGAGTTAACTGCTTTTCCGAGTCAGCAGGGAGTGTCGATGGAGTCAAAGTATATAAGGCTGCTTTGTGTGATGGACTGGACTGCATTCTCAACTCTCAGTAATGTCTTACAGTTTTGAGAAGAGTAGTTGTCATACCAAGTCGAGATACATTCGGATAGGATGCTTTCTATGGTGCATCTTTAAAAATTGGTAAGAGTCATCGGAAACATGCTAAGTTTCCTTAATCTTTTGAGGAAGAGTGGTATTCATCTTCCTTGGATATAGTGTGCATATAAGGATCAGGGATGGACAGAGGTGTGAATCTCGATTGGGTGGGAGAGCAGCAAAGAATACTCAGATCATGATCTGGTAACAAATAGGCTAGGAACAAATGATAAAATGGAGAGAGTTGACAAATGTTAGAGGTGGTGATAGACTTTACGGATGGTGTGTTGGATCTGAATGTCTTCCTGCTCTTCCCACCCCACAGGCCATTCTGCAAAACCACATTC